>NC_052308.1:19729960-20059014 GCF_016432855.1 Salvelinus namaycush
GGAGTGACGCTCTGGAGTTTAAACAAGCACTAGGCAGGCAGCTCCGCTCCTCTTTTATTAATCCGGTCGCTGAACAAAGACCCTCTCCTCACAGCTATATGCTATTACTCAGCAGTGGCTGACTGTGAGACTACAGATCTGGGATCAGCACAAGCAGAGCTATAGTATGCTCTGAGGAGAGCAGGCCTGCACTGTTGACAGGACCATGTAAACATTTTTGATTGGCCCTAGCTGCTTTATGTGTAGCCTACACTGAGTGCTGTAGGCCTATGCTGTGGCCCACTTTCCAAAATGTACCCCAGCAAGCCCGTCTCCTCCGTAGCCAGGGATTCCCCGGCCCTCTAGAGAGACTACTGTTATTTGCCAGTGTGAGAATAGACCGTAATGCTGCTCCTCTCCTCTGTCTCTGTTTTCCTGTTCTATTGGTCTGCCAGGACCTCTCTCGCTGGCTGGCTGACTCTCAGCATTTGGCAGGCGTTGTGGGAACGTCATGCTGGGGAAGCCTGCTCGCGCTTGAGTGTGGGTTATGCAGCGACGTCTGGCTTGGACTGTGTGGCAGCTATGGGTTGGGGGAGGTTGGCGAGAGGCTGTTGGGTGCTATCCTGTTAGCAGGAAGGCAGTGGGTCATGGGTAGGAGGGTGGAAGAGGTGTGAAGCTCCAGCTTGGCTCAGGGAGGGAGAAGGGCCTGGAGGTGTTGCTCTGTTAGCTAGTTGGGGTGGTGTGGGGCTGGGAGTGGCAGCTTTGCGTTCTGCCCTGCTCTTCTGCTGCTCTCTCACTGAGACAGCCTCGGCATGCAGCCCAGACCTGCATGGGCTTAGCAGAAGGTTAGTTGGAGTTTCGTTTTAACTCGCCACGCCAACACGAGCCAGCCAGGCAGACTATTTTCCACTAATCCTGCTCTGATCTGCTCTCTTTATCTATCGCTCTCATCCTCCCGCTCCATTCTCTTGTTATCTGCGCTCTCATTCACTGATTTTCTGTTTCTGTCTTTGTCTGTAGGCTTATGTCTCTCTTTCTTTCTGACACACTTTTCTCCATGGATAGAAGATGAAACATGTTTGTTGTGCTGCTCTGCTGGTTGGGAGGAGGTAGTGCAGTCAGTGTCTTATCTGGCTGTAAAATGGTCAGATTAACCCTCTCAGGACTGGAACGGCCTGAAGAGCTATACCTCTCGCATTCTCTCACATGCTTGCTTCCTCTCTTGCTGTATGACTTTCATTTTCTCTTTCTGTCTGTTTTACTTTCAATTCTCGTGTAGTGTGCTTGTTCAGATTGTGTTAGTTTGTGGAGTGAGTGCTCGATAACATTAGAAATAACTGTTTAGGCTAAATACTGCAATGCAGATTTTCCCTTTTGTCCTGTTCAGCAGCTCTTGTTTATTCCTTAGTTTAATTTTTTTCTTCTGGTGTTAGTATTTTCTTATCAGTTATTTTAAGCCTAACCGTTCCATTCTGTTTCAGACAGGAAATCAAGCTCCTGACCCTATTTTTATTTCAGGTGAATTGGCCTGGATCAGCAAGGCTTTCTAGTCTCTGTTTTTAAAACGACCTGTTTTTGACTTTGTTTAGTACATTTTTACCCACTTATACTAGTGTTTATTCACACATTGATTCCATGCACATTTATTGCAAATGTACCTGTCCAAAGGCCTGTTGTTTCAAGAAAAAATGGAACACTAGTTACTACCTTCTGATTTATGTGCCTGTTTCGATGCTTGTTGGTCATGTTTCTGTGTGGACTGTAGTTCATCCCTAACCTGCTTTTCCCCTGACCCCTAGAGAGAAGACACAGCTCGGCCAGCAAGCCCCCCTCCACCTCGGCCCCCTCGTCAGCCTTCTTCCTGTCTGCTCTGTCTCGGAGCAGGGGCAGTGGGACTGGGGCTGGTCCCGGGGTGGGGGCCGGGAGTGTCAGTGGAGGGGCCATGGGCCGCTCCTCCAGTGGGACCAGCGCCTCGTCCAACTCCAAAATCCTCAAACCAGCCAAAGAGAAGCTGCCAGGCATACAGCAGAGACCTCACTTCCCTCCCTTCAGGGAGCTCAATGACAAAATGTAAGCCATGCCTAACCTAGCTGCTGAACCAATAGCTTTTATTATTTTTTAAGTTAATTTTTATTTAACTAGGCAGTCCATTAGGAACAAATTCTTATTTACAATGACGGCCTACCCCGGCCAAACCCGGACGACACTGGGCCAATTGTGCGCCGCCCTATGGGACTCTCAATCACGGCCGGATGTGATACAGCCTGGATTCGAACCAGGGACTGTAGTGACGCCTCTTGCACTGAGATGCAGTGCCTTAGACAGCTGCGCCACTCGGGAGCCCATGCTGAACCCAATAAAGATGTGTTGTCGTGTTGAACTTCATCCCCTGCTTTATGTTTACTTCTCTCTCTTCAAGTCCTCCGCTCCCTGCTCTTCAGAAGTCTAGCTCTGACTGACATCTCCCCGTGCTACCCTCCATCTGAATGAGCCCCTTAAAGAGTGTTAAAAAGAGAGCCTTTATCAAACTCCATTTGCAACCACTCAAAACATGTTGGCTTTCTACTTGGGGATTTAAACACATTTTAAACTCTACCTAAACCTGTTCTGTTGAAATGAAATGATTTCTCTGAGATCTTTGATTTGCTACTATAGATAAATTAACTCCCTCCTCCCGCCATCCCTCACTTTCTCCATTTGTCTATCTCTCTCTTCCAGCCTGACCCCTGCAGTCAAAGTGGAGAAGATGCGTCTGAAGGTGGATGTGTGGGCCAAGCTGGTGCAGGCTCCCTTGGCCTCCACGACGTCGTCCTCCTCCAGCAGCACTGTGAGCTCCTCATCACCCCTGAAGCCAGGCCTTAACTGTCCCTCCATACCAAAGGCTCCCTTGCTGGCCCCTGGCCAGATCCCCAACGGCAAGGGCCACATCTCCCTCTCTGCCCTGGACAAGAAGCAGGACAACAGCGCCAGTAACAGACAACACCTCCACAAGAGACTGTCAGGTGAGAGGAGATGATAAGGGATTGTCTGTAATATGTTTTGCTGCAATAGATTTAGAACCTCAGTCATTTATCCAAGTACTGACTGTTAACTCGAAATGACACAACGACAAGGTTCCAGTTTAACAAAGTTTACTATACCGTATGAACACACTCAAAGGTAGCCATTACACTCAAGGCTTGGTCCATCGACGACAAGTGCGCAGGCGCACTCTTGACTGAGTGATAGCCCCGTAATAACAGAAATATAGGGATACTTAAAACATGAACTTAACACTGACATGTCATAGCCAAACAGTAAAACCTCTGCTGATTTTATTCCAGAAATGCCACTAACTGAATACTGTTTTTCTGCTACTGCTCTCTTTCTCCTTTTCTTGTTCTCTCTCTCTCTTCCTTTCTTGTTCTCTCTCTCTCTCTCTCTCCCTTGTTCTCTCGCTCCTGTTCTCTCTTCCATCAGAACGTGAGTTTAATCCAGATATCCACTGTGGGGTCCTGGATATGACAGCTCGGAAGCCATGCACACGATCCCTAACATGCAAGGTACCAAGCCCTCTCTTCTGCCCCCCTTCTCTCTGTTTGGTTAGGAAATATTCCTTGTCACATTTCCTAGGTCTTTAAGCAGCCTCCAGACTCTGAGTGCAGCTCATCCTGACCTAACATACCCTTTGGCCTTCTCCCTCCCTCAGACACATTCCCTAAGCCAGCGGAGGGCAGTGCTGGGCCGGAGGAAGCGCTTTGACACACTGTTGACTGAGCACAAGAGCAAAGCCCGGGAACGGGAGCTGCAGCACACCCACCCCCAGCAGATCCCCCCTCTCAGGGACCCCCACCCCTCCCCCTCCCGGCTCGCCCCCCACCATGACGCCCACCAGGTCGCTCAAGGCAACGGAGCCGCCGACGCCGCCACCAAGCCTTTGGTGCTCAGCAAACCCAAACCTCAAAATCCTGGTCTTCCACGGTGAGTCACTCCATGTACTCTTCCTGGGTACCCAACATCCAACAACTACTTTTTGCAATGTGGTACAGCCAGTACCTGCATCCCTGATGTGTGTTTCTAAATCACTGTTTCCTCTGCTCTAAGACTGAATAGCAGTATCTCTCAAGGAGGTGGCGGTTTCCTGGGAGACCCCTCGTCGGTCCACGAGTTGCCCCACCACTCTACGCCTGCCCCCGACGGGGTCTCCTGCCTGTCCAGTGATGAGGGGGAGAATGAGGAAAGGGAGGAAGGCACAGACAAACTGGACTGTCACTATTCAGGTTACCAACCACGGCCTGCAGCTGTAAGTCCCTTTATATTTAACTCTTACAGGAATATGCTCTACATTTATTGAGCCCTTAAATTCACACCACAGCAACAATGAAACAGAATAGCCAGATGCACGAAAAATCAGTCTTCAACCTGTTTTTACATGCTCTATAAACAGTACCAACCTCCATTGAGTGGCAGCTTTTACCGTACAGTGTGTGTTAACTGTTTCCCCCCCTGCTGCTCAGTACTGCACCTTTGGAAGTCGACTATTTGGGAGTAGCTGCTACTCGTTTGACCGGCGCTGGGATCGAATGCGGTGTGCTCTTACTGCCATGATGGACAAGCACGTCAACACTCAGATGTGGAAGTAAGTCTGTACATTCGTTAGACCAGCGTTCCATAATACCTACCTAATCCACAAACCTATTGCAAAATCACTGGTGCAGGGAGCAATAGTGTTGCCGGTGTCGTGGAAATATTCAGTCAATAATATTTCTCAAATACCAGAGCCTGTGAGTTCAATTAGACTTTATTACAAAGTAATAAAAGCCGAGGTGGTTCATGAACCACTTTGTAATAAAGTCTAATTGAACTCACAGGCTCCGGTATTTGAGAAATATTATTGACTGAATATTTCCACGACACCGGGTGGTGAAGGGAGATCTAGTGCTGTATGGGACACCATTAGGCTATTTATCTCCGGTCCTGGAGGGCCAGAACACTTCTGGTTTTCATACTCTCCTAATTAGGGACTGATTCAGACCTGGGACACCAGAGGGGTATACCACAAAGCAGGATCAATGAGTTGGCTTGCTAATTTTGATGAACAACCATAAATAACCTGATTTTCTGGTTAATTAAGAAAGCTAAACTTAGATATTTGTTTTTGGTTGTTGAGTCAATGAGACCATGCCCATTTCAAGCTTAACTTTTATTTGTTTCAAAGATATTTCACAACATTTAGGCAAGTTAGCTGACATTGATCCTGCTTTGTATTATACCCCGTGTCTCTCCAGGACTGTCCTGTGCTGACTCCTTTCTATGTGTAAAGCAGTTCCAGTTTTTATCCAGGACGATCTTGTGCTGACTCTCTCCTATGTGTAAATGTTACTGATGGGAATGCTCATTGTGGCCTGTTTGTGTTATAGGAAAATCCCTTTGGCCTTGGAGAACTCCTCTGCGCCGGCCTACAGGACAAGCACAAACTCCCTGTCCTCATCCCACGGTAGCACCCCTGCCTCAGGCTTCCTCAGCCCCTCCTCTGCGCCCCCTCCGCCCCCTTACACCCAGTCCTACGACAGCAAGTCTGTGCTCTCGTACGGGACCACCTTAAACGCTCGTGCCTCCCAGGGCACGGCCGACCACCCTGCCTACAGCGCAGCACAGGCCAGACAAGTGTCTTCGTCGCCCCAGATGCCTTCAGCCCACTCCTCGGTCACCACCCTGGCTTCAGGACGACCGCTCAAGTCCAGATCCAGCGGCAAGTCCTTCAGACCCCGGGAGTCTTCCTCCACAACCGTCATAACCAACTCCACCAGCGGGGGCAGCAGCAGCACTAGCCTCAGCTCGGGGAAGAAGAAGAAGAACAGCTCCCTCACATCGTCTCACGCTACCACCTACTCCTCAGAGTCCTCCTCCAACCCTACCTCTTCCTCATCTTTCTCCTTCAAGAAGAACTGCACGGTAAACAGTGGCAGCTCAGGGAGCACGTCCCACCACGTCCCACTAGTCCCCTCATCTCACAGCGGCGTCCACAGTGTGGGACTTAACTGTGGCCCCAATGCCAGGACCAACTCCCTCAGTCTGAAGGCAGAGCCCTCGGGGCCAGCGGGGGTGTCGGGGCCTGGGGTCAGAGGCCCCCCCTCGGGCAGCCCGGCCGAGTCCATCAAAAGGATGAGTGTGGTGATGAACAGCAGTGACTCCACCCTCTCCTTGGGGCCTTTTGTCCACCAGGCCTCAGAGCACCACAGCAGGTTCAGCCATGCCCACACTGACGGCCGCCTGGAGGGGAAGAAACGCAAGGGCTCCCCCGCTGCCAGCTCCGTCAACAGTGGAGGTGGACCGGGCAGGCCCAAAGTGGCCAAGTCTCCAGCAATCAACAACATCCACGGCAAACATGGACGCACAATCCCAGGAGGCCCAGGGCTCCCCAACAACTCCCTCATCCATCAGGTGGGTTGGACCCCTACAGCCTCACACACTGTTTGCTAACGCTTCCTATCATCAACCAGTCAATCTCTTTATCTGTTGGGAAATTTACTGTGCAGTTAGGACATATGTACATATATTGACGTTAGACAAAACATAAACTAAAAATCTCCAATGTAATCTATCATTTAAAACCCCTGCCACTCTCTCTCTCCCCTCAGCCAAAGGCCCGCCCCTGACAGCAGTGGCTGTGTCCTCTATGGAACCGAGGGGCGGATGATAAAGGGGCAACCTGTACACTGCTCTGGACTGCACGAGGCCTTCTAATGCCTTACTCTCAGCTTCCCATGATCCTCAGGGTGGAGGTGATCTGGACAACCCTGTGATGTCGTCTATAGTGGAACTATTTCTCCTAAAGCCATGTGGAGGTGGCAGGTGTTAGCACCTGGGGTGGGTCTCACCTGGCCCCCTGTCAGTCAGTGTTGTCCTGAGGTAGGTCTTCCTATGGGGAGGAGGGAGTTGCAGCCTTCCTGCCCTTTGACCTCCATGTTGAAGTTCCAGAGGGAGGGTGAAGGGCTGGCTCAACAGCCATGCCACCGCCCACCCACCATCATGATGCAGAGCCACTGGGAGTGACTGGAGAGCCAACAAGCCGCAATCTGTTGGTATCTGACTATCTCTTCCGTGTGTGTGTGTGTGTGTGTGTGTGTGAGAGAGAGTGTTTGACTTTGTCACGTCAGATTTTACTGGACTACTGGAAATTTAAACTTACACCTGCAGGCCTGAACTCAGAAGCCTTGAATGGAGAGGGCAGGAAGACAAACTGTCACTTACATAACTTCAATCACATTTTTTAAAAGTTGTTTTTATCCTTTCACTACATTTTGTTGGTTGGTTTGAATCATTGTGGCGTGTGTGTAGATACTGCCATGTTATGTACAGTAGCCAGAGATGAACGGCATGAGCAGATCCAGTCAATTCTATATGAGTTCCATACATGACCCAAACAATTATGCAAGTGTTACTTTTTTAGGTTTCTTATGTTTTCACTGAATTTAACTACAGAAGTCTGGAGATTGGGGGGGGAAAGGTCAATTGTGCATGCATATGTGAAAAAGGATGCCTGATGTGACAATTTGATTGAATGGTTGTGAAAGACAAGCTGAGTGCTTGGGACTATAAGGTTCTAGCTGAAAAAAGATGATTAGCTTTAAAGTTAAGCAATTTTAATATTGTATTATTTTGAAATCAACAAAATGAATTGGGGTATTTCGAGTACTATATAGGTAGGGAACATTGAACAGAACAAGGCTGTCAATAACTACATTTTAACAAAAATGCAGATTTGACCTTGTAGTCCCAAGCTCAAAGTTGTAATTCCTACAATATTAACATTTTACTAATGAACAGCCACAGTAGACCTAGCCCTAACTGTGAACAGCACTAAACAAATACAGACCCACTACTTGCTTTAGAACATTTAAGTTGTGCTTATTTTCCCCAAAAGCTAGCCAAAGGCAGCAATCTGTTTCTCCCACCATAGTCTGTAACCGCTATGGCTATTAGTTTCCATTCCGGTACCTTTAGTAATGTCACAATACTGTGTTTGTGAGTAGAGGGGTTTGTAATGATTGACATCACACTTGTATGTCCTTCATCAAGCATGAAGTCTTAAACTGGCAATACTTCCCTCTGTCTGAGATGATGCTCCTTGGAAGCAAGTGGTGGTTTTTGGGGGGTGTGAGTTTCATGGAGATGGCTTCAGAGTAAGTTACTACTTTTTTGTAACTCCTGTAAATTTCGAAAACTCCACTGATGTCAGGCAGCAGAGAAGTTGAGTTTTGTATGTATTGAACAAACATCGAAGTATCCCTATTTCAGAATACATATTTTGTTAACGAATTGTACATATTGAAATATGTATTTTTGCACAGGCATTTTCTAATACAAAATGTTTTGGTACAATTGAGATTATTTATTTAGTAATTGAAATAACACGTTTAAGAACTTAACTTATTTGAAGTGGTTCACTGCCAAGTCTAACGCAATAGGCCTATAACTAGAGGTTGAAGCATCTCATGAATCATGTACTGGGATCCTTTAAAAGGTGAAGTGTTTCCACTGTAGCATGTTTGTGTGATAGACAATATGTTTTGTTTGAACTCTCCAAGGTCTCACTTGTGCTTTTTACTATTTTCAAGTTGCCTCAATCAAAAAAGAATTATAATTTTGTGACCCAAATAGCCTGATTCTGAAATGCCCCGCAGGCTGAAAGTTGTGCCAGTTGTCTAAGCGATTTCTATGGATTCACTCAAGTTTACACAGGCAGCCCAATTCTGATTTGATTTTTCTCCAATAACATCAGATCGTTTTCAGAGCTGATCTAGTCAAAAGACCAATTAGTAAAAAAAAGAATTGGGCTGCCTGTGTAAACACGACCTCAGATGTACTTTATAACATTTCATCATTGACACTTTCGCTTAAGGCTGAACGGACTTAAGCAATCATGATAAACAGTGCAACTGCTTGCATCATTGTTGCCAAACATAATTTGAAGCTCAGCATTGAAAACTTAGTTTTCAAAATGCTAAAATTAAGAAAGTGCCTGAATTTGTTTCACACTGACTGAGGACACTTTTTTTTTTTTTTAGTTTTACCTTACTTGAATGTTCAGTGTTTTAGGAGCTTGCTTTTAAAATCTGCCTATGAACCCTAAATGTGGTATAAAAAAAAGGCTTGTCAGCCAGCTGGTATGAAACCTTGGTGTTAACTTTTTTCTTTTGATTTATCTGTTTTCCAGATGGGGTGTTGAAGCTTCCTGGTCAATTATGAATTGCTTGTAGCAGGTTCAGTAAAGTGTTTTGTTTACCCTCAACCTCCACTGAAAACGCTCACCTTGTTTTCATGTGATGGAAACTTTGAAAATATGTTTTTATCAAGTACCACAGACTTGGAATGTGAGACAACACAGCTTGCGGGAGGAAAATATCCTCAGTAAGAGCGTGCATAGTTTTTGTATACATTATCAGAATCATTTGATCAGCTGGACTTGTACTGGCTGCTATGTAATTCATGAACAAACATGGTAGGTTAGATTTACTTAATATTTAAAGAAGATTGTATATTCTATTTGTTTTATAACAGGTTTCTGTAAATAAATAATTTATACAGCTATTTATACAGAAAACTTGCGTCGCTTCTTTACTGATTTTATCTCTGTAAAATCATTAACTCTTTATCAAAGGAAAATGAAGAAGTCACCAAAAAGAATTTTATATACACAATGAGGGTCAATTCTTCAGACAAACTATTGGTTTGGATACTGGTACAACAGAAATCCAGCTCTCCCTCCCAAAGAACACTGCCATCCATTTTACATGTTGATAACTCGAGACAACTTCTGGACACGGTTGAGCAGCAAGTCCCCTTTCTTGATGGTCTCCTGGTACTGCCAATTCTTACTATCAGGTCTGGAGGAAAGAAAATACAACACTGAGGTTTGCCACTTCTAATATAGAAACCAATTGTTTTCCATGTAGAGTACCAGTCAAGTTTGGACACCTACTCATTCAAGGGTTTTTGACTATGTTCATTGTAGAATAGTGAAGAAATGAACCATGGAATCACACAGTAACCAAAAAAGTCAAATTCAAATATTTTAGACTCATCAAAGTAGCTACACTTGGCATTCTCTTTAGTAGTCCACCTGGAATGCATTTCAATTAACAGGTGTGCCTTGTTAAGGAAAGAAATTCCACAAATTAATGCATTTGGTAAAAGACCAAGTCCATATGGCAAGAACAGCTCAAATAAGCAAAGAGAAAGGACTGTCCATTATTTTAAGACATGAAGGTCAGTCAATATGGAAAATTTCAAGAATTGCTATGAAAACCGCTGCAGAGGATAAATTCATTCGAGTTACCGGCCTCAGAAATTGCAGCCCAAATAAATGTAACAGACATTTCAGAGGAGACTGGGTGAATCAGGCCTTCATGGTCAAATTGCTGCAAAGAAACCACTACAAAAGGACACCAATAATAAGAGACTTGCTTGGGCCGAGCAATGAACATTAGACCAGTGGAAACCTGTCCTTTGGTCTGATGAGTCCAAATTTGAGATTTTTGGTTCTGACCCGCCGTGTCTTCGTGAGACGCAGAGTAGGTGAACGCATGATCTCTGCATGTGTGGTTCCCACCATGAAGCATGGAGGAGGTGGTGTGATGGTAACACTGATTTATTTAGAATTCAAGGCACACTTAACCAGCATGGCTACCACAGCATTCTGCAGCGATACACCATCTAATCTGGTTTGCGCTTAGTGGGACTATCATTTGTTTTTCAACAGTGACCCAAAACACACCTCCAGGCTGTGTAAGGGCTATTTGACCATGGAGTGCTGCATCAGATGACTTTGCATCCAATCACCTGACCTCAACTCAATTGAGATGGTTTGGGATGAGTTGGACCGTAGAATGAAGGAAAAGCAGCCAACAAGTGCTCAGCATATGTGGGTACTCCCAAGAATTTTGGAAAAGCATTCCAGGTGAAGCTGGTTGAGAGAATGCCAAGCGTGTGCAACGCTTTCAAGGCAAAGGGTGGCTATTTTGAAGAATCTAAAATATATTGTTTAACATGATTCCATGTGTTATTTCATAGTTTGTGTCTTCACTATTATTCTACAATGTAGAAAATAGTAAAAATAAAGAAAAACCCTTGAATAGTTGTCTAAACTTTTGACTGGTACTAATTCTTACCTGTTTGTTTCCACTATCTCGTTTACTTTGTCGATTTTGCAATGGAGGCGACCAGCAGCTATGAATCGTGAGAGTTCCCTGAGAGCGAAGAAAATACAAATTAAGTTATCACAGTACCTTTTCTGTATCAGTGTAATCAAGAGCACCAATTGTCTTCTGACAGGTGGCATCCTTCCTATGCAACTCGCAGTCCTCAACCATCAGTGCAGATGAAGTCGTCGCGCTGTCTGACGTCAGACAATGGCGCACTAAATCGGCATTGTGGGTATGAAACGAGCTAGAAGTGAGACTCACTGGTCAATGAACTCTGTGCTGACTCCAAAGGCCTCAGCCATGTAACCCAGGGTGAGTGAGCGGTAGGACTCCAGGAGCTGGCTGTAGGCATGGATACGCATCTCTCTCACATAGTAACGGTAATGAGGGGCAAACAGCCAGTCCTCCTTCATATCCTGCTCCACTGTGGCTGCATAGAGGGGACAGAGACAAACAGGTTTACAACTAAGGAATGGGGGATAGTGAAACATGCATGTCCACTCACTGGCTGCGGACATTCATTCTCCAGCTTTACTATTTACAAGCCTAAATGAGGGGAGAGCAAAAGGGGTGTCTCACCCAGTGACTGGAAGAAAACGGAGTAGCGACACTCGTATAGTGAGAAGAGGTACTGGCGGATAGCAGGGAGACTGTGCAGCACCTCCAGAATCTCTGCTCCCTTTATCACCTGAAAGAGAACACAGGATATAGTCATGACAGAACTGGAAATCTGCCAGTTGTATAAAACATTAGTCCTTATCAAAATAAGTTTAAATGTACATGTTCTGACATGTAGAAAGTATTGTATAAACAAATTCAGGTTTTCTGCAACCATACTTGTCTTAGTGTCTGTCAGGGTAAGTACGAAGTCTGCAAAACTACCAACTCTAGAATTACGTAAGCACATTGATGCCCTGTTAACACCACCGTGGCTCCAGAATCTTCCTCTCCTGCTACCAACCTTTTCTCTGAGGTCAGGCCTCTTCTGGGCAATCATGCAGACGTAGACGGTGTATGTGACAAAGGTCTTGTAGTCCATGAGCTCGTAGGAGGTGAAGGTGGACACCGTGTCCAGGAAGAGCTCAGCAGCCTGTTTAAAGTCGCGGATGGCCACACAGTACAGGCCCTGGTACACCTTCAGACGGTTCCTCCTGTCCCAGTCACCCCCCTCCTCAATAAGGCTGTGCAGACACAAACAAGGAGGACATTGAAATGATGATGCTTACAAAATACGAGAATATAGAAAAACAGCTTACAATAAATAGAGTCAATACAATGCCACGGCAGGCAAAATGTTGCTGGCTGCTATGAAATCTAAACTGTGCCAGTTAACACATATGAGACTTAGAATAGTTAGTGAAGGCCCTTAATGACATGTCATCATAGAATAGTGAATGCAGAGAGAAGCAGTGCCTTTTAGCCAAACTACCTTTTGGCTTTCTCAGTGTTGCGCGTGATGAGGTCACTGTCCATGTAGAACAGTCCAATCCTTAGCAGGTAGAACACAATGTCTAGCCGATGTCCCAGGGCCACAGTCTTATCAAAGGTCTTCCTGAAGGCAGTCAACGCTTCCTCCTGTGGAATTACACAGCAAGAAAAACAGTTAAGATACTGGTGATGTGAAGTTGATGGGTTATTTGGTTAAGCTAATGACCTACATGCATGGCTAAATTGGAATGGGGTTTTCTGGGGCAGATTCTTGCTGTTTCTTTGTATGTATAGCATGATACTGTGTGTATATTGTATAAGGTCCACCGTGCAACCGTGGCACTATGACTGATAACATTTAACATGACTTCTGATTCATTGGCCTCTGCTCTGAATGTAACAGCTTATGAATGCAAAAGCACCTTATTCCCAATTCTGATGAGATATTCAGCTCTAGCCATCATTGCATCTCGAATTTCACTCTCCCCAAGGTTCTTCTCGGCATCTTCCAGGACATCATCCAGGCGTTTCAGCTCTTCCTCGTTGGCCTTCTTCATCTTACTCAGCAGGTCTGTGTCAAGCTGCCACTTCAGGTCTTTACACAGGCTCTCGTAGTAAGGTGCCATATCTGTAACGAGACAATTCATCAGCTATCACGTTAGTGACTGTCAAGTTGAAGCTAGCTAGCTAGTTGTAACCTTTGGTAACATTCTAGCTAGCTAGCCATTTTTCTTCAATATGTGTCTGGTTAGCTAGCTAGCTAATTTCATTTATTGAGTATCTAACTAGTTATCTACTAGCTAACTGACTATGTAGCAGTTTGATATGGATAGGTTTATGTTTGCCAGAAGATACCTACTCTACAGTTAGGCTTGTTTAGACTGAGCTGCACTGGGGTCGGTTCAGAAAACGTACCTCAATGCAGGGATGTGATATGCCACTGTACTCCAAATGTACCTTTCTCCATACTGCTATCAGTATTCAATTTTCGATGGAGCAGTGTGGATAAAGGTAAAATCTGAAGTACAGTGGCATATCCCATCTCTGCATTGAGGTACGTTTTACGAACCATATCTTGCGCCGACTCCACGGTGTCTTAACTTCTTTATGATAGGGCGCAGCATTTTCACTTTTGGATGAATTGCGTGCCCATAGTGAACTGCCTCCTACTCTGTCCCAGATGCTAATATATGCATATTATTATTACTATTGGATATAAAACACTCTGAAGTTTCTAAAACTGTTTGAATGATGTCTGTGAGTATAACAGAACTCATATGGCAGGCAAAAACCTGAGAAATATTCCAAACAGGAAGTGAGAATTCTGAGGCTGGTCGATGTTCAACTCATCGCCTTTTCAATTCCCTGTAAGATATGGATCTGTTTGCACTTCCTACGCCTTCCACTAGATGTCAACAGTCTGTAGAACATGGAATGAAGCCTCTGCTGTGATGTTGAGCCGGATGGGAGGTGTTTCAGTCAGTGGTCTGGCAGAATGCCAGTTCCTGGTCACGCGCATTACACATGATATCGCCTTGCGTTCCATTTCTTCTAGACACGAAGGAATTCTCCGGTTGGAACATTATTGGATAGTTATGATAACAACAGCCTGAAGATTGATTTTCTACTTAGTTTGACCAGTTTATTCGACCCGTTATATAACTTTTTGAAGTTTTCGTCCGAGTTCGCCTGCATCTGCGCGAGCGTTTGGACTTGTGCACTAAACATGCTAGCAAAAGTAGCTACCTAGACATAAGTAATGGACATTATCGAACAAAACAACAATTTATTGTGGAACTAGGATTCCTGGGAGTGCTTTCTGATGAAGATCATAAAAGGAAAGGGAATATTTATGATGTAATTTTGTATTTCTGTTGACTCCAACATGGTGGAGAAATGTTGTTTTTATCTGAGCGCCGTCTCAGATTATTGCATGGTGTGCTTTTTACTTAAAGTTTTTTTGAAATCTGACACAGCGGTTGCATTAAGAACAAGTGTATCTTTAATTCTATGTAAAATATGTGTCTTTCATCAAAGTTTATGATGAGTATTTATGTTATTTGACGTGGCTCTGCAATTTCTCCGGATATTTTGGAGGCATTTCTGAACATGGCGCCAATGTAAACCGAGATTTGTGGATATAAATATGCACATTATCGAACAAAACAAATGTATTGTGTAACATCATGTCCTATGAGTGTCATCTGTTGAAGATCATCAAAGGTTGGTGATTAATTTTATCTCTATTTCTGCTTTTTGTGACTACTATCTTTTGCTGGGAAAATGGCTGTGTTTTTCTGTGGCTATGTACTGAGCTAACATAATTGTTTGGTGTGCTTTCCCCGTAAATCCTTTTTGAAATCAGACATGTTGGCTGGATTCACAACATGTGTAGCTTTAATTTGGTGTCTTTCATGTGTGATTTTATGAAAGATTGATTTTTATAGTAATATATTTGAATTTGGCGCGCTACATTTTTTCTGGCTTTTGGCCAAGTGGGACGCTACCGTCCCACATATCCCAGAGAAGTTAATGGAACCATGACTGCGTTCCAACCCCAGTGCAGCTCAGTGGAAACAAGCGTAATGGTAGGGTTGGTATCTCCTGGCAAGATTTATGTCTGACAGTGATGCTAATGACACTGAACAAAAATATAACATGCAACAATTTCAAAGATTTTACTGAGTTCCAGTCCATATAAGGCAATCAGTGATTTGAAAGAAATCCATTAGGCCCCATCTATGGATTTCACAACTGGGAATACAGATCTGTTGTTCACAGATACTTAAAAAAGTCTGTGACTACCATTTGCCTCATGCAATGTGACATCTCCATTGCATAGAGTTGATCAGGCTATTGACTGTGGCCTGTTGTCCCACTCCTCTTCAATGGCTGTGCGAAGTTAGATATTGGCGGGAACTGAAACACGCTGTCGTACACAGCAACCCAGAACATCCCAAACACGCTCAATGGGTGGTGACATGTCTGGCGAGTATGCAGGCCATGGAAGAAATGGGGCATTTTCATCTTCCAGGAATTGTGTACAGATCCTTGTGACATGTGGCCATGCATTATCCTGCTGAAACATGAGGTGATGATGGATGAATGGCACGATAATGGGCCTCAGGATCTCGACACGGTATCTCTGTGCATTCAAACTGCCATTGATAAAATGCAATTGTGTTCATTGTCCGTAGCTTATGCCTGCCCATACCCCCACCACGGGGCACTCTGTTCACAACGTTGACATCAGCAAACCACTTGCCCACACAACAGCATCTGTTTGGCCTAGTTAAAACCAGGATTAATCCGTGACGAGCACACTTCTCCAGCCTGCCAGTGGCCATCGAAGGTGTGCATTTGCCTACTGAAGTCGGTTACGATGCCGAACTGCAGTTAGTTCAAGACCCTGTTGAGGACAACAAGCATGCAGATGCACTTCCCTGAGACGGTTTCTGACAGTTTGTGAAGAAATTCTTTGGTTGTGCAAACCCAGTTTCCTCAGCTGTCCGGGTGGCTGGTTTCAGACGATCCCGCAGGTGAAGAAGCCGGATGTGGAAGTTCTGGGCTGGCGTGGTCTGCAGTTGTGAGGCCAGTTGGACTTACTTCCAAATTCTCTAAAGCGACGTAGGAGGGGGTTATGGTAGAGAAATTAACATAACATTTTCTGGCAACAGCTCTGGTTTAACATTCCTGCAGTCAGCATGCCAATTGCACGCTCCCTCAAAACATGAGACATCTGTGGAAGTGTGACAAAACAGCACATTTTAGAGTGGCCTTTTATTGTCCCCAGTACAAGGTGCACCTGTGTAATGATCATGCTATTTAATTAGCTTCTTGATATGCCACACCTGTCAGGTGGGTGAATTATCTTGGCAAATGAGAAATGCTCAGTAACAGGGATGTAATGTTGTGCACAAAATTGTAGATTCATAAATGCGGTGTATATTGAACATTTCTAGGACATTTTATTTTCAACTCATGACACCAACACTTTACATGTTGCGTTTATATATGTTTGTTCAGTGTAACTAGTTAGCAAGTCTACTCGCTAGCGACAAAAATGTGCTAGGCGAGTTAGCTAACTACCGGAGCTAGCTAACGTTAGCAATTTCAACACTGTTTTTCAAGATAAGAGTACGCTAGCTAGCATGACTTGCTAGGCCACTTAGCTATATATTTTGTTTACAACAGATAGCTAACGTTACTATTTTCGGTTTATTAGCTTGGCAGAAGCCAGTAGCTAGCTACTTTGCCAGTACCGGCACTTTCTGGCTAACGTCAGCTACTCACCGTTTTCTTTGATTGAGTCCATGAGCTCGGTTTTCACTTTAGCATCTTGTCGGTGACCATCCATCGTGAGCAAAAATTTCAGCTGTGCTATCCTAAGATCAGGGTTTTTAGGCAGACCCTCTTCTTCCAGATTTTCCAACGGCATTTTGGCAAATATAAAATTAAAGTAATGACTAGGCTAAATAGCAGATATATCTTCTCTGGGACAACAAGGGGGAGGTATATTCGGCTAGCTAGCTAACAATGACTACGGATAACACTGGTCAGCTACTTCCGCTACAGCGAGTACGTCAGGGGTGACAAGATCAGATGGTGCTGCCCTCGTCTGGCTAATAAGTGATTGTCCGCCGAGCACACGAAGTATGCCAATTTATCTCACGTCAAAGTACACAACTTTTCACTCAGATTAAACACATGTTGCCAAATGGTTTATAGGCTTTCTTACTTTCTACAGAGACGAGTAGGCCTACTGTGACAGCGACTCAGTGGTTGAAAGGTAAGCTCCCTCTGAGATGTAAAATATTAATCTTATTCCTGAAAATGTCTAACAGAGCAAATGTCAGGTGGACATGTAACGTTAGACATAATTGTGTTACATGGAACTCTCAAGATATACAGAATGGAGACTTTGTTGAGGCACCTGGTAGGCAACCTTTAATATTATTATTGAAACGGGATATAAGTATTATTATTAGTCCGTTTCCTGTTATTTGATCCAAAGGTAACATAAGCAAAAATGTTACTGTTGAACATTTTAAAAATCTATTAAGAAATGAGGTTCTTATTACAAACAACACGTTTATAGCTATAACATAATTAATTGCTGTATGAAAGGGTTATAAAATCACAATAGGTACAAATTAGACAAATCTTTGAGCACAATGACTCAGCTAAACAGGGAAGAGAAGCAATGTTGAGAGGTTACATAGTAGTCTATCCATGCCTTCTCTGTGTCAATGTTTTTAATAGATACATTATTGATTGAGGTTATATACCTCATTGACATTAAATATGTGTCGACCTATAACTTTCATTGTAAAATGTTTACCCGTTTATGTTCTCCATTACAGACCCGTGGTAATGCTCTAGTCTTCATAATCATTTTGGGTATTGGCGGATCTTTTCAAAATGGGTTCCATGTTACTGTCATCAGTTCCCCTTCACCAGTAAGAGACATCAGCACATTGATTCCCCACACACTCATTTTTATTAAAAAGCATGATACTAAATATGTTTGGATGAGTGTGGAATTGACACTACTTTTCCCATGGCAAGAAATACCTAGGAAATATAACATGGTGTTCAAGGTTTATGAATATCTTGTTTTCCTCTCACACAAGTTAAATCTGCATATTCAATCATGCTCAAATGAACACCTAGCCTACTTCACCAGGGTTGTAGACTGTCTGTTTCCATAACCATGTCGGTCTGCTTGCAGTACATCTGGAGCTTCATCAATAGCAGTTGGACTGGGCGATATGAGGAAACCCCACCGGCACAGACAGTCAAACTCCTCTGGTCAGCTATAGTGTCTATGTATGCTGTGGGGGGTCTCCTGGGCTCTATGAGTGTCAGGTGCATTGCTGGGAGGTTTGGCAGGTGAGTTGCACTGATTTTTATAATCTGTATTTATCTCAATTTAAGTTACTTTTTCATTCAAACTTTTCTTAATTTCTTCTTCAGGAAGAGAGCCATGATATGGAACAATGTTGTCAGCATTGTTGCTGCAGTGATCATGTTCACCAGTAGGGGGGCAAACTCCTTTGAGATGATCCTGATTGCTCGGTTTCTGTTTGGATTCACTGCAGGTCCTACCAATGTGATGTTGCACCTTTCATTTCATACAGATTAGTTTTCATCTATGGATCATTTAGCCATGGTAAAATAAAATCACGGAATGGCCTTATATCTTAGTGTTGATAGCATTGATTTTTTTATTCTTGTTTGTGAATCTCAGGTTTAGGAGGGAATATCCATGCAATATACCTGGGTGAGAGTTCACCCAAAAAGATAAGGGGCATGGTAACACTAACATCTGCTACCTTCATCTCCATTGGTAAACTGTCAGGACAATTTTTTGGACTAAGGTACAGTGCTCATTCTGAATTTCAACATTTTAAAAGACAAAAACATCAAGTATCACATTAAACTTATGGTTATCAATGTGTGCCAAATTGGATATCCTGAAATATGCTCTGACTTGATGTTTTATCTCAACTTTCTCAGGGAGATTCTTGGTCGTGAGGATAGCTGGAACATCCTACTGTGTGTTTCAACATGTTTCTCAGTGGTACAGCTGCTAACACTGCCCTTCTTCCCTGAGGCCCCAAGATACTTATTGATAGAAAATGGTAATGCAGAGGCATGCAAAAAAGGTAGTTTGTGTTTCCTCATAGTCACCGAGATTGAAATTCTTTATGTCCAAAGGGATCCATTCTAAGTAGCAACAATCATACTCAGAACATTGAGTACTGTCTGCAAATTTAGAAATGATGTACAGTACTACATTACACTGAATCTAAATACATAAACCTATATTATTACACATAGCTGACAGATTGGCCAATGCCTAAATAGCTGGGCTCAAATTCTATACAGCTGAGGAGACTTTAGTTACTTGTTGTATCCTATTCAGAAACGTGTGTGTGTGTCAGCTCTGCAGAGTCTGTGGGGCAGGGGTGAGTACAAGCTGGAGATGACAGAGATGGTGTTGGAGCAGGCTTCCATAAAAGGCGAGACCTCGAAGAGTCTCCTGGAGCTGCTGAGAGACAGGAGCGTACGATGGCAGCTCATCACCATGGTGGTGGTATACGGCTGCATCCAGTTCTCTGGCATCACCGCAGTAAGCACAGCCCCCTCTGTCTTTTATCTCATACTGTACCTAATACTGTACATTCTGCATCCTACTCATCTTCTTCCTTCCACCCTCAGATCAGTGTGTTCTCCTTTGACATCTTCAAGGAGGCAGGCATCCCCCTGGATAAGATCCGCTATGTGACTCTGGGTGTTGGAGTGTCTGAGGTCCTCACCTCCATCACCTGTGTGAGTGCTGCTGGGTAACATGGGCTACACTATAGGGGGTACACTACGATAGCCCTCTAACTTCTACAAAGCATGGTCATCACTATGTACCTAGGGCAATGTACGGCCCGCGGGCCGTATCCAGCCCGCCGGGCACTTCAATCCGGCCTGCAAGACATATTTGAAATGTATTAAATATTATTATATTTAAGATTTTTGGCCTAAAATGACTCATTCCGTGATATACAAACAACTTCCAATAGATGGCGCTGTAGCCTGGCAGCGCGCTCTGTATTTGGGCCTACAGTCAGTCAGATTCAGAATACGCTCAGTCATCATAGCCAATTCATTGCTTGACAGCTTTTGACAAAATAAGTGCTGCGAAAATTTGAAAAGTGGGATTCTGAATGTTGTGTGTTTAAAGAAGAATGGACAGCAAAATACTTTTTTACTAATATTGGACATAAGGCGGTATGTCTGATATGCCAAGAAAGTGTTGCCGTTTTTAAGGAATATAATCTCAATCCAAATTTTTCAAGCAAGCATGCTAACTACGCTAGCAATCTGTCCTCTCAGGAAAAGGCAAGAAGACCTCAAAACTTGCCACAAACTTAAAAGCTCAACAAAATATGTTTACAAAACGGTGCTCTACTCAAGACTGTAAGACTGTAAAATCACAAAGCATAGCAAGCCTTTTGGTGAAGCAGAGTTTGTGAACGAGTGTATGGTGGAGACTGCTGATATACTTTGTCCTGAGAGTAAAAGCCAATTTTGAGAAAATTAGCTTATCACGCAGAACCATCACCAAGCGTGTGGAAGTGATAGGTGAGGAGCTAATCTCAGAGTTGAAGAAAAAAGCAGATAGCTTCAATCTTTTTTCTATAGCACTGGATGAGAGTCCTGACATCAGACACCTCTCAACTTTACATTTTTGTCAAAGGAATAAATGAGAACTTTGAAATAACAGAGGAACTTCTTGCGATGGAATCAATGATGGGAACAACCAGGGGCTCTGATTTATATGACAGGATATCTGCCAGCTTGGAAAAAATGTATCTACCATGGAGCAAACTGACAAACGTCACAACAGATAGATCACCAAATCTAACCTGTAAAAACATTGGCCTACTAAAAAAATTACAAGACAAAGTAAAATAAGAAACTCTGAGGAATTGATATTTCTTCACTGTATTATTTATCAGGAAGCCCTGTGTAAAAGTGTGTTAAAGCTGGAAAATGTTGTCAAAGTGGTTATAAAACTTGTCAACTTTATACGGGCGAGGGGGCTTAAACATCGTCAGTTCAACTTTATACGGGCGAGGGGGCTTAAACATCGTCAGTTCATGCAGCTACTCAATGTATCATTCAAATGTGCGCTAGCTAAGCCTGGGAAAGTATTTTGCCGTGTGCGGGAACTGAGAGGGGACATCGGTATGTTCCTTGATACGGTTGGTAAAGCTGATGACTTCTTTGAGTTGAAAGACAGACTGGCTGGGCGACTTTGCTTTCGGTGTGGACATATTGGGGCATCTGAATGATCTAAATGTGAAACTGCACGGGAATTGTGTTTTTGTGTATGAACTGTATTCCAATGTGAAAGCATTCCGAGCCAAACTTATGTAGTTCTCCAGACAAATGAGCAGCCGGCCTCTCGCTCATTTTCTGACACTGGCTGCACTGAACGCACCCACACTGAGACATACAGTAGCACTTTCGACAGTGAGAAAGCACCACCGGACACATCGACATCCAATGTGACAGTGCTTTCAAGGAGAAGTACAAAACAGCAACAATAGTCCAGTTCTATGGCTCACTGAATGAAACAAAGTTTACAAATATTAAAAAACACGCCCAAAGGATGCTTGTTTTATTCGGGTCCACATGTGTGTGAACAAATGTTCTCAGTCATGAATTACAACAAATCCTGTCACAGGTCAAATTTAACAAATGACCACTTGTCAGCTGTTATGTTCTGAATCTCTACAACAAAGATGACACCAGACTTTGATGCCCTTGCCAAGAGAGGTGACCAGACCCATTCACATTATGACTCAAATAACTGTGACTGGGGTAGGCAAGACAAGGGTAGAGATGCAGGATCTGTGTGTGTGTTTGACTGTGTCATGTTATAAATGATATCAATTTTGTGAAAAATTGCCTCACAAAAAACAAGGGTAGAGATGGTACAAGGGTAAATTGTTCTGCAAGCATATGTACACTAGTAGATGTGTGTCAATTTGAAAATGAATAGTCTTCACATGTTTTGTCACGCATATAGTATGTGGCCCTTCACTTGGTTTCATAAACTTAAAAAAAAAAAAATATATTAAAATTTTACCCCCTTTTTCGTGGTATCCAATTGTTAGTCATTACTATCTTGTCTCATCGCTACAACTCCCGTACAGGCTCGGGAGAGATGAAGGTCGAAAGGCATGCATCCTCCGAAACACAACCCAACCAAGCTGCTTCTTAACACAGCGCGCATCCAACCCGGAAGCCAGCCGCACCAATGTGTCGGAGGAAGCACCTGGCACTGCGCCCGGCCTGCCACAGGAGTCACTGGTGCGCGATGGGACAAGGATATCCCTACCAGCCAAACCCTCCCTAACCCGGACGACGCTAGGCCAATTGTGCGTCGTCCCACGGACCTCCTGGTCACGGCCGGCTGCGACAGAGCCTGGGCGCGAACCCAGAATCTCTGGTGGCACAGCTAGCGCGCCACCCGGGAGGCCCGGTTTCATAAACTTAATGTGGCCCTTGAGCCAAAAGGTTTGCCCACCCCTGACCTAGGGTAAAAAGGTTTAAAGTAGAGCCCATTTTAATTAATGTGAAAATGTCACTCGTTAAGTGGTCATTAGGCAACCGTGATAAGGACTAATAAGCAAAAGTAATCAGTGAACAGTAGGAGAGTGACCATACAGGAAGAAACACTGTCCCCGTGCAGGAATCAACTGCCTGTGCCTACCGTACAGAAGCTCCGCTACAGGTTGAACATATTTGTCACTAAGATGTGAATGCCCCTCCTGAGCTCCTAAACAGTAAATCATGTCTGAGCTCCTCTGGCTCTGCCATCCCCTGTGCGACGGGAAGGAGGGAGTGATGGATGGGGAAGGTTCCGGATAAGTTCTGTTGTGTCCGTTCATCCCTAGGGCCTGCTGATCGAGAGTGTGGGGAGGAGAGCGCTACTCTGGGGGGGCTTTGGGGCCATGTCTACCATCATGATATTAATCACCATCACTCTCAATCTAAAGGTGAGCCCCTTGACCTTTCAACTCTCCTGCATTGTGATAAATATACAGTAAGAGGACCTAAGTGATGATACATGGATGTGTACCACATTAGAATGTGTCCCAAATCCCCTTGGTCACAACTTCCCCAGCAACAGTGGTGGTTGTTCCATGTGCATGGAAAACATACAATAAAATATAATTTATTCTGTTTTAACAATATTGTTATAGGATTACAGCTTCTGGATTCCATACAGCACTGTTGGCTTGATATTCCTCTTTGTCATTTTTTATGGAGGAGGACCAGGTATGTTTAATATCAAACCACAGAATGGGTTAGTAAAAATACAATAACAAAGTATAGACAAAATACCAACATTACATTGCTGTGATCATCAGTGGTGATTGATCTGATGCCTCCTTTCCTGTTGCCTGTGCTATTCCTAGCTGGAGTGTTGCCGTCTCTCACACATGAGATCTTTATCCAATCGTGTCGGCCTGCAGCGTTTGTGTTTACTGGGATCCTGCGCTGGCTTGGCTTTGCTGTGCTGGGACTAGTTTTCCCTTTTCTTATCGTAAGTCCATTTTGGAATGAAGTGTTGTATTATGCTTTTATAATGCTTGCACAGTTTTATAATTCTTTCAAAGATACCAATTGAGATACAATGACATTTCCTGAGCACAAAGCACATTGTTCTTCACTATGACAGTTTGATACCCCAGAGATACCAGGCATACAGTAATTCCATACTTTGAACATTACATTGAGACACTGCAATTAAAACTTTTCTTTATTATCTCAGTATTACCTTTGTCTCAGCCAGTCTGTAAAACAGCAGAGCTCTAATTTAGACATAAGTGGAATTATATCAAATGAAACAAAGGTTTCCTGTAGCCATGAGTAGAACATTAGGAGAGGACTATTTAATCACAGGCTCTCAGCCAACTGTCCAAGTTGTTCCCCTGGTTATTGTAACTATAGGAACTCACCTGCCTGCCTCTTCTCTGTACCACAGGAGCTACTAAAATCAGTCAGCTTCGTGCTGTTTGCCTGCATGTGTCTGTTGGCGTCATTTTACATCTTCTTCTACCTGCCGGAGACCAAGGGGAAAACCCTCCTGGAGATCTCAGAGGAGTTTAAAAACATCACACTGTGTGAAAACCCCCTCTCAGATGACAAGACCCTGGAGACAAGGTTATGAAAACTGTTGATAGCAAATTAACTGAGATTTATCCCACTCTGAGTTGTTTAGTTTGTATCATATCTTCATACAATGTGCACTCACAGCATATATCAAATCAAATGTATTTATATAGCCCTTCTTAGATCAGCTGATATCCAAGTGCTGTACAGAAACCCAGCCTAAAACCCCAAACAGCAAGCAATGCAGGTGTATATATAAAAAAATGTATGCATCTGAATGACTTTTAGAGACCTATTGATTATAATAAAATTACTTTTCAAATAATCTTTAATTTACTTGTTTCCAACCTTTTTTACAAGCCATATGGTCTGGTCTGATGGTCTGTTTTCCTGAGAAGGTTCATATTATACATTTTCTAGGACAAAAATGTACTCTTTATCTTTTATATCTCATACCACATAAAATCCTCCCCAAGTCTGACTTCTTACGGACTCATTAGTAAGAATCCTGTACACCCTGTTAACCGATGCCCATGGCCCACGTGGGGGACTCCCTCAGCCTCTTAGCTGGCTCTTTGAGAACTGGCTCCCATAATGATGTGGCTGGGTCTTTGATGGAATTGACTTTTCCAGTATGGTTGTGAACCTGCTGGCTCTTTGAGGGGCTCCCCCTTATCACTGGCTGCCAGCTGCTGCCAGGCACTTGGTCTTCATTCGCAGTTAAAGGCACTAGGTGCACAGCTCCCATTCAGGGATGGGGAGTGATGTTTCCTCGGCGTCCCACTGTTGTGCGTTATCTCTAGAGGGGATTAACTAGAGGTACCATAGTGACGCCTAACCGTTTCTCCTCAGACCTGCCTGCCTGGCCAATGGGCTGTTTTTACTCTTTAATGGAAAATGCTGACTGAGGTAACTATCATGGACACATACAGTATAGGAGGTATTTCCGTCTGAGCATATGTTTCAAATAAAGGGTTGGACTTAGACCAAACAATATTCATGACAAGTGCAATGTGGTATATTTCAACTGTAAATAATAGTAGATTGATCTTGGGAAGATGAATGCTTAAATATGACAAAATTCAGCGTTCGTGATAGACCATATTGGTTTATTTATTGTGCTGTAGTGACACCAAGTTCTCAACAGATGGCAGAGTTAATCTGCATTGTGAAAACAACTTAATTCAAGGCATGACAGCACAGACGCTGTGGCACAGTAATATACTGAACAAAAATCTAAACGCAACATGCAACGATTTCAAAGATTTTACTGAGTTACAGTTCATATAAAGGAAATCAGTCAGTTTAAATAAATTCATTAGGCCCTAATCTATGGATTTCACATGACTTGGAATACAGATATGAATCTGTTGGTCACAGATACCTTCAAATAATTGTGTACAGATCCTTGCAGCATGGGGCCATGCATTGTCATGCTGAAACATGAGGTGATGGCGGCTGATGAATGGCACGACAATGGGATTCAGGATCTCGTCACGGTATTCACAGCATTCATTCACGGCCTTCATATTGCAATTGTGTTCATTGTCCGTAGCTTATGCCTACCCATACCATAACCCCACCATGGGGCACTTTGTTCACAACGTTGACATCAGCAAACCACTTGCCCACACGTCTGCCATCTGCCGTGTACTGTTGAAACCGGGATTCATCCGCAAAGAGCATAGTTCTCCAGCGTGTCAGTTGCCATTGAAGGTGAGCATTTGCCCACTGATGTTGGTTACAATGCCGAACTGCAGTCAGCATGCCAATTGCACACTCCCTCAAAACTTGAGACATCTGTAGCATTGTATTGTGTGACAAAACTGCACATTTTAGAGTGGCCTTTTCTTGTCCCCAGCTTCTTGATATGCCACACCTGTCAGGTGGATGGCAAAGGAGAAATGCTCACTAACAGGGATGTAAATGAATTTGTGTACAAAATGTTAGAGAAATAAGCTTTTTGTGCTTATCTTCTTATGGCTGGGGGCAGTATTGAGTAGCTTGGGTGAATAAGGTGCCCAGAGTAAACTGCCTGTTACTCAGTCCCAGAAGCTAAGATATGCATATTATTAGTAGATTTGGATAGAAAACACTCTGAAGTTTCTAAAACTGTTTGATGTCTGTGAGTATAACAGAACTCATATGGCAGGTGAAAACATCCAACCAGGAAGTGTGAAATCTGAGGTTTGTAGGTTTGCCTATCCAATATACAGTGTCTATGGGGTCGTATTTGCACTTCCTAAGGCTTCCACTAGATGTCAACAGTCTTTAGAACCTTGTTTGATGCTTCTACTGTGAAGGAGGGGGGAATGGGTGCTGTTTGAGTCAGGGCTCTGGCACAGTGCCACGAGCTCACTCAGGCACGTCCCTGTGAGAGTTAGCTGCGTTCCATCGCATTTCTACAGACAAAGGAATTCTCCGGTTGAAACATTAGTTAAGATTTATGTTAAAAACATCCTAAAGATTGATTCTATACATCGTTTGACATGTTTCTACGAACTGTAACGGAACTGTTTGACTTTTCGTCTGGCCTGCGCGTCATCAATTTTGATTTTGGAACTAAACGCGCAAACAAAAAGGAGGTATTTGGACATAAATTATGGACGTTATCGATCAAAACAAACATTTATTGTGGAACTGGGATTCCTGGGAGTGCATTCTGATGAAGATCATCAAAGGTAAGTGAATATTTATAATAGTATTTCTGACTTCTGTTGACTCTACAATATGACGGATATCTGTATGGCTCTTTTGGGCTCTGAGCGCTGTACTCAGATTAGAGCATGGTGTGAATTTAAAAAAAAATCTGACACAGCGGTTGCATTAAGGAGAAGTTTATCTAAAGTTCCATGTGTAATTCTTGTATCTTTTATCAATGTTTATTATGAGTATTTCTGTAAATTGATGTGGCTCTCTGCAAAATCACCGGATGTTTTGGAGGCAAACATTACTGAACATAACACGCCAATGTAAACTAAGATTTTTGGATATAAATATGAACTTTATCAAAAAAAACATACATGTATTGTGTAACATGAAGTCCTATGAGTGTCATCTGATGAAGATCATCAAAGGTTAGTGATTAATTTTATCTCTATTTCTGCTTTTTGTGACTCCTCTCTTTGGCTGGCTGTGTTTTTCTGTGACTAGGTACTGACCTAACATAATCGTTTGGTGTGCTTTCGTCATAAAGTCTCTTTGAAATCGGACACTGGGGCTGGATTTACAACAGGTTTATCTTTAAAATAGTGTAAAATACTTGTATGTTTGAGGAATTTTAATTATGAGATTTCTGTTGTTTGAATTTGGCGCCCTGCACTTTCACTGGCTGTTGTCAAGTCGATCCCGTTAACGGGATCTCAGCTATATTAAGGAACATTTCTGGGATCTTTTTTTTCAGCTCATGAAATATGGAACCAACAGTTTACATGTTGCGTTTATATTTTTGTTCAGTGTACATTCATACTAACATCTTTTGAGGGAATCAGTGATAAAAATAGGTTTGGTTGACTGATACTGCTTCTCAATGCGTCACAATACAACAAAATACATTTTTTGAAGGACAACCATGAAGGTCAGTTCATATGATCACTAAAGAACCATTTTGCTGAAGTGAAAAATATATTATCCCAAAAACACTGTTCAAGGTCATACCGTGAAAGAAACATTTTAAAATGTCTGGTGGTATTTTTAGGACTTTTACTGGCTTCAATAAACTCCTGCCTCTGCACATAATGGAAAAGCCGGCTCCAGTAGCTGTTCCTCAGGGACACACAGGTGAAATGTGGGCCAATCTCTGTAATTTACTGTTTTCCCTGCTACGTCATGTTGCGCACTCAGGAACAATATTGCAAACAAAACTTACAAGGCATTCATGGTAGTTCCGTAAAATGACCTAGTTTAGATCTACAGTATATGACTGAAACCTCCTGGCCACACTGATATACACTGAGTGTACAAAACATTACGAAAACCTTCTTAATATTGAGTTACACCCCCTTTTTCCCCTCAGAACAGCCTCAATTCGTTGGGGTATGGACTACAAGGTGTCGAATGTGTTCCACAGGGATCAAATCAAATGTTATTTGTCACATGCGCTGAACACAACCTTACCATGAAATGCTTACTTACAAGCCCTTAACCAACAATGCAATTCAAGAAATAGAGTTAAAAAAAGATTTACTAAATAGACTAAAGTAAAAATAAATAAAATCAAAAGTAACAAGAAAATTACATAACAATAATGAGGCTATTTACAGGGGGTACCGGTACCGAGTCAATGTGCGAGGGTACAAGTTAGTTGAGGTAATTTGTACATGTAGGTAGGAGTAGCAGCAGTGTAAAACAAGGGGGGGGGGGGGCATTTGATTAATTGTTCAGCAGTCTTATGACTTGGGGGTAGAAGCTGTTAAGGAGCCTTTTGGACCTAGACTTGGCGCTCCGGTACCGCTTGCCGTGCGGTAGCAGAGAAAACAGTCTATGACTTAAGTGACTGGAGTCTTTGCCAATTCTTTGGGCCTTCATCTGACACCGCCTAGAATATAGGTCCTGGATGGCAGGAAGCTTGGCCTCAGTGATGTACTGGGCCGTACGCACTACCCTCTGTAGCGCCTTACGGTTAGATGGTGCAGCTGTAGAACTTTTTGAGGATCTGCGGACCCATGCCAAATCTTTTCAGTCTTCTGAGGGGGGAAAGGTGTTGTTGTGCCCTCTTTACAACTGTCTTGATGTGTTTGGACCATGATAGTTTGTTATCTTAGTGATGAGCTTTGTGGGCACTATGGTGTTGAACGCTAAGCTGTAGTCAATGAACAGCATTCTCACGTAGGTGTTCCTTTTGTCAAGGTGGGAATAGGCAGTGTGGTGTGCGATTTAGATTGCGTAATCTGTGGATCTGTTGGGGCGGTATGTGAATTGGAGTGGGTCTAGGGTTTCCGGAATGATGGTGTTGATGTGAGCCATGACCAGCCTTTCAAAGCACTTCATGGCTATGGTCGTGAGTGCTACGGGGCAGTAGTCATTTAGGCAAGTTATCTTCGCTTTCTTGGACACAGGGACTATGTTGGTCTGCTTGAAACATGTAGGTATTACAGACTCGGTCAGGGAGAGGTTGAAAATGTCAGTGAAGACACTTGCCAGTTGGTCTGCGCATGCTTTGAGTACACGTCCTGGCAATCCATCTGGCCCCGCGGCTTTGTGAATGTTGACCTGTTTAAAGGTCTTGTTCACATTGGCTATGGGGAGCGTGATCACACAGTCGTCCGGAACAGCTGGTGCTCTCATGCATGCTTCAGTGTTGTGGGGGCGACGTCATCGATGCACTTATTGATGAATCCTGTGACTGAGGTGGTATACTCCTCAATGCCATTGGATAAATACTGGAACATATTCCAGTCTGTGTTGGCAAAACAGTCCTGTAGCGTAGCATCCGCGTCATATGACCACTTCCGTATTGAGCGAGTCACTGGTACTTCCTGCTTTAGTTTTTTCTTGTAAGCAGGAGTATAGATTTGCCAAATGGAGGGCGAGGGAGAGCTTTGTATGCATCTCTGTGTGTGGAGTAAAGGTGGTCTAGAGTTTTTTTCCCCTCTGGTTGCACATGACATGCTGGTAGAAATGAGGTAAAACGGATTTAAGTTTGCCTGCATTGAAGTCCCCGGCCACTAAGAGCGCCACTTCTGGATGAACATTTTCTTGTTTGCTTATGGCCTTATACAGCTCGTTGAGTGCGGCCTTAGTGCCAGCATTGGTTTGTGGTGGTAAATTAGACGGCTACGAATAATATAGATGAGAAATCTCTTGGTAGATAGTGTGGTCCACAGCTTATCATGAGGTTTTCTTCCTCAGGCAAGTAGTACCTCGAGACTTCTTCAATATTAGACATCTCGCACCAGCAGTTATTGACAAATGGACACACACCCCCGCCCATCGTCTTACCAGACGTAGCTGCTCTGTCCTGCTGATGCATGGAAAATCCAGCCAGCTCTATATTATCTGTGTCATCGTCCAGCCACGACTTGGTGAAACATAATATATTACAGTTTTTAATGTTTCGTTGGTAGGATAGTCTTAACCATAGATTGTCCAGTTTATTTTCCAATGATTGCATGTTGACCAATAATACGGAGGGTAGTGGTGGTTTACCTACTCGCTGGTGAATTCTCACAATGCACCCCGCACTCCTCCCCCTTTTTATCAGTCTTTTCTTCACACGGATGAATGGCATTTGGGCCTGGTCTCGACAAAGCAGTATATCCTTCACATCGGACTCATTAAAGAAAAAATCTTCATCCAGTTTGAGATGAGTAATCGCTGTTCTGATATCCAGAAGCTCTTTTCGCTCATAAGAGACGGTAGCAGCAACATTATCTACAAAATGCGTGACAAACACTGCAAAAAACAAAAACAAAATGATGCTGGCCCATGTTGACTTGAATGCTTCCCACAGTTGTGTCAAGTTGGCTGGATGTCCTTTGGGTGGTGTACCATTCTTGATACACACGGGAAACTGTTGTGCATGAAAAACCCAACAGCGTTGCAGTTCTTGACACATTCAAATCGGTGCGCCTGGCACCTACTACCATACCCCATTCAAAGGAACTAAAATCTTTGCCTATCCACCCTCTGAATTGCACACATACAAAGGCCATGTCTCAATTGTCTCAAGGCTTAAAAATCCTTCTTTAACCCGTCTCCCCTTCATCTACACTGATTGAAGTGGATTTTGCAGGTGACATGAATAAGGGATCATAGCTTTCACCTTGATTCACCTGGTCAGTTTATATCATGGAAAGAGCAGGTGTTCCTAATGTTTTGTACACTCAGTGCATAGTACCTCAAACATTTTTGCATTGTGCAATAACAGTTTAAAGAGGATTTAAAACCATAACCTGGGATGGGATCAAACAACGCAATGGCAACCTTGTATGAATCACTCTAGGTAATGAGTGCCAGCCTGGTGATGAATACAGAAAAGTATGTCCTGGAATGAAAACATCACCGACACTCTCTGCCTCATTTACATCTGAGGGCTAAAGTGGTCAACCCATTATGCTGGGAAAGAGAGAGAGGGGGTGAGAGAGCGAAAGAAAGAGGGTTATTAAAGAGAGCGAGCGAGAGAGATTTTGGTTGTGGTGATTTAGTGCAGGTGGCACACAGATGGGACCCCCTCTGGGACCTGGGGCTCATTAATGAGTTACTGCCAGAGGGCCTGGGGACGTGACACCATGAACCAGACGGAGCCCTCTATCGTGGCGGTATAAAGATACCCGGTGTGCCACTCTCCATTACCATGAGATGTCTCCCAGTTGTTTAATTTGTGGATTACTACCCAGCCCCAAGCTGGCACAGTTTCACTGTGGATGTGGCAGATCAGGAAACAACACATTATGAAGGGAAATGCTGCATGATATATTACGAATTCTAGCTAGGTGGCTACAGTGCCTTGCAAAAGTATTCATCCCCCTTGGCGTTTTTTCTTTTTTGCATTACAACCTGTCATTTAAATTGATTTTTATTTTGTATTTCACAAAATAGCCCAAATTGGTGAAGTGCAATGAAAAAAATAATAAAAACTGAAAAGTGGTGCGTGCATATGTATTCACCCACTTTGCTATGAAGCCCCTAAAGATCTGGTGCAACAAATTACCTTCAGAAGTCACATAATTAGTTAAATAAAGTCCACAATCTAAGTGTCACATGATCTCAGTATATATACACCTGTTATGAAAGGCCCCAGAGTCTGCAACACCACTAAGCAAGGGGCGGCACCATGAAGACCAAGGAGCTCTCCAAACAGGTCAGGGACAACGTTGTGGAGAAGTACAGATCAGGGTTGTGTTATAAAAAAATATCTGAAACTTTATTAAAGTTTCAGCACCATTAAATCCATTATAAACATTTTTTATGAATATGGCACCACAACAAACCTGCCAAGAGAGGGCCGCCCACCAAAACTCACAGACCAGCCAAGGAGGGCATTAATCAGAGAGGCAACAAAGAGCTAAAAAATAACCCTGAAGGAGCTGTCCATAGGACCACTTTAAGCCTCACACTCCACAGAGCTCGGCTTTACGGAAGAGTGGTCAGAAAAAAGCCATTGCTTAAAGAAAAAAATAAGCAAACACTTTTGGTGTTCGCTAAAAGGCATGTGGGAGACTCCCCAAACATATGGAAGAAGGTACTCTGGTCAGATGAGATTAAATTTGAGCTTTTTGGCCATCAAGGAAAATGTTGTCTGGCGGAAACCCAACACCTCTCATCACCCCGAAAACACCATCCCCAGTGAAACATGGTGGTGGCAGCATCATGCTGTGGGGATGTTTTTCCATCGACAGGGACTGGGAAACTGGTCAGAATTGAAGGAATGATGGATGGTGCTAAATACAGGGAAATTCTTGAGGGAAACCTGTTTCAGGGGGGGGGGGGGGGGGGGGTGAATAGTTATGCACATTCAAGTTTTCAGTTGTTGTGTCTTTCTTATTTGTTTCACAAGAAAAAAATATTTTGCATCTTCAAAGTGGTAGGCATGTTGTGTAAATCAAGTGATACAAACCCCCCAAAAATCTATTTTAATTCCAGGTTGTAAGGCAACAAAATAGGAAAAATGCCAAGGGGGGTGAATACTTTTTGCAAGCCACTGTAGCTAGCTGGCTAACGTTAGTTAGGCTAGGGGTTAGGGTTAAGGTTAGGGCTAAGTTTAGTTACGTTAAAGGGTTAAGGTTAGGGGAAGGTCAGCTAAAAGGGTTAGCTAACAGGCTAAGTAGTTGCAAAGTAGCTAAATAGTAGTACGTAGTTGAAAAGTTCTACCTCAACTACTACAGTATCCTTTCAAATTGTAAAATTGGTACCTGTGTATAACTTACTTTCTCCAGTTTTTTTCTTCCTTTCTTATTTCTCATGTTTTGTTTGACTATTTTTATATTGAATACTACACTGTTGGGAAAGGCTTGCAAGTCATGCATTTCACAAATAAAACGTGAAACTTGAAGGTCCTGTGTAGATTGTATTTTCAACCAGCAACTATCAAGAAATAACACTGATCAAATGTTTTCACAATTTTACAGTGTTAGTTTCATCAGCTGTTGTACAATATGATATAACACACAGAATTGCACTGAGCCTTTTAAAGCCTGGATTAAAGTGAGAGTTAAAGAAGGCTGTGGATGGAGGACAGTTTAAGGCAAGTGTTGTTGATGAAGACTGGGTTGGAGCTAAGCTTAGGTTAATGAGTTGAGTTGAGGTCCAATTCTTACCTGCTATGACCTTGACTAACACTTTTGGTATAATTCACTTAATTCATGGGACACTTCACAATTTCTCACCTTTGTATGTAGGTGGGCAGCTAGAATGAGATGTGGGTCCAATATGTCCCCCAGTTTTTGATCTGAAACTGGGTAAGAGTTAAAGCAGTACAGGGTGGGGGGGATGCCCAGTGAGTTGAGGTATAGCAGATGGAGTTAATACCAGATAGAGGGGTTACTAACTGTCACCCTGTATTAACACAACATCCTCAGGAGATGGGTCAGGCTCAGGACAGCCAAAGGCACTCATGCACAACTTTGTGAGGGAGCGGGCCCTGTTGTTTAGGAGAGGACTCTGGGTGGTCATCAGAGAATGAAATCCCCTCCTTGTTCCTGAACCGCAGTCAGGATTATGGGTCATATTGGCCAATTATCCAAAAACATCCAGCTTTAGTCAGTGGAATATAGAGAAAGCCTGCAAATCTCTCTGTATCAATATCTACATCTGAGGTTGACAAATAACAGTTCAGCCTTTAATTGTTTTATCTCTTCTCAGCTAACGAAATCATTTAATTCCTGATTGATTCATCAATCTCAATGTCAGCTACTATCAAAGGTCAGGTATGAGGCTACTTTTATCGCTGTGCAGTTTGTGTGTGTGTGTGTGTTTGTTTTGTGTGGACTGACTGTGTTGTTATGGTGATTTCTTACCATGGTAATTGGACACACGGCGAGGGGGAGACGGCCAGTAAAATCCTCAGGCATTCCTGTCACGCACCTTCTATTCACCAGCTAAATAACTGAATCAGGCTATTTCAGTCCCCTCTGAGTGGAGCTGTAATTTGGTGCCGTACTCTCTACATACATCAGATAGGCGCCTTCTCTGTGCTGGCCTTGAAGATCACTTAATAGCTTCTGACCTTCCTCAGGGATCTCAGCAGACAGGAGAATTATCCGTCTTTATGTCTCAGCTGATAGCCTTCCATCTGGCCACTACCCATGATGTGCATACCTCCCAGTTAACCAAGTCAGAGCTTAGTGTTCCCAGAACAGTCTCTGACACACTACAATAGAAAGATGTGTTCTGTGTTAACCGCTGGACAACGTGCTAGTTTTATTCAGTCATGGTCATGATACAGGAACAGCCTCTGGATTTCAGACTCTCTGTGTTTCATCCTATGAATCCCTGTCTGCTAACTTTAGCGTCATCACATGACTGAGTTCCGTGCATACCTGGGCCAATGGAATGTCAGGAACATTGGTTAATTGGCAGTCACATGCTACAGACATTCTATTTAGAATCATCTGAATGCTCTTCATGAGCCCTAAACTGGCCATGAGAGTCAGTCAGAAGGACAAACAGATAAATTCAGCAAAAAAAGAAACGTCCCTTTTTCAGGACCCTGTCTTTCAAAGATAATTCGTAAAAATCCAAATAACTTCACAGATCTTCATTGTTAAGGGTTTAAACACTGATTCCCATGCTTGTTCAATGAACCTTAAACAATTAATGAACATGCACCTGTGGAACGGTCGTTAAGACACTAACAGCTTACAGACAGTAGGCAATTAAGGTCACAGTTATGAAAAAGAGGCCTAAAGAGGCCTTTCTACTGACTGAAAAACACCAAAAGAAAGATGCCCAGGGTCCCCGCTCATCTGCGTGAACATGCCTTAGGCATGCTGCAAGGAGGCATGAGGACAGCAGATGTGGCCAGGGCAATAAATTGCAATGTCTGTACCGTGAGACAGGACGGACAGCTGATCGTCCTCGCAGTGGCAGATCACGTGTAACAACACCTGCACAGGATCGGTACATCCGAACATCACACCTGCGGGACAGGTACAGGATGGCAACAACAACTGCCCGAGTTACACCAGGAACGCACAATCCCTCCATCAGTGCTCAGACTGTCAGCAATAGCCTGAGAGATGCTGGACTAAGGGCTTGCAGGCCTGTTGTAAGGCAGGTCCTCACCAGACAAACGTCGCCTATGGGCACAAACCCACCGTCGCTGGACCAGACAGGACTGGCAAAAAGTGCTCTTCACTGACGAGTCACGGTTTTGTCTCACCAGGGGTGCTGGTCAGATTTGCGTTTATCGTCGAAGGAATGAGAGTTACATCGAGGCCTGTACTCTGGAGCGGGATCGATTTGGAGGTGGAGGGTCCGTCATGGTCTGGGCCGGTGTGTCACAGCACCATCGGACTGAGCTTGTTGTCATTGCAGGAAATCTCAACGCTGTGCGTTACAGGGAAGACATCTTCCTCTCTCATGTGGCACCCTTCCTGCAGGCTCATCCTTCCAGCATGACAATGCCACCAGCCATACTGCTCGTTCTGTGCGTGATTTCCTGCAAGATAGGAATGTCAGTGTTCTGCCAGGGCCAGCGAAGAGCCCGAATCTCAATCCCTTTGAGCACGCCTGGGACCTGTTGGATCGGAGGGTGAGGGCTAGGGCCATTCCCCCCAGAAATGTCCGGGAACTTGCAGGTGCGTTGGTGGAAGAGTAGGGTATCATCTCACAGCAAGAACTGGCAAATCTGGTGCAGTCCATGAGGAGGAGATGCACTGCAGTACTTAATGCAGCTGGTGGCCACACCAGATACTGACTGTTACTTTTGATTTTGACCCCCCCTTTGTTCAGGGACACATTATTCAATCTGTTAGTCACATGTCTGTGGAACTTGTTCAGTTTATGTCCCAGGTTTTGAATCTTGTTATGTTCATACAAATATGTACAAATGTTAAGTTTCCTGAAAATAAACGCAGTTGACAGTGAGAGGACATTTCTTTTTTTGCTGAGTTTATAACACACATGCCTTTGTTAGCAGTCTCCTCAGTAACAGGTGGTCAATCACACTTCTTTTCACTCTGTTGACCTGCAGCAGTTTAGCTTCATTTGAAATATGTTATCGTCATTAGCTTAGGCATGATCAACTTCATTCTGCAAATTGAAAGACACACGCTGTTTTCAAGTTGGCATGCTTTGAATGTTACATACTTCAACACATTCAGTGCTTTTCACAAGCCCCATACAAACTCCCTATGACAAACACAAGTATAGAAGTATTCAAACCACATTCCCATAAGAATGTACTGTGTAAATACATGGACCACAACATTCAGTGAGACAAATAACAAAGATGCTATTACCAGAGGGTAGCCTAGTGGTTAGAGCGTTGGGCCAATAACAGAAAAGTTGCTGGATCAAATCCCCGAGCTGACATGGTTAAAATCTGTCATCCTGCCCGAGCAAGGCAGTTAACCCACTGTTCACTGGGCGCCATGGACATTGATTAAGGCAGCCCACCTCTCTGATTCAGAGGGGTTGGGTTAAATGCGGAAGACATATTGCTGTTGAACACATTCAGTTGGACAACTGACGAGGTATCCCCCTTTCCCAGAGCCATATATGGGATGTTTGTTCTCTCCAGTGTAATATTCCTGGAGTCAGCTGGCCCCCAGCGGACCAGACCACTGTCCTGCATCAACACAACTCAGGGATTATCTACTCCTCTATGGTGTGCAGCCCAGAAAGCATTTGGCTTACAATCTGTGGTGCTTCTCATCTCAGCTTTAATTAAGCACAAACCATTGACACACACTGACTGCACAACCCCTCTGTCCTTGGGTAAAGGCCTGCAGGGATGAGAAGATATGTAAACGAAATTAATAAATATATGGGTTGGGTTGATGAAGTAAGGCTGTGTGCTCTGATGAGTTTTGAAACATGTGTTCCGTTAGATTTATACACAGATGACTGGTGACAAAAGAGGGGGTTGTTTTTTTCCACTACTAATTTCTTTGGTGACAATGTGCATCTCTGCGGGTATGACTTAATTGCAGTGGCCTAGGGGCTCAGTAAAACAGGGGGAAAAAGACAGAACAGAAATGTGTCTCAAGTTTGTGCAGCTGTTTTGGTCATAACAGTCAACAAAATGAGAACTCCTCTCTCGCCCTTTGTTATTTGACCACAGCAAGACATAAGAACAATGAAAGACAGACTCTAAAGGAACCTACATAAACACATACTAATGCCCCCAACATGTCAGTAGCATTGGTCTTTAATCACTTTTAATCTAGAGAGTGTAGTTAAATACCTATAGTTTTGAGACCTGCAGCAGATGGGAGGGTGTGGAGTGGACACAGATTACGAGGGCCCGAGACCTAGCTAGCGTAATCCTCTGACCACACTGACACAATCCAATTTATTGCCTTGCTACTTCACCTTTCAAACACAAACTTAACCTGGATCTCTTTTCTAAGTGTAAATGTAGAAAACGGGAGAATTAAACGACAAGAGAGAAGTAAACTACTCCTGTCATTTTGGATGTAAAGGTTGTATTAATTGAGGAGATAGCTTGTGTTACAAACTGCGCTTCAGTGAAGACCATATGAATCCCATCAGCATAGCTTTTAATGCGTTAATCCATGGAGCTGTATCAGCAGCACATAACTTATCTGGGTTTATGATTAGCTCAGCTAGAGCTCACAGACATCTGGTTGCAAACAGTGCCGCAAAGGCCCATTAATCACAATATTTGTAACACTTGACTCATGACCTCATGGAGGTAATGACATTTACGGAGAGGTGTGCTTTTGCCATGTTCTCATTAATTTTAGCATTGAGCAGATGGTGAGCGTGACTGTTCAGTGGTAGACATAGCTTCACATGAACCCACCAGTCTCCAGTGAGGGAACAGACACCTGTCAATCTCTCTCTGAAATGCTATTTTATTCCAATGCAGGACAACATCAGTACATTAACAGGCATGCGGTTTCTATTTCTACATTATAGATATTCAATACATAAACGATTCTATACAAAATATAAAAATATGTGGTACATCATTTACATAGTATTTACATTACTTCCTTAATTTAGTGAATTAATTAATTTAGTTATATACAGTCTATAAACTTGAGTATAATGGTATACACCTAAATCACATTGCATGAAATAGCTGGACCTTACTAAACTGACTGTACCTTACTGTTGCTGAATGGAAATTACATTATTATTACGATTGCACATTGTCTTTGATAAACATGGTGACAGACAAGCAGAACGCAGAGTGAGAGTCAGAGAAATATAATCAGTACTCAGGATAACTTATTCTGAAACATTAAATGGATAAACATGCAAAACATGCTGTCAACGGTTTACCCAACTGCAAATCAAACATTGTCAACCTCACAATACCCAACTTCAGAGGAGCGGCTGTTTCTCTTTTCTGAACAGATGAACTATGTTAGTGTATACTGGGGAGGGAGGGCACATTCTCTTGACTCTTGCCATGTGGCAAATGTTAAGAGATTATGCAATTCTTGCTTTTCCGGCGTTTCCGGGTGTGCAGCTGTCCCCCTCTGCCGCTCATTTGGTGAGGTCCGCCCACCCCCGTGGAGCTGTACTTGTGGAGGAGCTCCTGGCTGCTCAGGTACCTGAGCTGCACGGGCCTGGGGATGGGCTCTCCCAGGAAGTAGCCCTCGTCCTCTGACTCAGACGATGAAGAGCAGGTGGAGCACCACTCGTCCTCATCCTCATAGTCGTCCCATGAGTAGGGCCCGGCGAGGCGGCGGTGGGCACCCGGGTTCTGCAGGGTGAGGTCAGAGGTGGTGCGAGGGCACTGCCTGAACGGCTCCGGCCCCCTGTACCTCCCCCTTGCACCCCCAAACAGGTCCCTGGCGCCCCGGGGAGGGGGGAATTGGTCATAGTCCTCTCTGACTCTCAGCTGGGGCCTCTCCCTGCGCTCAGCGGCCAGGTGCAGGGCATTCTCCGAGCGGGAGCGTCTGGAGCGACGGGACCGGTGGTGGTGGTGTCTACGGCGCTGAGGAGTGTCTTCAGGGGCAGCCATACCCGGGCCCTCTCCTTGTCTCCGGGTGCGCTCGCTGATGGGCGGGAGGCGTGCAGCATTAGCGCTGCTCACCAGGCTGACCCTGTCCTCCTCCTGGTAGGTGAAGCCGGGGGGCAAGCGGCCCATCCCCATGCCAAGGCCTGGGGGCTCACAGTACTGCAGAGGATACTGCACCTGCACCGGGGGCTCCAGCTCCATGTAGGGCTGGCCTGGGGTCAGGCTGCGCAGAGACTCAGAACTGTGGAACTGGACAGAGGAGTTGAGGGTGCCAATGTTGCTCTTCTCTGACACGTTCATGCCAGAGTCTTTGCTCAGGTCGGGCATGGAGAAACGAGACAGGTGCTCCTGGCGCTTCCCTCCTCCATCTGCTGACGTTCCTTCAGAGAGAGAACAGAGGGATTAGTCAGTGGTCAACTTCATCAGTTGTCCTCATTATGATCATTAGGAGTGTGCTGACATTGCTATACTCGTATTCCTAATCGTATCCGTAAGTTGACAGTTCATAGGCGGATCGAATGGTACTCGTGATAGGAAAAACAGAAGTGTTTTAATATACCCAAATAGATGGGGCAAAATGCCCCCTTGCATGTTCTCACTTCAAAAAATCTGCAGATTAGGAGCAGTGCGCAGAGGGGTGGGTGTGTATGTGTCCTCAACTTGCAGTGGGCAGCCAAGTTTGCTGTCACTCAGTCAGAATGTGCATTAGCATTTCATATTTTTTCCCTACCCTTGCCCCACTTGTTAGATATTATGCACATTGATAGCTTGATAGCAAACGTCTTCGCCATGTGATTTATCATAGTAGCAGCAGAAATCTAAATGATCAGACATGAGGAAAAGTGATCGAGTGAAATTATGAAGCGAGTGGATGGAGAAATACAGCTTCACTCTATCCAAATCAGAGCAGCAGAATCAATGTACCGTCCGCCAGTTGAGTTATTCAGAGCACGCACATGACTGACTCAAAGAGAGTACCGTAATGGGAACGCTGTGTCTGACTGACATGAGAAAGATGCTTGTTGGCATATTTGTTTTCTCCTGATCACCGATAATGACAAAAAATACTTGAATCATAATCGTATCCAGAAAATTGCCCATGTTTGTTACGATACTCAATTTGTCGGACTAATTGGCACTCCCCTGAATATCATTACTACATCAAGATAGTAGTAGGTTATAACCATTGATATAATAGACATTACACTCTTATGTGAACGATACTTGTTTCGTTAGCCCCAGATGTAGTATTGTGAGAAATAAAATGTCCTGAGCAGTAAAATATATTGGTTCAAATATAACCACATGAATTCATCTTCACATGATGGTGAATTTTGAATGAGTTACCTGTAGCGTTGGACAGGGTGAGTGACTCCATGGAAACCCTGGGTGTCTGCTCTAGGGGAGTGAGCTGCTCCGTGAAGCTAAGTGCACTGATGGGGTTCCTGCTGCGCCCCATCTGGGGAGGCCCCACCTCCCTGTCCCTCTGGTTCTCCCTTTGGAACACATGCAGACTGACTGAGCGCTTGTCAGAGAAGCCATTGTGGGGTGAGGAGCTGTGGGGTACGTCAACGCTTTGCTGGGGTTTCAGTTTGGGGGGGTAGTAGTTGACTGAGTCCTTGTGGAACCAGTTCTCATTCATAGAGTGGCCCTTCACGGCTGAGATGAGCGGCCTCTTGGGGACACCCGTCTCCTTGGACCTGGGGTCCGGTTGGCTGCCCTGCCCGGGGGAGGTGGAGTTATAAGCAGTCCTGACGTTGCATTGGCTGAGCAGCTGGAGTGGAGTGGGTGTTGCTGTGTGGTCTGATCGGCCCTCGTAAGGGTACGTGTCGCCTCCCTGTCCCTGGCTTTGCCATGCGGGCGGTTCACGGGTCAGACTGGGCGTCTGGCTGGACAGACTCAGCAGGTCCATCTGTAAGGAGAGAGGGTCCACCTCGCCCGAAAACCGCCCCGCCTGACCCCTGTTCTTCCCAGCCTTGGAGCTGCGGTGGGGCTCTCGAGTGGAGCGTGTGCTCTGGAAGGCGGAGTCTGAGGAGTCTGACCCATTAAGCTCACCTCCAAGGCTGCAGGAGCGTGAGCAGAAGATTTGTCCCTGTTTGGGCAGGAAGGGGCGACCTAGGAGGGAGCACTTACAGCGGGCACAGCAAAAACAGCCCTCTGTGGCGTGCCAGTGCTGCCCGTCATACGTCATCTGGCCCTGGTCAATGCCTGCGGGAGAGAGCGGAAAGACTTGTTAGCATATAAGCCAAAATGTCCATGAAAAGGTCCCAATACACTTTACTGTTTTGCTCAGTAATGCTTAGGGTCAATGCCTGCAACAGAAAACCCTCAAGACTAATCATTGTAGAAATACTGTTGCTGGGGAATGTGAAAGAGAAAGTGCTATAAGCAGCTAGGCAAATTGAGGCTAATCAAATACAAAACACGAGCTAAATATTCTAGAGGGAGAACTCATATCCGAATCAAAAGATAACGATATCATCCCTAAACTGGATTTTTTTGTTTTGTTAAAATTGCAGTAGGAAATTATAAGTAAACTTGAGTGAACAAAGGCCTTGGGGCTACGACACTTAGCTGAGTTTAGGGTAAACTCATTATGTACCATGCCTGGCACTGTATAAACACATTGCATTTTAAGTATGTTTGGAATTGCCGGGGAGAATGGTCCTAGGCTAACGGCTGCCATCTGGTTTCAACATGTTTTCTGATGGTTTCAATTTATAATCAGTTTTACTCAAATACTTTCTTTATCCTGTATAACAAATAATTACAGAGCTACATGTCTGTCTGTTGAGGGCCATGCCAGATCACAGCTGGGGATCCTGTTGAGGGATAAACCAGCAGCTCTCTGGACTGAGAGGAACACAGAGCTTGCACTGGGCCAACTGGTGATACGGTGCTGGGTTTACCCTCCGAAATAAACAGAGTTCTCGTACTCAGAACAGGTTTGGTTAACCTACAGAAAATGATCTTATGAAAATGTGTGAAACATGTATCTGCTGAATACATTTGAAATTGTATTGATTTCACACACTGATCTTTTCCCCCTTTGTGAGAACGGTCTTAAGTTCACATAGTCTGTATTTACGGACAATACGGTATCTGCATGCCAGTGTTGCATTAAGTCCTACCCACGGTTACTCTCAGCTAAAAGCAGGTCATCTCTGCACCGTTGCAAATTTCTCCCTGAAATGTTTCTCCAAGCTAAATCCAGGTCATTCCTCTGTTCTCTATTACCATTACAGAAATCCTTCAGCTGAAATAGCGTCAGTGAAATCTAGCTTTGCGTATGCCAGTGCTCTAGCGCTCAAGAGTAGGGTTCACGTATTGGACCTAGGGCCCTGCGTTGGCTCTGATGGATGGGTTGGGTGGGTGGCATACCAATGTGCTCCCCACAGGAGTCACAGTACTCCGCATAGAGGGACTCAAAACAGCTGCAGCAGTAGGGCCGGCCCTCCTTCATGATGTACCGCTGGCCGCCCAGCACCGTCTCACACTCGAAACAGCAGAAGTGCTTCATGTGCCAGTGCCTGCCCTCTGCCTCCGTGCACTCGTCCGCAAAGATGATCTACAGACGGAGAGAGGGAAGAGGGATGGGGAAGGTATCATTTATCATGCGTTTTTTCTCTGAGGCAAGGCCCTGCTCACCCAATTACAGAGAATGACAGGACAAAGACATCAAGGCCTCGCTGCCTGCTGCTGTAGACCTCTCCCTCCCGCATACTGACAGACACTGTCCTACTGTATTACACCACTTTTGCAATCCACTCTTTGGGATCATGTGTATGGAGATCTAATTGAAAACAATGCTTAATCATTCTCATATTATAACAGTGTATTTCAAGACAACACCATATAGGTCTCTTCTGTTTACCCATCTCTAAAACATCCATTGTGTTTTGCAAGGCAGTTTTTTAAAAATGTATTTTTATTTAACCTTTATTTAACTAGGCAAGTCAGATAAAAACAAATTCTTATTTACAATGACGGCCTACCCCGGCCAAATCCTAACCCAGACGATGCTGGGCCAATTGTGCACCGCTCTATGGGACTCCCAATCACGGCCGGTTGTGATACAGCCTGGAATCGAACCAGGGTCTGTAGTGATACCTCAAGCACTGAGATGAAGTGCCTTAGACCGCTGCGCCACTCGGGAGCCCAGTTAGTGTCATAGTATTCAATATAATATTTGCTGGGAAGGCCTATGAAAGGTTTAGTATCAGAGAGGATTGTGACTGCGTGGGTGTACTGTATGTGTGTTTGTGTGCCTGTGGGTGTGTTTAGCGGGGTCTGCTCTCACCTCGTCACAGGCGGAGCAGCGTGGTTTGAGTCTCTCTGCGTGGTGCCGACCACAGTAGATCTTCCCTTCCTGGTAGAAGTAGATGAGGTCCACCAGCAGCTCATCACACATGCTGCACACGAAGCAGCCAGGGTGCCAACACACGCCGTGGCCCGCCCGCGACGCAAACACTGCAATGTCACCTCCGTTTATCTGCCCCCCACACTGAGAGATGGTCAGAGACAGAGATGGTGGAGGGGAGAGATGGGGGAGGAGAAAGAGACATGGTGGAGGAGAGAAAAAAGGGAGGAGGGAGAGGATAGGCAGGGGAGAGGAAGATTAGAGGAGAAGAAAGGTACAGGGAGTGGGAATGAGTGGGGGTAGACAGTGAGAGATGGTAGGGAGGGGAGAAAGGAGGGAGATGGAGTGAAGGAGACAGAGTGACAAAGAGAGAAAGGTCAGGGAGTGCAGCAGAGATTTAGAGGGGTGGGAGAAAGAGGGAGAGGAGAAAGTTACAATCAGGTTATCTAACAGTTGGGGAAACACAAGTCTACCAAGTCTACCATTGGTGAAAGACAGGGTCATGACTTGAATGTGAGGCTCCATTATATGAGCTGCTTTTAAATGTCAGCTGAGCTCTTCACGTGGTGAATCACAATAAAAGTGAGAAATGTCACTGGGTACTTAAGATTCCGTCAGATTCTACCACTGAAGAGATGTGCATGTCCTTCACCTTCATAGTTATTTCCTTTGATAACCTGCTAAAGTTTCTTTCTTTCTTGTGAAAGATCCCTCATAGTGATGTGACTATACACGTATTTCTATCCCATCTCACCAACTATGGCCACCGATGTATAACCTCTACCAGATGTCTGTCCTGCCTCTGCCCTACTCATCATGTGAGTGGCTGTGTGTGCACCAGTCCCAGTCTCACAGGAGTCAGTGTACCTGCTCACAGATCACTCCGGTCATCGTCACAGGAAACGGTCTCACACTGCCGCGGCCCAGATTCTCTCGTTTCCGTTGGTTACTGAAGAGTTTGAGCTCCCGCTTCTCCTCATCGTCCAGAGTGTTACAGTAACGTACCTGGAAAACACACACAGATTGTTAAAATAAATGGCAGCAGAGAAACACAAACTCTGTAGTTTGTTGTAATTATTAAGCTAGAGACACACGTTACAATGTCACAGTGACAAATGACCCCTTTCTAACGTCTGTGTGCCCGGGGGCCCGTGGGGCAGGGGGTCTCACCTCATTGTCGTGGGGGGGCAGCTGATGGAGGAGCTGTTTGATGCGGTGCTTCTCTCCTGGGCTGTTTACATAGGGCACCTTGTCCTCAGGCAGGGAACTGTAATACTGATGAACCTAACAGGAGAGAAACACGCTTGTCAGGCCACGACTACGGTAAGCTGTCAGAGCAGCTAACCGATCGCTGCAGCTGTACACAGCCCATCTGTAAATAACCCATCCAACCAACTGCCTACCTCATCACCATATTTGTTTTTGATTTTCTGCTCTTTTTTTTGCATACCATTATTTCTACTTGCACATCCTCATCTGCACATCTATCACTCCAGTGTAAATTGCTAAATTGTAATTACTTCACCTCTATGGCCTATTTATTGCCTTACCTCCTTACTTCATTTGTACACACTGTATATAGATTTTTCTATTGTGTTATTGACTGTACGTTTGTTTATCCCATGTGTAACTCTGTGTTTCTGTCGCTCTGCTTTGCTTTATCTTGGCCAGGTCACAGTTGTAAATGAGAACTTGTTCTCAACTGGCTTACCTGGTTAAATACAGGTGAAATAAAAATAAATAAATAAATACCAGTGACATGGTACAAAGATTAGCCTACAAGTAGCAAATGAACATTTATTGGAATCATGTAGGCTATTTGAGAAAATAGAACCTTTATATCTGCAGTGTGACCCTAACCCTACCACAAGAACACACATACATGCAGTACATACACACAAGGACACACACACATTTACAATCACTTTGATTTATGACCCTCCGATGCAGTCTTAATGGAATCTGGCCTTTTACTCCCTCCCCGCATGTTGACATGAGAATGCAATGCATTACCCCTCGCCATCACACACACACACACACACACACACACACACACACACACACACACACACACACACACACATACACATACACACACACATACACACACACACACACACACACACACACACACACACACACACACACTCACACACACACACACACACACACACACACACACACACGCACACACACACACACACCATGAATGAACCGTGTGTGTCAGACAGAGGATTAATACTAATCCCACTATTCAAAATGAATGCTACATTCTTTACATTATGCCAGCCAACAATGAACGTCATTTTGGTGAAATGTATTACAGTCTTTCCATTATAGAGTAACAGGGGGGCAGAACAGAATGGCGGCCAGCGGTCTTCAATTGCGGTGATGTCAGGAGCATCGAGGGCCAGAGGATGGAGCAAAAGAAGGCAAAAGAGAGAGAGCGAGAGAGAAGGGGGCCAGAGGTACAGGAGAGGCAATCAATATGTGCTGACCACAGAGCCACAGGCAAGCCCATTTTAATAGCCTATATATCCAATAAATGGATCTTTGGACTGGAACCTATCAGCTTTGTCCTTGGGTGCGATACAAAGGGCCTGCTACCACAACAATAAGGATAGCCCTGAATAATGAAGAAAGTATTCTGCATTTATTAATTACAAATATATACACTACCGTTCAAAAGTTGGGTCACTTAGAAATGTCCTTGTTTTTGAAAGAAAAGCAATTTTTTGTCCATTAAAATAACATCAAATTGATCAGAAATACAGTGTGGACATTGTTAATTTTGTAAATTACTATTGTAATTGGAAACGGCAGATTTTTTATGTAATATCTACATAGGCGTACAGAGGCCCATTATCAGCAACCATCACTCCTGTGTTCCAATGGCACGATGTGTTAGCTAATCCAAGTTTATCATTTTAAAAAGGCTAATTGATCATTAGAAAACCCTTTAGCAATTATGTTAGCACAGCTGAAAACTGTTTTTTTTAATTAAAGAAGCAATAAAACTGGCCTTTAGACTAGTTGAGTATCTGGAGCATTAGCATTTGTGGGTTCGATTACAGGCTCAAAATGGCCAGAAACAAAGAACTTTCTTCTGAAACTCATCAGTCTATTCTTGTTCTGAGAAATGAAGGCTATTTCATGCGAGAAATTGCCATGGAACTGAAGACCTCGTACAACGCTGTGTGCTTGACTTGGAGTCAACATGGGCCAGCATCCCCGTGGAACTCTTTTGGTACCTTGTAGTCCATGCCCCAACAAATTGAGGCTGTTCTGAGGGCAAAAGGGGTTGAAATTCAATATTAGGAAGATGTTCTTAATGCTTGGTACACTCAGTGTATGTATGTCTGTCTGTATGTATGTATGTATGTATAGCCTCTGGATCATCTATAATCTCTGATGTCGAAATTTATACCCAAACCCACTACAACATGTTCTATGACAGCTGGAAATAGTCTGTGATTCTTGGAAATAAAACGAGGTGCATGTTTATTGTGGGTTAGTCTTTTAACTTTTATGCATGTCCAGGGTGAAACGTCCCCCTTTTATAAGTTTGTTCTGCTTTAAGTGCAACTCAATTCCTCTGGTTGTGTTTTGGTTGGCTTGGCTCGTGTCGGCAAGGGATAGGGAATCACAGAAGCGGCTCAGGGATCCTTGCATATTTCATGAAACAACAACTGTGGTCAAGCACTGATAAATCAGAGAACACACAGACACACACCCACGGAGACCAAGCCCTGATAAATCACTGAACGCACGTCCAACAACAACAACTGGCCTATACACTGGAGGCCCAACACACACACTGTGGTAGAGATGTGTGGAGCAGGACACACACCCACACTCCCCAGAGCCAGTTATGACGAGCAGATTAGGATAAGAATAGTAATCAGTGGCATGGAAACTAAATGTACTCAGATTAAATCTGCTTTCTAATTGTACGGAGAATGTATTACTTTTAAAGGGTAAATCAAATGTCAGGGGTTTGGGGTTTATTTTGGAAACCAACAGAACAGAGGCCTCCCCGCACACCTGTTTTTCATCGCTGTTCACTGGCAAGACTGACAGCGTTTAGGACACAATCAAAGACCAGTCCTGAAACATGCAACAGTGAGCGTTTATTGGACATACCATACTTTAACAAAACACCATTGCAACAGCCCATCACGCATGGGCAAGAAGGAAGGACAGGTAAAGAACAAGAAGGCCCGCACACTGTTAAAGCTCCCAAATCGCCACTTTATTGACAACACTATGATCCGAAACGGATCTTCGTCAGGTCAAGACGGAAGGACTGCCATTCCAAAGTACAATGAATGGTAACAGGCTGCCATTTCCTTCAACGTGAGTGTAGACATTGTCTTTACAGCTACAAAAACAATGAAATAGTCAAAGCTTTTTGGTTTCATTTCCTCTTGGATGAGCAAGAAGATTCTTCCTCGTCTCTTGTGACACAAGTTAAAAGCAACAGGAGACAGACTGCGTGATCTGCCTTTCCAACAGCAGAGAGACATCAGTAACGGCTGCTTAGTAACATATTTGGCCTGAACTTCCCTGTATCCTGGCAATGTCCTGACATTTTATTAGCTCTGACATCAAGGGAGAGAGTGTATATTGGCTGGACCTTCCTGAGGCCAGAACCAATAACTTCTCAGCACAGTCAATAATGGCAGTCTTATAAAAATAAGAATAAATAAGAACATGTCTCTTGTAGTTGAAATGCAGTCGAGAATCATTCAGTTTCACATTACCAATACAATTTAGCTACATACATGAATCCAGGCGTTCACATCATTGCAGAGCAAGGGGAAAACATGTTTAGCTATCCCGGAAACACTGTTTGATGGAATGGCTCCCACAGTCTTTGTGGAAAATATGTTACAGAATGGTGACTTGACACCAGTTGAGACTGAATAGGATGCTCCTCTTCCTGACAGAGCAGTGGGACTGGGTCCCTGAGGAGAAACCTAAACCTGGAGCTCAGATTCTACAGATTAACTGGTATTCATCATCTCTCTCTCTCTCTCTCTCTCTCTGTGACTGGGCAGGGCTGGGGTTGGACATTGAAAACATATTTCTATGACTCGACTGACTTGAATGTCAGGTTGGGAAAAGTTAAACCGTATACCTGGATACTCAATGTAAATATGTAACCAGCAGTAAATCCTGCAAAATATAGCCTATTTCCTCAATGCAAAGCCACTCCTATAACTGCAACACGTCCAGTCTTATTGCCCTACTGCTTTAGAAATATATCAGTCAGTCTATCCTTGCCGGTCTCCATTTTGGCAGGCTGGTGTTGAGCTGCTTTTAGGGGGGCTTAATTGACTGGAGGTCACATGTGACCCTTGGGGATGAAAAATGGCGGTGCTCAGCCTTGGGCGACTGAAATGGGGGACTAGTTAACAGAGTATTGACCACCCGATTGCACAAGCAATCAGGCTTCCTTTCAGTTCATCAAGAAAATGAAACTCACATCTATAAAAGGTTTTATTGTCCAATAACAAGCACACACACACACGCACACCTTCGGTACACAAGAGCCTTGTAAAGATGGTTTCTTGGATGCTCACAGGGCATGTAATATATTTCTGCATATCCCAGCTTTAAAGAGTCAACAACGGGCTTGTGAAATCACGAGTAAACAGTTTGCAAGCAGAATTAATGAGATATTCATTCAACCACTGGCATCATATAATCCTTGTAAACCTATCAGCTTACTTGAACACCACACACGCAATATAAGATGGCAAGTAGAACTTTAATCCAACACAGAGGAGATGGAACAGTGAAAGCAAACCATACTCCTGTTTGAGTCCCCGGTGTGTGTGTGTCGATCATACCTGTTCAGGTTTGAGCCCCGGGGGCACCCAGGCATACTCCTCCAGCGCGCAGCCTGAGTCGTCGTCTGAGGTGGAGTTCCTCTGGAAGTCGTACATCAGCTTAGTGATGGTCTTCTCCATCTCCAGAGGCACGGCCGTCACCACATGCTCCTCAAGCGGCACTTACAGTGGACACAGATGTTCCTACAGGACACAGGGACAAAGCAGAAGTCAGTTATCAAAGCTTACAGTGGACACAGATCTTTCTACAGGACACAGGGACAGCGAGCTGAGGTCAGTGATAAGATACCAAAGCTAACATTGAGTGGGCATGTCTTTTCTTCAGGAAGAATAAAAGTGAGAAACTGTTATCCATAGTCAAAGCTTAGTAATATAAAACACTGTCAGCAACCAACCAGGACTTATGCCTTGTACGTATGGCAAAATGTGGGTTGAGTTCAGACCTCTCTCGATGTCCATCTTTGTTTTGAGGGGTTTCCATTGCAAAGTAACAAAGCATGTGAAATCTAATCTCCATGGCAATGAAGCATGTGAAATCTAAACTCCACCCAGTTCAAGGGCCAGGGTTCACATGTTTTACCGAGAGAGTAGGATCTCAGAGACATTCTAGCTCCCACAATCCTCTAGGTAACGCCAGTGAGGACATAATGACAAACTGGTTAGGGAAATGATTCGCCGAGATACTGACAGTGATGGAAAGCAGTACTGTAAATACACATTTCCCCTCCTGTCTTTACAAGGTTAGCTTCAAGCGGTTTCAGATGCTCAGACAGGATAAAAATCTGTTCTCATTAATCAAGAACCATGCAACAGATTAACACACCCACACAAGGTATACGTTTGTTCGCATACAGAACAAGGATTGCAAATGTTTGTAAGAGTGTGGCGCTTCCGTTTTTATGTCCATTCCAATTTAGGTATAGTACATGTGACTAGAGCCTTTTTTCACCCTCACCCTTTAAAACAGAATAAACTAAAGTTGTGAACTAGGCCACACACACACACACACACACACACACACACACACACACACACACACACACACACACACACACACACACACACACACACACACACACACACACACACACACACACACACACACACACACACACACACACACACAGTGAAACTCTGTCCAGGCAGCAGACCCTGTAACCATTGGACACAGAGGGAGGCCCGCGGGTCATATCCACTGACTTCTGCTGCCCCTCAGGCAGCCAATCAAAAACAAATCAAAAGTTTATTGGTCACGTACACAGTTTAGCAGATGTTAAAGCGGGTGCAGGGAAATGCTTATGTTACTAGCTCCTAACAATGCAGTAAAATGTCAAATAATTACACAAATAATCACACACACACAAAAGAAAATGAAGAATTATTTTTTATCAAGAAATGTCGTAACTAATCCAATTAACAAGCCAAATAGCACTGTAACAGTAATCCAAATGCAGTCTATACGTATATACACCAGATGAACCTACACAAGATATACTAAGAATGATATGTACAGGAGTAGATATATTAGAGTGAGCTATGTCAAGAATCCAGTATATAAATAAATATGCGGTGTGTATAAACGGTGTATATAAACGTTGTAACTAAAATAGTAGAAATATTAGAACGAGTAATGTCAATAATTATTTCGACATATTTAAATACACAGTACAAAACACCATGGCAAAATGGATAGAATTGCAGGAAATTAGCTTCTGGAACAGAGTCTGGAATATAAATGTTTGTAAATGGTGTATAGCAGTGGCGGTCGGTAAATTTAAGATGAGGGAGGACGATTTTGAATGAACATGGCCTTTTTTCTACTACAGCATATTGGATGACTGTCATTCATATTCCATTCACCCTGTTCAATGTAACATCGATAGGTTTAAGCTACAACATGATACTAAACATTTTCCTATTCCCACCATGATGTTGCTATAGCCAAGCCTACAAATGAAAGTTTACAACGTAGGTGCACAAATCAAGATAAAAAAAATTGTAATCAAGGTGACAGACAGTGACACATTCAATAACACCTTGCACACTATTGCCTGCATCTAGCTAATCTAGGGTGTAATTAGTCCAACGGTTGCAAATGAGAGTTTCTATTGGACAAATTCAGGTATGTTTATCCCCTTCGTTCCATTTAAGAATAATTTTTCTACAGAATCGGCGGAAGGAATACACACTTGATCACCACAAACACAGTTCACTTTCATAGCAGCCACATAGAAACAGCACAATCATTTTCTTGTTGTATAATTCCTTCTTATCCTCTCACCTTTTCCCTTTGCTTGCGTACTTCAGTGCACAATACAACAGCTGTCTGTGACCAGGCAAAAAAAACAACAAGCCAAACCTTCATACCATAACCGCTATCTGCTACACACAGTCAACATCGTTGTAACTAGAGGTCGACCGATTATGATTTTTCAATGCCGATACCGATTATTGGAGGACCAAAAAAAGCTGATACTGATTAAAATCGTCCGATTTATATATATATATATATATATATTTTTTTTTTTATATACATATATTTGTAATAATGACAATTACAACAATACTGAATGAACACTTTATTTTAAATTAATATAATATATAAATATCTATTTAATCTATTTAGTCTGAAATAAATAATGAAACATGTTTAATTTGGTTTAAATAATGCAAAAACACAGTGTTGGAGAAGAAAGTAAATGTGCAATATGTGCCATGTAAAAAAGCTAATGTTTAAGTTCCTTGCGCAGAACATACAGTTGAAGTCGGAAGTTTACATACACTTAGGTTGGAGTCATTAAAACTCGTTTTTTAACCACTCCACAAATTTCTTTTTAACAAACTATAGTTTTGGCAAGTAGGTTAGGACATCTACTTTGTGCATGACACAAGTCATTTTACAACAATTGTTTACAGACAGATTATTTCACTGTATCACAATTCCAGTGGGTCAGAAGTTTGCATACACTAAGTTGACTGTGCCTTTAAACAGCTTGGCAAATTCCAGAAAATTATGCCATGGCTTTAGAAGCTACTAATAGGCTAACTGACATCATTTGAGTCAATTAGAGGTGTACCTGTGTATGTATTTCAAGGCATACTGTAACGTCTCTCGTCGGAAGGCATGGACAAAAGCGCAGCGTGGTAAGTGTTCATGATTTTTTATTTCACAAAAACACTCGAACAAAATAACAAAGTGAAAAACCGAAACAGTTCTGTCAGGTGCAGACACTAAACAGACACTAACTACCCACAAAACACAGGTGGGAAAAAGGCTGCCTAAGTATGATTCCCAATCAGAGACAACGATAGACAGCTGCCTCTGATTGGGAAACACACTCGGCCAAAAACAAAGAAATAGAAAACATAGAAATAAAGAAATAGAATGCCCACCCTAGTCACACCCTGGCCTAACCAAAATAGAGAACAAAAGCCTCTCTATGGCCAGGGCGTGAAACATACCTTCAAACTCAGTGCCTCTGCTTGACATCATGGGAAAATCAAAAGAAATCAGCCAAGACCTCAGAAAATTGTAGACCCCCACAAGTCTGGTTCATCCTTGGGAAAAATTTCCAAACGCCTGAAGGTACCACGTTCATCTGTACAAACAATAGTATGCAAGTATAAACACCATGGGACCAGCCGTCATACTGCTCAGGAAGGAGACACATTCTGTCTCCTAGAGATTAACGTACTTTGGTGCAAAAAGTACAAATCAATCCCAGAACAACAGCAAAGGACATTGTGAAGATGCTGGAGGAAACAGGTACAAAAGTATCTATATCCAAAGTAAAACGAGTCAAATATGGACATAACCTGAAAGGCCGCTCAGCAAGGAAGAAGCCACTGCTCCAAAACCACCAGAAAAAAGCCAGACTACGGTTTGCAACTGCACATGGGGACAAAGATCGTACTTTTTGGAGAAATCTCCTCTGGCCTGATGAAATAAAAATAGAATTGTTTGGCCATAATGACCATCGTTATGTTTGGAGGAAAAAGGGGGAGGCTTGCAAGCCGAAGAACACCATCCCAACCGTGAAGCACGGGGGTGGCAGCATCATGTTGTGGGGGTGCTTTGCTGCAGGGGGGACTGGTGCAATTCACAAAATAGATGGCATCATGAGGAATGAAATCATGAGGAATGAAAATTGTGGATATATCGGTCAGGAAGTTAAAGCTTGGTCGCAAATGGGTCTTCCAAATGGACAATGACCCCAAGCATACTTCCAAAGTTGTGGCAAAATGGCTTAAGGACAACAAAGTCAAGGTATTGGAGTGGCCATTACAAAGTCCTGAAAAATCATGTGCAAGCAAGGAGGCCTACAAACGTGACTCAGTTACACCAGCTCTGTCAGGAGGAATGGGCCAAAATTCACCCAACTTATTGTGGGAAGCTTGTGGAAGGCTACCCGAAACATTTGATCCAAGTTAAACAATTTAAAGGCAATGCTACCAAATACGAATTGAGTGCATGTAAATCTCTCTCTCTCTCTCGCTCTCAGTTCATACTGCAAGAGCTCTGACAACTCCTGAAGTTGTCATGACTCCTGTGTAAGTCTATGGAAGGGGGCAAGAACCGTGAGCCTCCTAGGTTTTGTATTGAAGTCAATGTATCCAGAGGAGGACGGAAGCTAGCTGTCCTCCGGCTACTCAATGGTTCTACCCCAGAGAGCGCTGTTGAAGCTACTGTAGACTTTCATTGCAAAACAGTGTGTTTTAATCAATCATTTGGCGACGTGAATATATTTTGTATAGTTTTATCTAAAAATTATAACTTTGTTTCACTATTTTAATTTTTATGAAATTCACTTAAGAGGATGGTCTTCCCCTACCTCCTCTGAGGAGCCTCCACTGGTGTATAGCGACAGTATGTGAATAGAAAAGGTGTACAGCAGTAGTTACAGCCTTCAAAAAGTATTCATATCCCTTGACTTATTCCACATTTTGTTGTGTTACAGCCTGAATTCAAAATGCTTTATCTTGGCCAGGTCGCAGTTGCAAATGAGAACTTGTTCTCAACTAGCCTACCTGGTTAAATAAAGGTGAAATAAAAAAAATAGATTCAAAACATTAAGTTCTCACCCATCTACAGATAATAACCCGTAATGACAAAGTGGAAACATTTGTAGAAATTTGTGCAAATGTATTTAAAATTAAATACAGGAATACCACATTTACATAGGTATTCAGACCCCCGAGTCAATACTTTGTAGAAACACCTTTGGCAGCGATTACAGCTGTGACACCTTCTGGGTGAGTCTCTAAGAGCTTTCCACACCTAGATTGTGCAACTTTTTTCCCATTTTTCTTTTCAAATTCTTCAAGCGCTGTCAAATGAGTTCCTGATTATTGCTAGACAACCATTTTCAGGTATTTCCATAGATTTTCAAGTAGATTTAAGTAAAAACTAACTCGGCCACTAAGGAACATTCACTGTCTTTTTGGTAAGCAACTCCAGTGTATATTTGGCTTTGTGTTTTAGGTTATTGTCCTGTTGAAAGGTGAATTCATCTCCCAGTGTCTGGTGGAAAGCAGACTGAACCATGTTATCCTCTAGGATTTTGCCTGTGCTTAGCTCCATTCTGTTTATTTTTTAAGTCGATTACAAGCATACCCATAACATCATGCAGCCATCACTATGCTTGAAAATATGGAAAGTGGTACTCAGTAATGTGCTGTATTGGAATTGCCACAAACATGACACTTTGTATTCAGGACAAAAAGCGTATTGCTTTGTCACATTTTTTTGCACTATTACTTTAGTTCTTTGTTGCAAAAAGGATGTATGTTTTGGAATATTTTTATTCTGTAAATGCTTTCTTCCATTCACTCTGTCATTTAGGTTAGTTTTGTGGAGTCACTACAATGTTGATCCATCCTCAGTTTTCTCCTATTACAGCCATTAAACTCTGTATCTGTTTTAAAGTCACCATTGGCCTAATGGTGAAATCCCTGAGAGGTGTCCTTCCTCTCCGTCAACTGAGTTAGGAAGGATGCCTGTATCTTTGTAGTGACTGGGAACATTGATACGCCATCCAAAGTATAATTAATAACTTCACCATGCTCAAAGGGATATTCAATGTCAGATTTGTTTTACTTGTACCAATCTACCAATAGGTGCCCTTTTGAAAGGCATTGGAAAATCTTCCTGGTCTTTGTGATTGAATCTGTGTTCACTGCTCGACTGAGGGAACTTACAGATAATTGTGTGTGGGGTACAGAGATGAGGTAGTAATTGAAAAATCATATGTTAAACATTATTATTGCACACAGAGTGAGTCCATGCAACTTATTATGTGACTTGTTAAGCACATTTTTACTACTGAACTTATTTTGGATTGCTATAAAAGGGGTTGATTACTTATTGACTCAAGACATTTCAGCTTTTCATTTGTAAATTACCTTTTGACATTATGGGGTATTGTGTGTAGGCCATTGACACAAAATCTAAATGTAATACATTTTAAATTCAGGCAGTAACACAACAAAATGTGGAGAAAGTCAAGGGGTTTGAATCCTTTCTGAAGGCAATACAGTATATGCTAGAATACAATATATACATATAAAGGGGGTAAAACACTATGTAAACATTATTAAAGTGACCAGTGTCCAATGACTATGTACATAGGGCAGCAGTCTCTAAGGTGCAGAGTAGAGTATCGGGTGGTATCCGGCTAGTGACATGTCTAAGGTTCAGGGCAGGGTACTCCATCCCCTTACACAGACAGACGCCGGGTGGGCAGCACAGGATAAGGAACAGGGGTTTAGACTTCTTTGACGGAAAGAAAGAGACAGAGAGACTCTTACATGCAAACCTCACCGGCCACGTTGCGTGCGTGAGCGTTGCAAAATATATTTACACACGTTATTCAGTCCTTTCTCCCACACCGCTCGCGCACAAGTGTCTGTGTAGCCAAGCCCTAAAATAGAACTTGATTATGCAAGTCCCCTCCTTATTGTATATCAGGAAGATACAAACCCACATGGATGCTTGAAAGACAAACGAGGAGAGCAACAGCTAGCTGACTAAATGTCCTGAATGTTTCATGTGTGTTTCGACCTGCCCCCAAATTAACATAATATACAGTGCTTGACCTACAGTGCTTGGACTGAAATAGGTACTGGTATTAATTTTGGGTGCCAGTATTGTTTACATGTAGGTGCATGAGCTCCACAATACTTTTGAGCTAATGTTCTATAAAAGGAATAGGAGCTTAAGCAGTAGAAATGTGAGGTGCCGGTACTCAGCTCCGGTGAGCACCTGTCCAAGTCGAGCACTGGTTAAATAAACTAGTGATGCATGGCTGGGGACCACTACATAAATCTCTGCTTCTTCACTACCCTTGGGCAAGGGCAATCTACCTGATCTCCTGGAGGCGATTGGCTTCAGAGCAGTGTGCATGAATATTAAATCAACATATGAATGAATACTGAAATGCCAAGACATCTCTTCTATGAATATTGATGGGAGCGGTAAGTAGTACATGGAGCCAGGCCTTGGTTTGCAGACTAAGTCATCAGCTCTCTGACAACCAGCCCGTCCATACAGGAGAGGGGAGAATTAAACAGCCCATCCTAGCAGTAGGACACCTAGCCTGGGGCTACAGAGTCCTCTCATTACAATACAGCAGATCTCCATCATTACTAATGGATGTGGGATTAAGAGGAGACACATGTACGTAAACAATGTACAAAAAATCTAGTTGTTTCAACTAATTATTATAAAATGTACTGATTCCAGTCTTTTTAGTTTCCTCAACTTTTCGATCAAAGTGTTTATTTTTTATTTTGATTGAATATTAAAACATACAATCTACTTGCAGTGAACATTTACATTAAGTCATCAAACAGACTCCCATCCAGAGCGACCCACAGAAGCAACCAGGGTCAACGCCCTGCCCAAGGGCACGTTTAAAGATCTCCCACAAAGTCAAAACATGGACCCGAACCAGCCACCTATCCACCACATAAATCATAACAGCAAGGCCAACTGAATACGTTTGAGTGCATGTATGGCACTATTTACAAAGTAAATCTCAGTTCTGTTAAAAGTAAAGTAAAACTATTTTATTTATCATAGTGATTAGGGATTAACATTAACACAGAGTAATATGCCCCACTAACATTAGACAACTATACAGAAAACCTTTAAATTGCTGAAATAAGTCAATCAAATGAGTAGTCAGATGAACTGATAATTGACACAGACATGGTTGCGAAGCAGGAAGATCCCAGGTGAGGTGTTGAATAGTCATTACTGTATACATGCACAATGTAATCTTGTTGCTCAAATATGTAAGTTGAAAACATTGTATGTCAAAGCACCGTCTGTGTGTAACTAGTTCCACAGCCATTTTTTTATGAAGAAAATACAAAATAATAAAATCTAGTTGAATGAACATATGAGTCAAGTTGAGCAAACACATCATTTTAAGTTAACTTAATTTGTGCCGAAGTTCTCTCAAGTTGGAGTTTGCGCCAACTAAAAATGTTAAGTTCAGGTAACACTTTGACCGAAAAGTAGAACCAGTGACTTAATAATTTTACAGTATGCACATATATGCACACACACTAACATACTGAATGTACGTTAGAACACGGAGAGATGATTCAGAGGGTACAAAAACATGACAAATAAAATAGAAAAAAACATTACACACACATCTCCCACTCCTTTTCATGCTAGGGGCTCATTCTGCCTTTGGATGGAGAACGGGCTTGGAGATAGGGGTTTAAATATAGCCTGGAGGAGTACATTGGGCATGGAGGAGAGTGTTTCACACTGCATTCCCGGTTAGAGTGTCTCTGTTTTAAAATGATACAGACAGAGGCCTTACAAACAGGCCCAACCCAATTGTTCTCATTGTCTTTGAACTGGACATGGCAGCACGAGGTTTGGAGTCCCATGGGACCAGTGAGCCTGTCTCTCTCCAGATGTATGGGGCCATCATCCAGTGATTCACCTTCCAAACATCTGATCTCCCTGCATCAGGATTGGCAGAGATATGCCCAGGGCCTAAACCCCTGATTTACAACAAGGTGCACATCACTGGGATTTCTATCCTGAAACACTACCCCATGTTACACTGGTCATCTACATGACTTCAATACAAGTCAAGTACATAACCAACGCCTTCTAAAAAAAACTCCACAAAGTAAAAGGTAGGAAAATGAAGTAGACTGGCCTTTCCTCTCCTGGGGCAGATAAAGCCTTCCATGGGCAGAGCAGAACACCGCAGGAAGCTTCTAATGACTGGAAGGTATCTGAGTGGACAGTAATCCCTGAGACTGTGATGTAAGCAAACAATCATTCACCACCACAGTGTTAATCATTGCATTGCTCCTCTACATCACCCTGGCAACAGCCAAGTTAAACAGCTACACTCTGACACACTGCACAGTCAGACACACCAACCGTAAAGACTCTGTCCACTGGTGAACCTAACGCCCAAGAAATGACTGACCCACACACAGACAAGTTCTTACTAGACTAGAGATACCTATTGTTTTGTTTTCAGTATTATTCACCACTGTGGGACTCTTAATAACCACCTATGGACTGGTACAAATCCTCTGAGATACTGGTACAAATCCTCTGAGATACTGGTACAAATCCTCTGAGATACTGGTACAAATCCTCTGAGATACTGGTACAAATCCTCTGAGATACTGGTACAAATCCTCTGCCAACTCAGGGACATCTCAAGAGGTTGGGTTGAGTGGTGGTGCCATTAATTTAACTAACCCAATATTAACAGGTTCGTTTGCCATAGGGCAAGGTGTCATCCAGGCTCTTAAACACCTCCTCTGAAGTGTTCAACACATCCACAACCCTTGTCTTCCTGAAAAACAGCCATGGAGCTGAGTGGGCTTGATGTGGTATCCGAAAGGAACCCCATTCCAGACTAATTCCAGAGCAGCTCCCAGAACCGCTACTGCTTTTCCGTGTCATCATTCCAGACAGCATGTTTAAATGGCAGCTCAGAGGAGAGGAGAAAAGGGTTCAGAGGAACAGCTGGAGGCAGGCAGCAGCCAAATTTCTATTATTTCTGCTTCTTTTGTTTTCTCTGGACAGGCAGGGAAAATAGGAGGACTGATTATTTCTCTATTTTTTAAATGCCTTTTGTTCTAAGATCAGATGGGCATTTCCTTTCAGTGTATTTAGTCTTAATTTGTCCTAATTTGGTCATTTATTGAAGCAGACATGTTCAGCTTTAATCAGTGTTAAACTGGATTGCACTACATACCAAAGAGGAATCAAACAAAAAAAAGGTGTTTATTAGTAGCTAATTACTGGCGACTCAATCCAATATATTCAACCTAATGGAGATTAGGCCTGCACCCACCTGCCGCAAGAAATAATAATCCATAAACCATTATTCTTGTCCAACGCATACATTGACTGAACACTATCGCAGAATGTACTTAATCTCACTACACTGCATCTTTATGGAATTTGTAAAGGTTTAGTGTCAGAAGTGCAGGAAGTGAGAGAGGACTAGATATTTATGTAACATCTAACTGAGGATGGCAGCTTTATACCAGATGATCATGTTACTTATTGATAAGTGTTACTTGTTCGGTAACTGCTACTGGGACAGATGCATGGTATGTCACATGGGGGCAGGTTTTCAGGCTCCTGAGACCTCAGTCCTTATATGGAACTTTAGCTATGCTGTTCTCATGAGATATTGTCAAGCTGTCATTGGGGAACCCATCTGTGCAAATGATCAGCAAGTTTGAAATGCTGACAAACACAACTAGTCTAAACATGGCTTAAAACAGTGGACCAGATTAAACAATTTCATGGTGTTGAAAGGGGATGGTCAAAAACCGACCTGACATTATTTTGCACATCAAGACTGATAAGATGGTTGGTTGCCTATGAGCCGAGGCTACCTGTAGTCTAAATGTCTGTTTCAGAGCAATGCAGCCTGATATCTCCATTACCCCTGGACTCTCGGGCCAGCTGCTGGAGTGTCCCATTATTCATTATTCCCCAAAATCCGTTCATATGCTAATACAAAATGACCTATCCTGACTCAATCAATCCCGCGGCCGGCCAGGTCCAGACCATAGAGGCAACACAACAAAGACTAATCCCACTGAAAAAAACGGGTTAGCTTGACCGCCGCGCCACGAAGAGTAGAAAGAGAAAATTGATAACAACACATCCATTACGGAGGATAGCCTATGAGTCAGTAAGGTGAAGATTAGTGAGACTGTTAGTGCAACTATTGCGTACGAGCAAAAAAAAATTAACGTTCAAATAAAAAATTATATTACAGAATAATCTGTGTAGTTGCAATGTACATATGTTTGCTAGTTCTAAATCATGAATAGGCCTACCTAGTCGTTAAAATACATTTAAACTCATACCTCATTGATGTTGATATGATTGAGTTTAAATCGAGCACACCACGAATGAGCCACATAGACTACATTGTAGCACACATCTTGCAGTCAGGAAATATCAAACCCTTTTTAAAACACGATCTTTCAACGGCAGTAAAAGTTCACTCAAACTGGCAATGTTGAGTAAACTTAGCCACAGTTTAAAACCTGAAATAGATCCTGTCTTGAAGGTCCGGACACAACAGCGCGCAAAAATAGCCTTGTCAGCTGTGTAAATAACAGACTGATACAAAATAACAGAGCCACAAACGGTAAAATGTAGTCAATGCTTACCTTATCTATCACCAAGTAGGTGTGAGGGAGAGCATGGCTATGCACCCGGTGATAATAGCTTTCAACCACACTTTCCTCATTGCAAGCCTTTTCATAGTCTACTATTCCTGCGACACAATTTTACGAATCCTGCACTCTCACTCTCTGGTCAGTGCGAAGGCGCAATCTGTTCCTCTAGGCTACTGTCCTCTTCGCTCTGCGAGCCTTTTTGTCAAGCTGTTCTGCAAACACATTCACCAAGCGCAAGGATTGGTAAAGCGACACAAAACCCAATAAGCGGTTAAACACAAATACCCCTACATTTAGTCCACCTACATTGAGATAATGCAATAGCCTTAACTTTGTAGGTTACGTTTCGAACTAATCCAAAACAATAATTTACGGAGGCAGCAACAGAAAGCTAGAAAGTTAAAAAACGATCCATAGGGACTCCTTTACCGTATGCGCTTAAGGAGCGCTGAGCAGGGGACTTACTCGCCCTGAGTGACTGGCTGAATAACGGAGTAGCCTGTCCTTGCCAGGACCACCGCCCCTCCCCTCCCGAATGCTAATGACCATCCGTGATGTCAGCAAGTCACCGTCCCAACACTGGTATAATTAGCGGCGTGAATGACTGGTGTTTTGGAGTCATTTGCATGCAAATTAAACAATTTTACTGAATCAACTGCCCCAGGGCAGCCAGCTAGAGAGCGAGATAGGGAATAGAAGGACCGTGCGGTATTGGAGGGATTGCCAAAGACTTCAGCCACCCTAGTCATAAGACTGTTCTCTCTGCTACCGCACGGCAAGCGGTACCGGAGCGCCAAGTCTAGGTCCAAAAGCCTTCTTAACAGCTTCTACCCCTACGCCATAAGACTCCTGAACAGCTAATCAAACGGCTCCCAAACTATTTGCATTGTCCCCCCCCCACCCCATTTTTACACTGCTGCTACTCTCTGTTTATTACATATGCAGTCATTTTACCTCTACCTGCATGTACATATTACCTCAATTACCTTGACTAACTGGTGCCCCTGCACATTGACTCTGTACCGGTATCCTCTATATGTAGCCTCGCTACTGTTATTTTATTGTTGCTCATCAATTATTTGTTCATTTCTATTTTCTTATTTTTTAAATATTTTTTTTAACTTCAGTTTATTTTAGTAAATACTTTCTTTACACATGTTCTTATTAAAACTGTTGGTTAAGGTAAGGGCTTGTAAGTAAGCATTTCACTGTAAGGTGAAATATACCTGTTGTATTCGGTGCATGTGACAAACATTGATTTGATTTGTAAACAAAATGCATAACAATTACCAATAGAATGGAGGAGAATGGAGAAGGGTTATAGATAGCCTATAGCTTACACAACACTAGTGTGGAATAGAGTAAGGTAACCAAACTGTTTTTGTATTTTATTAGGATCCCCATTAGCTGTTGCAAAAGCAGAAGCTACTCTTCCTCCTGCCCTTATTTCCCAATACACTGTAGCCTAAGAGGTCCTATTATATACTGCTTAGTTAGTTATCAAATGTTTATCAACAGATTTAGAAGAAATACATTGTTACAAGGCCTCTCAAATAGCTTCCTGAGCATTGGACTAGTAACCGAAATGTTGCAAGTTCGAATCCCCGAGCTGACATGGTACAAATCTGTCGTTCTGCCCCTGAACAAGGCAGAAAACCCACTGTTCCTAGGCCATCATTGAAAATAAGAATTTGTTCTTAACTGACTTGCCTAGTTAAATAAAGGTAAAATAAAAATAAAAAACCATAGAGGTGAACAATAGCTTTCACATTTCAGCTCTTCCACAACAGTGAGCATGAGGGAATGGAGACAGGCAAGACAGTTATTGAATACTAGGCAATGGGAACATAGTTTTGAGACAAAACTATTCATATTGACCTTGTACTTCCATCATAAAACCACTTCCAAATGTAGAAACAATGACATACAGTATAAGCAGTTGTAAGAACTATAAACTGGGTCATAGGGGTCTGTCGGTTTGGGACCAAAATAAATAGTTACACTTTTGGAATGAAATCAGTATGTCAAGTTGCAAACCAAAATATTAATTTGACTTAAGGATGTACTCTCTAACTTTTGTATAATTTCAGCCAGTAGTTTTGAAAGTGGTGCTCACGAGCCAAAAGTGGTACCCGTTTTTTTGTGTAATTGTGTATCCAATTGTGTACTACGTCATCCATTTATGTTACGAGTTTTGCCATTTATATTATATCATACACATTTAGCAATTTGTGTGATATGTTCCAAATCCAATTCGTGCAATATGTTTCAAATTCGTTGGGCTTTAGATCCCGGAGTGCATCTTTAACAATGGAAAGTCAATCAACATTAATTCTTCCATTTGGGATGTGATTTGGTATTGATCGGTTTATTTGTGGACTCAACCTGCAATTAAAAGTGACTAAATAAACAGACTGATTGTTCTCACTAGATTAATTATATTTTGGCTATTTTGGTTAGTCGTAATTTACAAACACTTGCATGGCTCTAAGCCTGTAATGCTATCTGAGCTCCTTTCCAGAATCAGTGTTAGGAGTGTTTAACAATGTCTGACTGCTGCTGCTAATTTGCTTATTTGTCTTGCATTGAATGTGGTTGATTTCAAAGGGGAAACGGTGCAATGAGGGGGAGTTCGTAATTAAATCAAGATGTGTTTATTTTTCCTCAAAAGCCTCTGCACTGCTTTAGCCAAGAGCCAAAAAGGAAAGTAAAAAAACAAAACAACAGAACTCTTTGAAACAGTGGTTGAACGCTGTATAAACAGTTTGTGATGCTGGTAAAACCAGCCGGTGGCTCTGAACGACCTCCACAGTTTGAGGAAGACGTAGTCTTCTTTCCGTTCTCCTTTACCTCCTTGAGTCAGCCTACAGCTTTTGCTCCCAATGCTGTGTCTGGCTTGGATTCCCTCTTCACACGTGGCAGACCACCTCTCCCTGGTCTGCACGTCTTTTAGCCCTACACACAAGAGTATCAATTACCCCTCATCCTGAACTTAAGGCCTTTCCACAGGATTTTATGAGGAACTGTAAGTGACAGCGTCCCCACTCCTCATAGCCGCAGCCGCAGAGTGGATCAGCTGGTCTGGGGACCGTTGCTAACTTCATATGGGCTCTGCACTTTCCCAATAAACTTATCCAGGGCCTGTAACTGCTTTAATGCTCTAATAAAAATGTAGAGGCCAGCTTGGGGAACATGCCACAGATAACATTTACTTTACTGTAGGCATGCAGTGCCTCGGCATGGTCATTTTAGTCGAGGAGTACAGGTTTACTCCCTTCCAAAGCATGTAGGTGCATATCAGTGCTTTTATCCCGATCAAAGCACAAGATGAATGATAGTGTATACTCACTGCCCCGAGGGATGAACAAACCATGTCAAATATGTTTTATAGTTGCACTTCCTGAGAGGATCTTATCATACACCAATATTATATAAACCTTACCAAGGAACGAACTAAAGTAACAACAAAAAAATGATCTGTCACTATAAGAGCAATGGATCCAATGGCCCGAGTTGACCCACAATTTCATGTAACACCACCCTCTTCTCTCCTTTCATGTGGGAAATGCTGATGATGACTATCACTGAGTCAACACCAAGGCAGCTGAATCTCACCCACACAGCTGATCACTAAGGGGAGAAGAGAGAGCAAGAGAGAAGAGAGATAGAGAAAAGAGATTGTCAGAGAGAGCAAGAGGAGAGAGAAAATAGAGAGCGAGAGAGAGAGCAACAGAGAGAGAGAAAGAGAGAGCGAGAGAAATAAAGAAAGAACACTCCTTTTCTGGTGTGTATAGATAACTACATTCCTTTTTAATGACTGGGCTGGGCTTGCATCAAAGCAGTTGGGACCAACAAGCAAGTTAGATTGATCCAACTTCCTTTCCCCCAGACTAGACATATTTACAGCCTCAGATAGGGATTTAGGGGGTTGGAGTAATTCCCCAAATCTCTGCTACCGCTTTTAGAAGTCTCTTCCAGCGGGTTTACCTATGTACACTGCCCTTAGAGTAGAGGGTCTGAGGCTGTGGATGGATACAAAGCTCAAGAGCACTTCTACAGTAGTGTTCACAGCAGATAAGTGACTATTACACACTCCATGTTGAATGTTAAATGGATTAATTCTACACGGTTTGAGGGGTGTAATTGTATTTTTATAGGGGGAGAGAAAAGTTTAGCCAGTTTGTTGAAATTCTAATTTGCTTGGGGGTTCGTTAACTGCTCTCCTCTCCATCTGTCTAGTGGCCCTGCTATAGCCAGGCTGTGGAAGTCATTAGGCCACAGGGAGAGAGTGTTTTGTCCTGCTCCAACTCCATTCATGGAGGGGCCCTCGGCTCTGGAGTGATCTTGAGGAGAGGGGGTGATGGGTAGGCTATTTCTGCCCCTGCTGGCCCACTTAAAACAAGAGGTCTTCAGCATGGAGAAACGTGTAGCTAGGGCCCCATCCATCTCAAGCCACAGGAAGCCTGGCTTTCAGGGGCTGTGGAGCACGTTCCTCAGTCCACAGTACCCTACTCTACCCCTGTCTCTCTGAGTTCTCAGTCCTACATGCGGATTCTGATTAAAAACATAACTGGGTCACACTTTCCTCTGGTTGAAAAAGGGGTGGGACTTAGTAAAGGTATGCAAAGATGCACAGGGAAATGTCGACTGATAAACATGAAAAATGTAGAAAGAAATGGTTTTACATCAACATGAAATAGGAAAATTAAAAGGCCTGTTCAGTGAACCACCTGCTGTCTAAACCTCCCACACCAAACATCCAAGGGCAGTTTCATGACTAAGCTCCCATTCATCCACCAGCGGGAGGAATAATCCATAGTCATGTCGGCCATGTGGGTGTCAGTACCTCAATGGGTGATCGCTCCCATTCAGTCAGACTGCAGGGTTCTGGAACACCACACAGAGTTCTATTCTAGAACTCTCTCCTCCTTGGAGCTCCGCAGCCCTCTCCTTTCTCCTTGCAGTCGCCACAGTTGCCATGCGGAGAGGAGTGACCAGATGTTCATTAATAAAGGATATGATCACCCTCATTAGGGTGACCACAGCAGCGCAACAACACCAGCAGTTTGATACATTATTGCCTCATTCTGTTTGAGAGAATCACACCACACAATACCCATAGTGGACAGTATACTAAAGCCTCAGACATACTCTACAACACCACAGCCAGGTATGCAGAACAACAGTACATGCTGATAATGCATACTACTTGAAGAGAGAAATAGAAGATGCAAAAATTGAACACAATATGTGGTCTAGGACAAAGACGTAGACTTGTTTTCATGTTGAACATCAATAGAGAAAGAGTAAAAATCCTCAGGTCGGTCGGCCCAGTGATTTAAACACAGCCGTGTGATTATCTTCTTCTATTTAAGCCAATCACTTGGGTAGTGCTCCAATTTCTCCAGAGGCTCCTGTAACGGTTTAAACTTAAGCCATCCAAACTTTTAGTTAAATAAACCTTTGCTCAAGTATGCCATGTTTAAATATTTAGTTGAGAAAGACTGTCTGGAAGGAGAGAAGGATCAGTCGAACAGTGGTGGGTCTGATTGAGCGGTTCTGTCTGTCCATTCTAGTCCAGGACCAGGAGGGAGCACAGTGCTCTGCTTATGTCCACTTACAGCTCCGTTTGATTTGCAATTTGTTATCAACACAATTCAATGCCATGGCAGAACATTCCTCAGACAACTGTCTAGAGGAGACATTTCCTCCTTGTTGTTGCACGAATAAGAACATGTATTAGACTAAGAAAACAGAACATAAGTTATGCTTACTAAGCTTTTACAAATTACATTTTAAATCTTTTAAACCTCCAAACTTAGGACGACAAGTAGCAATTAACGTGTACTGGCAAAAAATACCAAAAACTTCTCTTGCTTTCACACACTTTTATTTTTTGTACCTTTATTTAACTAGGCAAGTTAGTTAAGAACAAATTCTTATTTACAATGACGGCCTACAACTCATGCAACAGCAGACACACACACACACAGTCTGGTAAATGTATCAGGGTTAGGGATCAGGGAGGGCGTGAATCAGAGCCCAGGATGGACTGATACAGCTTCCTGTTACAGGAGTGAGAGTGCGAGAGAGAGAGATTGCGAGAGAGAGAGACCTAGAGAAAACCAGGATGCTCTTTTATTCATCTGTAGGAAAAAATATTACAATTAGCTCATGCTTTAAATACCTCTGTGATTTGCAACAGAGAATAGCACCTTTGAAAAATCGGATCAGTCCTTTCAGCCTGCAACATGCCTATTACAAACACCAAGCTCCAGTCAGTTTGATCAGTTGGTGTTGTCAAAATATGATTGGTTAGAAGCTTTCACACAGGCCCATATCTTGCAGCATTAGTAGAGCCAGTCTGCCACCGTCAAGCCCATCTGAACTCTATGTAGACCTACACAGGAGTAGGAAAACAGACCGGCTTACTCACCAATCCATTTCCACCCTCCCCTTTTCACCTCAATAACCCTAAAGCGTTTCACTTACATAACTATCTCACAGGGGAATTATGCTTTTAGTACTACAGGTTATTTTGGATTCAAATTCATTTAATTGATGAGGTTTTTCAGAATAAAGTAAAAGCGAAGGTGTGTAGAGTCAGGATTGAATAGAGTTGTCTGATATGAACAGATGACATTGGAGAAGGAGAAAAGGGGGATTTAATACACTGAATCTGATTTCAGAGCTTATCTAAGTGGCCAATAGAAATATAAAGAGGATGACTTCCTGACCACACAACAGAGGTTCTGTAAGGGGGGTCCTCATCCAATCAACAGTGTTTCATCTCAACCAACCCTGAAATAAAACAACCACCCATCCAATTCACCAACTACAAAAACAACCCCAGTTCACTTTGGTCAGGCCATTTATTCCACCCAAGGTCCATTTCATTATCAGATTTCATGCAACAAGCTGTGATGACACACGCTCCATGTCGATATGACCACCGCTGCTTTCTCCACAGGAGCTGTCTTGCCCAGCTCCGGTGGCAATTATGGACTGGTAACTGAAGAGGGATTGGCATTCTAGGATCAATAGAGTATGTGTCAGGGTAGGGCGTTATCCAGATTTTCATATCACTTCCATACAATACCGGGGTATACGATATTAACGAATGTGCAAACAGGGGGCACTATTTCATATACACATATATTCACACACACACACACACACACACACACACACACACACACACACACACACACACACACACACACACACACATATATATATATATATATATACACACACACACACACACACACACACACACACACACACACACACACACACACACACACCTTAGCCAAATACATTTAAACTGAGTTTTTCCACTATTACTGACATTTAATCCTAGTAAAAATTCCCTGTCTTAGGTCAGTTAGGATCACCACTTTATTTTAAGAATGTGTAATGTCAGAATAATAGTAGAGAGAATGATTTATTTCAGCCTCATTTTCTTTCATCACATTCCCAGTGGGTCAGAAGTTTATATACACTCAATTAGTATTTGGTAGCATTGACTTTAAATTGTTTAACTTGGGTCAAATGTTTCGGGTAGCCTTCCACAAGCTTCCCACAATAAGTTGGGTGAATTTCGGCCCATTCCTCTTGACAGAGCTGGTGTAACTGAGTCAGGATTGTAGGCCTCCTTGCTCGCACATGCTTTTTCAGTTCTGGCCACAAATTTTCTATGTGATTGAGGTCAGGGCTTTGTGATGGCCACTCCAATACCTTGACTTTGTTGTCCTTAAGCCATTTTGCCACAACTTGAAGTATGCTTGGGGTCATTGTCCATTTGGAAGACCCATTTGCTACCAAGCTTTAACTTCCTGACTGATGTCTTGAGATGTTGCTTCATTATATCCATAATTTTCATTCCTCATGATGCCATCTATTTTGTGAAGTGCACCAGTCCCTTCTGCAGCAAAGCACCCCACAACATGATGCTGCCACCCCCGTGCTTCATGGTTGGGATGGTGTTCTTCGGCTTGCAAGCCTCCCCCTTTTTCCTCCAAACATAACAATGGTCATTATGGCCAAACAGTTCTATTTTTATATCATCAGACCAAAGGACATTTCTCCAAAAAGTACAATCTTTGTCCCCATGTGCAGTTGCAAACTGTAGTCTGGCTTTTGTAATGGCGGTTCTGGAGCAGTGGCTTCTTCTTTGCTGAGCGGCCTTTCAGGTTATGTCGATATAGGACTCGTTTTACTGTGGATTTGGATACTTTTGTACCTGTTTCCTCCAGCATCTTCACAAGGTCCTGCTGTTGTTCTGGGATTGATTTGTACTTTTCGCACCAAAGTACGTTCATCTCTAGGAGACAGAATGCGCCTCCTCCCTGAGTGGTATGACGGCTGCGTGGACCCATGGTGTTTATATTTGCATACTATTGTTTGTACAGATGAACATGGTACCTTCAGGCGTTTGCAAATTTATCCCAAGGATGAACCAGACTTGTGGGGGTCTACATTTTTTTTCTGAGGTCTTGGCTGATTTCTTTTGATTTTCCCATGATGTTTAGCAAAAAGGCACTGAGTTTGAATGTAGACCTTGAAATACATCCACAGGTACACCTCCAATTGACTCAAATTATGTCAATTAGCCTATCAGAAGCTTCTAAAGCCATGACATCATTTTCTGGAATTTTCCAAGCTGTTTAAAGGCACAGTCAAATAAAATGCAAATTAATTACTTAAAAATCATACAATGTGATTTTCTGGATTTTTGTGTACCTATGATAAAAAATTACAGACGTCTACATGCTTTGTAAGTAGGAAAACCTGCAAAATCGGCAGTGTATCAAATACTTCTTCTTCCCACTGAATATATTTTTAAAAGATATTGGTATTTCGAAATATCCCGGTATAAGGTATAAACAGTATATCGCCCAAGCCTAGTATGTGTTGTGTTGAGACTCAGGGCGTTAGCAACACAAGGACTGATTGGAGAAGGTCTGAGACAGCACTAAGGAATAGATGACTCCTTCACCATCCACGTGTACTGTGTAATCATGAAAACTCAGCAGAACACACAAATACACGCACACACACTCACACTCGAACAGTTGCAGACAATCAAAAGGTAGCGGCATTGAGACACTCAGGAGCCCCTCCACCACGTTCCACAGAGCAGAAGACTGCAGTTACTGCTACTCTTCCATCTGTCTTTCCCTGCTACTCACTGTAGCTTCTATTACTTCCCCTTGTGTAGACTTTGGCCCATTAGAAATCAGTGAGAGAGCAACACCCTGAGAGGAACTAAATGACCCAGGCACAAGGCTGTTTATATAATCCCGGCCTGCCATTCGCCCCTGTTTATTTGAACTGCGAACAGCACCATCCATGTGTGTGTGAGGGGGAAGACAAGGTCGGCTATTCCAAAGCATATCCTGTGTCCTGCCCCTTTCACACTCCTCCACGCTCTTAGCACGCTTTTCACAGCGCGTTTATCTCCCAGCAGGCGCCGGCGCCCCTTTGCTTCTCCAGGCACAGATAGTCCTCTGTGTGCCCAGCCAGGGTTGCACGGCAGAGAGAGAACAAACACCCTCCTGCCTTCCTGAAGCCACAGAGCACTGTGACCCACATATGGGTAGCACTCTTTCAGCTTTTGACCACTGCCTGCTAGGCCCTCTCCAGCTCCCTCCACTGCACAATGCCAGTGACTATGCATGGAGATTACTCAAAGCAGCCCCTGTGACGAAGGAGGGAGACTGGAGGAATAGTGGGTTTGGGATGGGGTTGGTTGGTTGGTTGGTAACAGTGCCTAGGGGTAGGGGAGGATGAGAGAGTGTATCGTCAATGAACCCACTGTTTTAATCCACAGCCTGGAAGGACTGTGCCACCAAGCCAGATACTGTGAAATCTCAAAGAACACACATGCGCACACACAAATAAATAGATGTCTGTACAATATTGAGTTAACTTTTCGTAGTTTACTTTTTGTGTGTGTGAATGTACTGAGATGTAATATAGCAGACATTTAGCTAGGCTGACATTTCTGAAGGACTGGTGGGCTGTGATTTTGCTGCTTACGGTTGCCATTTCTGACTCCCAACTATCCATGTGTGAGTTTCTCTAAAATAGCAACACATACATCAATGGCAAGAAATAGACTGTTCAGTATGATGTGGGAATATTGACCAGGAAAATCAGATAGCAATGCTGTCACATTTTACATAAGCCTACGTTATGAATCTAGTGTTTCAGGCTCCACCCATTCTGTTACACGCTAGTTTTACACAGTCTATATGTGCAATCATTAGAAAAATATAACCTAGCAACTGAATGTCAGTTGAGGTCTGTTTTGGGTTAAAGTGATTTTCCTTCTGAAGACTTCAATCCTCTTTAGATATCCCCTAAAGGCCCTTTGACTTGTTGGACTCGTTGACCTTTTACTTGCGGGTGGAATGTTTAACTACTGCAAATGATTCCTTCTCACCTCTGTTGCTATGCCTAGCATCTGTAGTTCCCACCAGTCACTTTATACAGAAAAATACTCACATACACACAATCAGCAATAAAACATACACATGACCAGCTGAGAATATTACTCATTTCCATCAGCTTCACTACACATATCATTTGTTTTCTTATTGTGCAATGCTTTTCCAGAAGAGCTTGGGCTAAACTACAAAATAAGAACATTTAATGGATTGGAATTGGACACGGCAGTTTGATTTCAAAAAGCCCCTTTTACATTACGGGAAAATTAGCCCGAATTCCAAATCCAATTGAATGAATCCTTGTTTTGAATTGAAGAAAAATGTGCTTGGTGCCGGCTCTGGTATGTAGGCCAGTGTACTAGTGGGCAGAGTAAAGCCTGCTGCTAAGATACAGGCTGCAGTGCTACTGGTCTGCCAGCCAGAAGACAGCCCTGCCTGGAGTCCAGTTGAATGACCCTCAGCCTGCCCACCCAGCTTTAAAGAGGATGAGGAGGTCAGAGAAAACAGACTGCGAGAGAGACTGCGAGAGGGAGAGAGAGAGAGACTGCGAGAGGGAGAGAGAGAGACTGCAAGAGGGAGGGAGAGAGAGAGAGAGACTGCGAGAGGGAGAGAGACTGCGAGAGGGAGAGAGAGAGAGACATACAGAGGGAACGAATGAGAGAGGAGAGAGAGAGAGAGCGAGAGAGGGGGAGAGGGAAAGCGAGAGAGGAGGAGAGGGAAAGAGAGAGAGAGAATTGTAGAGAAAAAGCAGTGGAAGAGAAGTCATTCATCTGACATGGTGCTACCAGGAGTTGTGATTTGGCTGGCTACAAGTAATTAGAATACATTTTCCCATTGAGTTTATCACATATTTTAAATCTTCCATTGACAGATCATTTTGTTTTTTTCATCATAAGACTTCTGTATGTCCCCTACTGCTTTGAGAGGGAGGCCATTCATCTACACAGTGACACCAGGGGCAGGAGGGGTGAGGTCACTGACACGGACCAACCAATGAGAGTTCATCTCTGTCCCACAGTGCAGAGCCCTTGGCCATCACTAAATCACCGCCCTCAGTCAATATGACTTCCCATGGGCCCTAGGGCCCTCTGCTGTGCTGACACCTCCAGGGAGAGAGTGAGGAAAGCTTTGGACTATGTACAGACTCAGTGAGCATAGCCTTGCTATTGAGAGAGGCCGCCATAGGCAGACCGGCCACCATAGGCAGACCTGGCTCTCAAGAGAAGACAGGCTATGTGCACAGTGCCCACAAAATGAGGTGGAAACTGAGCTGCACTTCCTAACCTCCTGCCAAATGTGTGACCATATTAGAGACATATTTCCCTCAGATTACACAGACCAACAAAGATTTTGAAAACAAATCCAATTTTGATTAACTCCTATATCTATTGGGTGAATTACCAGTGTTGTCACAAGAAAATGTCAACCAGTGAAGAACAAACAACACTGTAAATACAACCAATATTTATGTATTTATTTATTTTCCCTTTGGTACTTTAACTATTTGCACATCGTTTTAACACTGTACATAGCCATAATATTACATTTGAAATGTCTCTATTCCTCCAAAGTGTGTCATGTTTACTGTTAATATTCTATTGTTTATTTCACTTTTGTTCATTATCTATTTCACTTGCTTTGGCAATGTAAACATATGGTTGCCATGCCAATAAAGCCCTTTGAATTGAATTGATAGTATACCTGGCATTAATGTGCCCTTTGATCAGAGGTATATTAGTATTCAGCTGGCCTGACCAAGCCTGGTCCCTCTGTGTCCCCTAAGGCCACAGACCTGATCAGCCCACTGTTTCATCTCACCTTAAACTCTATTGATTACTCATAAAACGCAGAGCCTTCAGTCTTTCATGTGGACACAGGCGAGGACATCCATTTCCTTAACCATTTCCAATCAATACATTGGAAAAGGCTGGGAAAAGTATTAACTGAGAGAGCAGCTTCAGTTTCTTTAAAAAAACGTGAAAATGGATAGATGATCACGAGAAATGGTTAGATAAATCTAAAAATACAAACAAGCAGTATAAGATGTCTCCCAAATTGGAAAACATCATGACATAGCAGGAATCTGAGTGTTGCACAAAAAGCTTGAACAACACATGAACCCTGCCATCTGAGACGCATTTAGTATGTGCAAATTATTACATATTTCTCAAAAATAATATTTGAGAATTCTTTAATCTGTTGATGCAAGTTCACTCCTGTTGAATTTGTTCTATTCTAAGCATAAGTAAGCAAAGTATAGTATAGTGAGGAAGCCCAAACCCAGGGGATGCCACCCCCTCTGAGCACCCCCCCTGTCAGCCACCCTGATAGCCCTGTCATGACGTGGCCCTCTTTGGGGAAAGCGAGTACCATCCCCCTCTCTCACCACCTCTCTCTCTTTCCCCTACACCCAGGCTCTGTTATGCAGGTCATAAATTCCTAGAGGAGTCTCTCTCCTCATGGCCAGACAGTTGTCGTGGCAGAATCAGATTTAGCTAAGTAACATAGATAGATAAGATGTTATTTTCATCATATGCTTGTGAGATACTTGTCATTAGAATGGGGCCCTCTGGACTATAGGATTGACAGTGCATTTTCCCTTCTGAGCTAGGGATTAGTAACTTGGGGCCAGAGAGGGGAGAGGTCAGGCTTGTCTTCATATGTCAATGTATATGTTAACCCATGTGGTGCTATGTAGAATATCAGAAGGGGAGGAGGACTGGTTCTCATGTAACTTAGGGAGCATTTCTATGTTATGGTTTTTATTTTTCTCAACAATGGATTAATACAGGAAATTACCACGACATTTGGCGTCACGAACAGGATGTGAATCTTCACTCGGTGACCGTTCCTGACGATCTAGGTAAATAAATCGTGCACGAGGGATCCCTTAAACTTGGAATCTCAGGGAAACCACACTTCGGGAACGAAGCAGATGGACCAACCTTTGATCTGAGAGGCAGCGAGCCGAGTGGATACCACATCTCGAACTGAGTTTTTTTTTGAGAAAGAGGTGAGCGAACCACACACACTTGAAGTCGAGTTTTTAGATAAGCCTCTGTTACGTGGGCTCTGAGTGTATTCCTTTGAAAGAGAGGGTACCTTGGAAGCGTAAACAGGGCCGAGTCAGAGGAGAGTAATCTGAAAGTTTGCGGACTCAAAGAATACTCTGCTATTGTTCGGTTGCGGGCGACTAGATCCGTTCTGACACTGAATTGATCACAGTGGGGATTGGTGCAGTCTGTGGGGGTGAGGGGCCAGGGTGACTGTGTGTTCTGTGTGAAACATGGTACTTGGTGAAGCCCTATTGGGAGAAGGACCTCATTCTGTGTGTCTGTGTGACTGTCTAAGTGACCCTCAGAAGTGGTGAATTCCAATTATTTTAAATGTGCTAGCCAGGTATGCCCTGGGTTGCTCTGTGTGAGTATTTTGTTTATATCACTAGGTAATATTTGTATAACGTTCTGTGTGAGCGGGTTAGGTTGACTCTGTGTGGGTAACCTTTTAATTATGTTCTGTGTGAACATTGGACCAATCCTATGTGGATCTTTAAAGTTCTATGTGAGTACCTAAGCATTTCTTACGTTTTATATGGATCGAGAAGAAGCATGTGATGAAAATAACATCTTATCTATCTAATGTTACTTAGCTACATCTGATTCTGCCACGACACAGTATAGAGAGAAAGTTTCACAGGAGAACAAAGGAACCTCTTCCACATCACAGAACTTGAGAACTGAACAATGTCCATGTTTTGGAGAATGTGTACACGGTCGGGGGAGAATCCAGCTACGACCGGTCCATTTCGTTTAATGTTTGTGAAACTCATGAGAGACAATACAGCCACATTACCATAACTCTGTTTATACAAGAGTCTCAGTTGTGAGGCTTGCATCTAATTGTTGTATAAAATGAATGAGTAAAGATGAAACTATTTGTGAAATTATGTATATGTAATTATGTAATAATAATGTAATAATTATGTAATAATTACAGAGAATTGATTTGATAAAATAACAGTCTTCATTTTAAGGATGCAAAAGACACGACAGCCCCCTGACAACCCCTCCCCCACACCCACTGAGGACAAACACAAACCACAGATTGTACTCCTTACGAACTATATAGAAGAAAATACACTTTTTCCCAAACACACAGCGTCTAAACTCTGGTGTCCAAAAACCCAGCGCGCCCTAGACCTTCTGTCTGAGGACCAACTAGGGTCACCCAGCCACGTAATACACACAGGCACAAACAACTTGAGAGCACAGCAGGAAACGGTGGCCACAGCACTCAAGGCAATGATTGAAAAAGCTTGTTCTACTTTCCCCAACGCACAAGTGGTTATCTCCACCCTGCTACCATGAAAAGACTTCCACCATGCTACCATACAGCAGGTAAATGCAAGTATTTCCTGTGACTGCCTCAAAACCAAATGTTTACCCGGCCCACCACTCTACCCTGGACTTGAACAGCCTTTACAACCAGGTCCACCTATACAAGGCAGCAGTGCCCACCTTCGCCAGGACTCCAAAGGACATCGCCCTCAACCACAGCCCCAACACCTCACACAGGAGCAACAGATCAATAGACACCCCGCCCAGACCAGCAAGACACTCTCCCAGACCTTACGGGACCCCCCCCCCCGGACCTACATATAGAGGACCCACACCGAGAGGACCTACCTACATCCAGACCACAGCACCACATCCACATCCCAACCAATCAATACCCCCCCAAACCAACCATGCCCACACCCCATATAGGCCCCCTCAGATCAGACCTATGCCGCTCCTGCCCACCCCATTCCCCCCACTCCCGTAAAGAGGGCCTCATCATGAAAGTCACACATACGACCAGGCAGTGAGCAGGCAAACAGGCCCAACCCCCACTTTTATACTAGCCCAAGCCAATGGCATGTACCAGATGCTCAGCAGGCTTTGCTCACACTTACTGGTCTGAGGCCAAACCACAAGACTAACAACATTGGACACTTTATGGAACGCAAAGCCTTCACTATCTCATCCTGGAATATCCAAGGCCTGAAGTCATCTGCCTTTGGCCTAAAGAGCAGGAACCTGGACTTCACCAAAGAAATCAGAAATACAGACATCGTAATCCTACAAGAAACATGGTATAGAGGAGATGGACCCACTAGTTGCCCTCTAGGTTAAAGAGAGCTGGTAGTCCCATTCACCAAACTACCATGTGTGAAACAGGGAAGGGACTCAGGGGGTATGCTAATTTGATATAGAGCAGACCTAACTCACTATTAAATTAATCAAAACAGGAACATTTTACATTTGGTTAGAAATTCTCAACAGAGAAAAATGTCCTCCTGTGTGCTACACTAGAATCCCCATACTTTGCCTAGTTAAATAAAAGGTTACATTTAAAATATATATAATAATAATAATAATAATGAAGACAGCTTCTCCATCCTGGAGGGTGAAATCAATCATTTCCAGACCCAGGGACATGTACTAGTCTGTGGCGACCTAAATGCCAGAACTGGACAAGAACCTGGCACCCTCAGCACACAAGGGGACAGACACCTCAAATCAAATCAAATCAAATTGTATTTGTCACATACACATGGTTAGCAGATGTTAATGCGAGTGTAGCGAAATGCTTGTGCTTCTAGTTCCGACAATGCAGTAATAACCAACAAGTAATCTAACCTAACAATTCCACAACTACTACCTTATACACACAAGTGTAAAGGGATAAAGAATATGTACATAAAGATATATGGATGAGTGATGGTACAGAACGGCATAGGCAAGATGCAGTAGATGGTATAGTGTACAGTCTATACATATGAAATGAGTAATGTAGGGTATGTAAACATAAAGTGGCATAGTTTAAAGTGGCTAGTGATACATGTATTACATAAAGATGACAAGATGCAGTAGATGATATAGAGTACAGTATATACATATACATATGAGATGAGTAATGTAGGGTATGTAAACATTATATTAAGTGGCATTGTTTAAAGTGGCTAGTGATACATTTTTGATACAGCCCGACAGGATGCTCTCGATTGTGCATCTGTAGAAGTTTGTGAGTGCTTTTGGTGACAAGCCGAATTTCTTCAGCCTCCTGAGGTTGAAGAGGCGCTGCTGCGCCTTCTTCACAACGCTGTCTGTGTGGGTGGACCAATTCAGTTTGTCCGTGATGTGTACACCGAGGAACTTAAAACTTTCCACCTTCTCCACTACTGTCCCGTCGATGTGGATAGGGGGGGTGCTCCCTCTGCTGTTTCCTGAAGTCCACAATCATCTCCTTTGTTTTGTTGACGTTGAGTGTGAGGTTATTTTCCTGACACCACACTCCGATGGCCCTCACCTCCTCCCTGTAGGCCGTCTCGTCGTTGTTGGTAATCAAGCCTCCCACTGTAGTGTCGTCCGCAAACTTGATGATTGAGTTGGAGGCGTGCATGGCCACGCAGTCGTGGGTGAACAGGGAGTACAGGAGAGGGCTCAGAACGCACCCTTGTGGGGCCCCAGTGTTGAGGATCAGCGGGGTGGAGATGTTGTTACCTACCCTCACCACCTGGGGGCGGCCCGTCAGGAAGTCCAGGACCCAGTTGCACAGGGCGGGGTCGAGACCCAGGGTCTCGAGCTTGATGACGAGTTTGGAGGGTACTATGGTGTTAAATGCTGAGCTGTAGTCGATGAACAGCATTCTCACATAGGTATTCCTCTTGTCCAGATGGGTTAGGGCAGTGTGTAGTGTGGTTGCGATTGCGTCGTCTGTGGACCTATTGGGGCGGTAAGCAAATTGGAGTGGGTCTAGGGTGTCAGGTAGGGTGGAGGTGATATGGTCCTTGACTAGTCTCTCAAAGCACTTCATGATGACGGAAGTGAGTGCTACGGGGCGGTAGTCGTTTACCTACCTGAAGGTGACAGCATTCCCTCCTCTATATGACCCACTAGGCACAACTACGACAACATAATCAACAAAAACGGGTCACAACTCCTGCAGCTCTGTCATATGCTGGGTATAGTCAATGGTAGGCTTCGAGGGGACTCCTACGGTAAGTACACCTATAGCTCATCTCTTGGCAGTAGTACTGTAGACTACTTTATCACTGACCTCAACACAGAGTCTTTCAAAGCATTCACAGTGAGCCCACCGACAACCCTATCAGATCACAGCAAAATCATGGTCTACTTGAACAGAGCAATACTCAATCATGAGGCATCAAAGCCAAAGGAACTGAATAATATTAAGACAGGAAGGAAAGTAGTGTGGAAACCTACCAAAAAACAATTAGGCAACAACAAATTCAATCCTTTTTAGATAACTTCCTGGACAAAATGTTTCACTGTAATAGTGAAGGTGTAAACCTAAATATATTTGACCTCTCAGCTTCCCTATCAAATAAAAAATGTAAAGCAGAAAACCTAAGAAAATGAACAACAATGACAAGGTTTGATGAAGAATGCAAAAACCTAAGAAAGAAATTGAGAAGCCTATCCAACCAAAAACATAGAGACCCAGAAAACCTGAGCCTACACCACCTTCACTATGGTGAATCACTAAAACAATACAGAAATAAACTACGGAAAAAGGGGGAACAGCACGTCAGAAATCAGCTCAATGTAATTGAAGAATCCATAGACTCTAACCGCTTCTGGGAAAATTGGAAAACAAACAACAACACAAAGAGTTCTATCCAAAATAGAGATGTATGGATAAACAACGTCTCCAATCTTTTTGGCCCTATAACAAAGAACAAACAGCAAAAACATATACATGATCAAATACAAATTCTAGAATCAACTATTAAAGACTACCAGAACCCACTGGATTCTCCAATTACATTGAATGAACTACAGGACAAAATACAAACCCTTCAAACTAAATAAGGCCTGTGGTGTTGATGGTATCCTAAATGAAATGATAACATATACAGACCACAAATTCCAATTGGCTATACATAAAAACTCTTTAACGTCATCCTTAGCTCTGGCATCTTCCCCAATATTTGGAACCAAGGACTGATCACCCCAATCCACAAAAGTGGAGACAAATTTGACCCCAATAACTACCGTGGAATATGCGTCAACAGCAACCTTGGGAAAATTCTCTGCATTATCAATAACAGCAGACTCATACATTTCCTCAGCGAAAACAATGTACTGAGCAAATTACTGTACGACAGACCACATATTCATCCTGCACACACTAATTGACAAAGAAACAAACCAAAACAAAGGCAAAGTCTTCTCATGCTTTGTTGATTTCAAAAAAGCTTTTGACTCAATTTGGCATGAGGGTCTGCTATACAAATTGAAGGAAAGTGGTGTTGGGGGAAAAACATACGCATTATAAAATCCATGTACACAAACAACAAGTGTGTGGTTAAAATTGGCAAAAAACACACAATTTCCTTCCACAGGGCCATGGGGTGTGACAGGGATGCAGCTTAAGCCCCATCCTCCTCAACATTTATATCAACGAATTGGCGAGGGCACTAGAACAGTCTGCAGCATCCGGCCTCACCATACTAGAATCTAAAGTCAAATGTCTACTGTTTGCTGAGGATCTGGTGCTGCTGTCCCGAACCAAGGAGGGCCTACAGCAGCACCTAGATGTTTTGCACAGATTCTGTCAGACCTATAGTAAATCTCAGATAGTAAATCTCAGTAAGACAAAAATAATGGTGTTACAAAAAAAGTCAATTTGCCAGGACCACAAATATAAATTCAAATCTAGACACCGTCGCCCTAGAGCACACAAAAATGATACATACCTCGGCCTAAATATTAGCACCACAGGTAACTTCCACAAAGCTGTTAACACGGCAAGAAGGGCCGTCTATGCCATCAAAAGGAACATAAAATTCGACATACCAATTACGACCTGGCAAAAAATACTTGAATCAGTTATAGAACCCATTGCCCTTTATGGTTGTGAGGTCTGGGGTCCGATCACCAAGCAAGAATTCACAAAATGGGAACAACACCAAATTGAGACTCTGCATTCAAAATATGCAAAAATATCCTCTGTGTACAACGTAAAACACCAAATAATGCATGCGGAGCAGAATAAGGCCGATACCCGCTAATTATCAAAATCCAGAAAAGAGTCGTTAAATTCTTCAACCACCTAAAAGGAAGCGATTCACAAACCTTCCATAACAAAGCCATCACCTACAGAGAGATGGACCTGGATAAGAGTCCCCTAAGTAAGCTGGTCCTGGGGCTCTGTTCACAAAACCAGGACAGCAACACAATAGACCCAACCAAATCACGAGAAAACAAAAATATAATTACTTGGAAAGAATCAACAAAAAAACTGAGCAAACTAGAATGCTATTTGGCCCTAAACAGAGAGTACACAGTGGAATAATACCTGAACACTGTGACTGACCCAAACTTAATGAAAGCTTTGACTATGTATAGACTCAGTGAGCATAGCCTTGCTATTGAGAAAGGTCGCCGTAGGCAGACCTGGCTCTCAAGAGAAGACATGCAGTATGTGCACACTGCCCACAAAATGAGGTGGAAACTGAGCTGCACTTCCTAACCTCCTGCCAAATGTGTGACCATATTGGAGACACATATTTCCCTCAGATTACACAGACCCACAAAGACTTTGAAAACAAATCCAATTTTGATAAACTCCCATATCTATTGGGTGAAATACCACAGTGTGCCATCACAGCAGTGAGATGTGTGATACCTCTTGCCACAAAAGGGCAACCAGTGAAGAACAAACACCATTGTAAATACAACCAATATTTAAGTTGATTTATTTTCCCTTTTGTACTTTAAGTATTTGCACAATGACGTTTGAAATGTCTTTATTATTTTTGAACTTTTGTGAGTGTAATTTTATTTTGTTGTTAATTTCACATTTGCTTATTATCTATTTCACTTGCTTTGGCAATGTAAACATATGTTTCCCATGTCAATAAAGCCCTTAAATTGAATTGAACGAGAGAGCGAGACAGAGAGCGAGAAAGAGAGAGCGCCAGACAGAGAGAAAGAGAGCGAGAGAGAAAGATAGAGGGAAAGAGAAAGAGAGGAGACTGAGAGAAACCAACCAAGCAGGGATTCCATAACAAGCCCCTTCACACTCCCAGCATTCTCAGCTGCAAATTACCATTTTAGAGCAGAGGGGTGAAATGTGGCACCCCCTTGGCTAGCAAGCTGGGTAAACTTTATAGATCCTGTGTCGAACCACAAACACATCTCTTAAACTTGGGGAAGCCCTCCATGGGCTCACAAACTCAGCACAGATCGAGCAGTATGTCTGGTGGTATTGTCATGCTGGAGGGTCATGTCAGGATGAGCCTGCAGGAAGATTACCACATGAGGGAGGAGGATGTCTTCCCTGTAACACACAGCGTTGAGATTGCCTGCAATGACAACAAGCTTAGTCCGATGATGCTGTGACACACCGGCCCCAGACCATGATGGACCGCCACCTCCAAATCGATCCCGCTCCAGAGTACAGGCCTCTGTGTAATGCTCATTCCTTCAACGATAAACGCGAATCAGACCATCACCCTTTGCGAGACAAAACCGCAACTCGTCAGTGAAGAGCACTTTTTGCCAGTCCTGTCTGGTCCAGCGACAGTGGGTTTGTGCCCATAGGCAACGTTGTTGCCGGTGATGTCTGGTGAGGATCTGCCTTACAACAGGCCTACAAGCCCCCAGTCCAGCCTCTCTCAGCCTATTGCGGACAGTCTGAGCACTGATGGAGGGATTGTGCGTTCCTGGTGTAACTCGGGGAGTTGTTGCCATCCTGTACCTGTCCCGCAGGTGTGATGTTCGGATGTACCGATCCTGTGCAGGTGTTGTTAACATGTGGTCTGCCACTGCGAGGACGATCAGCTGTCCGTCCTGTCTCCCTGTATCGCTGTCTTAGGCGTCTCACAGTACAGACATTGCAATTTAATGCCCTGGCCACATCTGCAGTCCTCATGCCTCCTTACAGCATGCCTAAGGCACGTTCACGCAGATGAGCAGAGACCCTGGGCATCTTTCATTTGGTGTTTTTCAGAGTCAGTAGAACAGCCTCTTTAGTGTCCTAAGTCTTCATAACTGTGACCTTAATTGCCTTCCATCTGTAAGCTGTTAGTGTCTTAACGACCGTTCCACAGGTGCATGTTCATTAATTGTTTATGGTTCATTGAACAAGCATGGGAAACAGTGTTTAAACCCTTTACAATGAAGATCTGTAAAGTTATTTGGATTTTTACGAATTATATTTGACAGACAGGGTCCTGAAAAAGGGACGTTTCTTTTTTTGCTGAGTTTATGTACATATTGTAAATAAAATAAAAACACAGACAAAGCCAAAGTAGACTTTATGGACTACAAGGGCAATTTGTATGGACAAACCTAAGAAACGCACCTATGATCAAAAGTCACGATAACCTACAGTATATGATAGGAAGCCAAGTTCAATGTGTCACATACAGGCAGTCAAAGAAGTCAATGACATTGATTAACTTTAAGCCTAAAACAGACAGCATTATTTTCTGTTAACCTCACTCTCAACCAATGTTCCCTCAAAAAAAATTTGGCACGGAGCAAATTTCAAGTCTGCTGAGCGCAAACTTGAACATTGTGAAAATTTAAATGTAAGTTACAGTTTTAACAGTGGCTACGGTGGCTATTTGGTCATAGTGTAGGCCTTTCTGAGTGGCCTACCATCAAAAACAATGGAGAAAATGCATTACATAACATTTTAAAATGGAAATAGCTGTTCTATCATTCAGCCTACAGTAGCAGCTAATGTGACGTGTTCAATTTAGGCCTACATTCCATGAAATATTTTTTAAAAAGCAGGGCTTGACATTAACCTGTTTATCCACTTGTCCTTCAGACAAGAAGGTGACTGAAAATGTTTTTGCGCTGTTTGATGCAAAATAAAATGCATTCTTATTCCCATACCTTTATTACATAGAATCAGACAAATAACCTCTGCCTATTGGCTACTTATCTTATTCAAGTCTGTCTCAAAATATAACACTTACCCTTTAAGACAAAAAAAAGCTCTTTACCTGACTCACTTTTCAAAGATGGCTAGAAATGTATACATTTTGTGCTCTTGTAGGAAGCAATCACTCCACTATTACTGACTACAATAGATCTAAAACTAAATAGATCTAAAACAACTAGCAAAGGATATGAACAACATGTGTACGTGTCTACATGCAGCTCTCGCTTTGATCTCAAAACAACTGCATCTACTCACAACCGCTCATGCTGGAAACGCAGTCCAAGTTAAAGTAAATGGCACAGATCCATATATGGCAAAGGTCTATTTGCATATAGGCCTTGTAAAAACGGTTGGCTGGTATGTGATCACCCGTCTGAGCGGTCAGCTGTGAATGCCCTCACCCGCTAGTACAATTATACTGACTGTGATTTGGGTTCTGATCCTCCACAGGATGTCCGGTAAGAACAATGCTGATGCTTCTCTTTTCAGGGTTTTTACTTAATTTTCCTCTTCACCAACACACATACACACTTTTGTCATATAACATGAATCTTGACAGGTAGTGAATCTTGGTGTAATAGTACTTATGTTAATTCAAATGAATTCTGTTTATTTCGATGCACGCACCACATTCAGATATTCTTGTTACTGTCCACAATACAAATTGTCCTCAGAAATGTGCGTCTTCTTTCTTCAGACAACGATAACACTCTGGCCTGAGTGGTTGGATGCAGAGTCCAGGTGCGCCTTTCCAAGCGCTCTGATTGGTTGGGAATGGCAGGGCTATGATGGCTGAGGGATAACTAAGGTAGGCTGAACAGCCAAACTAATGGCACTCAAGGGAAACTGAAGGGACTGTGAGGGAAAGTTACGTAGAGAGGAGGGGAGCAGGATGGGCTTTTTACAGGCCTACTGCATCTCTGATTGTTAACGCCACACCGGTCTGTGTAGACTAGAGTATGGCTGAGTAGTGCATGTCAATGCAATAGAATCCTACTCTGATGTGTTCTGCCTACAATAAAATCTCTTGCATAGTTTTTTGTTGTTTCGGTATGTTGCATTGAAAGTGGCTAATATTACTTTGATTCGATCACAATTGCCACAGTAAAGGGAAACTTTGCCAGTGTTAACAGTGCAAGCCTATAGATACACTTTCCTTCTCATTCATTACTGCTGCAGTGCTTATTGTAGCGCTGAGTGGAAATTGGAAGAACGCACATTTTATGGCTTATAAAAGTGTTGAATACAAAGTGTTGATGGCAACAGTTCGCCTAACTGGTTCGCAGGGCAGCTGAATCGGGTATACCTACCGCCAAAAAATAGGAACACTATTGTTTTTACATAAATGGTTGGCGATCGACTAGAAATGGCTTGGAGATCGACCAGTCGATCGCAATCGAACGGTTGGTGACCACTTGTCACAATTCCGATGGTAAAAATGAAGGAGTCAGGTGCAGAGAGCAGGGTAATAATGTGCAAGTGGAAATGTATTATTTCACCCAGAAATAATCTCTGAAGCGGTTACGCCACACAACAACGGGCGCGTCAAAATTACTGTCCAACATAAATCAGGACCGAATCCACTATACAAAAAACAGAATAACAAGCCCGCACAAAAGTCGGCGGGCCAACTGGGTTTAAATAACCCCCTACCCTAAACACAAAACAGGTGATAACAATTAGACAAACCTAAATGAAAACAGAAAAGGGGATCGGTGGCAGCTAGTAGACCGGAGACGACGACCGCCGAGCGCCGCCCGAACGGGAAGAGGCACCATCCTCGGCGGGATTCGTAACAGTACCCCCCTCCCGACGCGCGGCTCCCGCAGTGCGCCGACCCCGGCCTCGAGGACGACCCGGAGGGCGAGGAGCAGGGCGATCCGGATGGAGGCGGTGAAAGTCCCTCAAGAGGGACGGATCCAAAATGTCCCCCACCGGTACCCAGCATCTCTCCTCCGGACCGTACCCCTCCCAGTCCACGAGGTACTGCAGGCCCCTCACCCGGCGTCTCGAGTCCAGGATAGTTCGTACCACGTACGCCGGGGACCCCTCGATGTCAAGAGGGGGCGGAGGGACCTCCGGCACCTCATTTTCCTGAAGGGGACCAGCTACCACCGGCCTGAGGAGAGACACATGAAACGAGGGGTTAATACGATAGTAAGAGGGAAGTTGTAACCTATAACACACCTCGTTTATCCTCCTCAGGACTTTAAATGGCCCCACACACTGCGGCCCCAGCTTCCGGCAGGGCAGGCGGAGGGGCAGGTTTCGGGCCGAGAGCCAGACCCTGTCCCCTGGTGCGAACACAGGGGCCTCACTGCGGTGGCGGTCAGCGCTCCTCTTCTGCCGTTCACTGGCCTGCCTGAGAGAGTCCTGGACTGCCCGCCAGGTCTCTCTAGAGCGCTGTACCCACTCCTCCACCGCAGGAGCGTCGGTCTGGCTCTGATGCCACGGAGCCAGGACCGGCTGGTACCCCAGTACACATTCGAAGGGCGACATGTTCGTTGATGAGTGGCGGAGTGAGTTCTGGGCCAACTCCGCCCACGGGACGTACCTTGCCCACTCTCCTGGCCGGTCCTGGAAATACGACCTCAGAAACCTACCCACTTCCTGGTTCACTCTTTCCACCTGCCCATTACTTTCGGGGTGATACCCAGAGGTGAGGCTGACCGAGACCCCCAGACGCTCCATAAACGCCCTCCACACCCGGGACGTGAACTGGGGACCTCGATCAGATACGATGTCCTCCGGCACCCCGTAATGCCGGAAGACGTGGGTAAATAGAGCCTCTGCAGTCTGTAGGGCCGTAGGGAGACCAGGCAATGGGAGGAGATGACAGGACTTAGAGAACCGATCCACAACGACCAGAACGGTAGTGTTCCCCTGAGATGGAGGAAGATCAGTCAGAAAATCTACCGAGAGATGAGACCATGGCCGTTGTGGAACCGGGAGGGGTTGTAACTTCCCTCTCGGTAGGTGCCTAGGAGCCTTACTCTGAGCGCATACCGAGCAGGAGGAGACATAGAGTCTCACGTCCTTAGCCAAGGTGGGCCACCAGTATTTCCCCCTAAGACCCCGCACTGTCCTCTCAATCCCCGGATGACCCGAAGAAGGTAGTGTGTGAGCCCACCGAATCAATCGATCACGGACACCAAGCGGTACGTACCTAAGGCCAGTCGGACACTGGGACGGCACAGGTTCTACCCTCAACGCCCGCTCGATGTCCGCGTCCACCTCCCATACCACCGGGGCCACCAGACAAGAGGCGGGAAGGATGGGAGTCGGATCGATGGGCCGGTCATCCGTGTCATAGAGACGAGACAGCGCGTCGGCCTTAGTGTTGAGGGAACCTGGTCGGTAAGAGATCGTGAATCTAAAACGAGTAAAGAACATGGCCCACCTAGCCTGACGCGGATTCAGTCTCCTCGCCTCTCGGATATACTCCAGATTGCGGTGGTCAGTCCAGATGAGAAAAGGGTATTTAGCCCCCTCAAGCCAGTGTCTCCACACCTTCAGGGCTTTTACCATAGCTAGTAACTCCCGGTCCCCCACATCATAGTTCCGCTCCGCCGGACCCAGCTTCTTAGAAAAGAAAGCACAGGGACGGAGTTTCGGTGGCGTGCCCGAGCGCTGTGATAGCACGGCTCCAACACCAGCCTCGGACGCATCCACCTCCACTATGAACGCTAATGAAGGGTCCGGATGCGCCAACACGGGAGCCTCAGTAAACCGTGCCTTCAACTGGTTGAAGGCTCCCTCTGCCTCGGCCGACCACCGTAGACGCACCGGCCCCCCCTTCAGCAGTGAGGTAATGGGTGCCGCCACTTGGCCAAAACCCCGGATAAACCTCCGGTAGTAATTGGCAAACCCTAAAAACCGCTGCACCTCCTTTACCGTGGTCGGAGTCGGCCAATTACGCACGGCGTTAACGCGGTCACTCTCCATCACCACCCCTGAGGTGGAAATGCGATAACCCAGGAAGGAAACGGCTTGTTTGGAGAACACACATTTCTCAGCCTTGACGTATAGGTCATGCTCCAGCAGCCGCCCAAGGACCCTGCGCACCAGGGAGACATGCGCGGCGCGTGTGGCAGAATAGATCAAGATGTCATCAATATACACTACCACACCCTGCCCGTGCAAGTCCCTGAGAATCTCATCTACAAAGGATTGGAAGACGGCTGGAGCATTCTTTAACCCATACGGCATGACGAGGTACTCATAGTGGCCTGATGTGGTACTAAACGCTGTTTTCCACTCGTCTCCTCCCTGAATACGCACCAGATTATACGCGCTCCTGAGGTCCAGTTTTGTGAAAAAACGTGCTCCGTGGAATGATTCCACCGCCGTAGCGATGAGAGGTAGCGGATAACTAAATCCCACTGTGATTGAATTTAGACCTCGATAATCAATGCACGGACGCAGTCCTCCCTCCTTTTTTCTCACAAAAAAGAAACTCGAGGAGGCGGGTGACATGGAGGACCGAATGAACCCTTGTCTCAGAGCTTCCGTGACATATGTCTCCATAGCCAACGTCTCCTCCTGTGACAATGGGTACACGTGACTCCTGGGAAGTGCAGCGTTCTCCTGGAGGTTTATCACGCAATCCCACCGTCGATGAGGTGGTAATTTGGTCGCTTTCTTCTTACTAAAAGCGATAGCCAAATCGGCATATTCTGGGGGAATGCGCACAGTGGAAACCTGGTCTGGACTCTCCACCGACGTGGCACCGATGGAAACTCCCACACACCTACCTGAACACTCCTCTGACCACCCCTGAAGAGCTCCCTATCTCCAGGAAATGAGGGGATTGTGAATGGCTAGCCAGGGAACCCCCAACACCACTGGAAACCCAGGTGAATCAATAAGGTAGAAACTAATCTGCTCCCTATGATCCCCCTGCGTTACCATGTCCAGCGGAATCGTGGCCTCCCTGATCAGCCCTGACCCTAACGGTCGGCTATCTAAGGAGTGCACAGGGAAAGGTGGGTCTATCTGCACCAGCGGAATACCCAACTTACGGGCGAGTCCGCGATCCATAAAACTCCCAGCTGCGCCTGAGTCTACTAGCGCCTTATGCTGGAGAGAGGGGAAAAACGCAGGGAAAAAAATAACCAAAAACATGTGACCGACAGGAAGCTCTGGGTGAGTCTTGTGCCTACTCACCTGGGGTGGCCGAGAAGTATTCCGCCTGCCATCTCTACCCCCAGAGGCACTCCTCCAGCACCGGTCCGAAGTGTGTCCTCTTCGGCCACAATAGGTGCAAGAGAAGCCACCTCCTCCGGCCCCCCTAGATGCAGCCCCTCCCAACTCCATCGGAGTTGGAGCGGGAGGGCTGGGAGGTGGAACTGACAGGACCCCCTCTGAACGCCCTCGGGCAGCTAGCAGGTTATCCAGTCGTATAGACATGTCAATAAGCTCATCGAGGGAGAGTGTAGTGTCTCGACAAGCTAGCTCCCGACGGACGTCCTCCCGAAGGCTACATCGGTAATGGTCCATCAGGGCCCTGTCATTCCACCCCGCACCAGCAGCCAAGGTCCGGAACTCCAACGCGAAGTCTTGCGCACTCCTCGTCTCCTGTCTGAGGTGGAACAGTCGCTCACCCACCGCTCGGCCCTCCTGAGGGTGGTCAAATACGGCCCGAAAGCGGCGGGTGAACTCTGGGTAGTGGTCTCGAACCGAGTCAAGGCCGTTCCAGACCGCGTTAGCCCATTCCAGGGCTCTACCCGTCAGACAGGAGATGAGGAGGCTAACACTCTCCTCTCCCGAGGGAGTCGGATGAACAGTAGCCAAGTAGAGCTCCAACTGGAGCAAAAACCCCTGGCACCCAGCCACCGCTCCGTCATACTCCCTCGGGAGCACGAGACGCAACGCGCCTGAACCAGACGCTGACGTGGAAGGAGTAGGTTGCGACGTCCGTGAAGGAGCTGGGGTAGACGTCGAGAAACCACTCCTCTCCCATCGCTCCATCCTCTCCATCATCATGTCCATCGCCGACCCAATCCGATGGAGAACGGCGGTGTGATGGAGGACACGCTCCTCCATCGATGGAAGAGGGGTGGTTGCTGCTTCTGCTGACTCCATGGGATGGTGCGGGCTTCTGTCACAATTCCGATGGTAAAAATTAAGGAGTCAGGTGCAGAGAGCAGGGTAATAATGTGCAAGTGGAAATTTATTATTTCACCCAGAAATAATCTCTGAAGCGGTTACGCCACACAACAACGGGCGCGTCAAAATTACTGTCCAACATAAATCAGGACCGAATCCACTATACAAAAAACACCACCACAACAAACAGAATAACAAGCCCGCACAAAAGTCGGCGGGCCAACTGGGTTTAAATAACCCCCTACCCTAAACACAAAACAGGTGATAACAATTAGACAAACCTAAATGAAAACAGAAAAGGGGATCGGTGGCAGCTAGTAGACCGGAGACGACGACCGCCGAGCGCCGCCCGAACGGGAAGAGGCACCATCCTCGGCGGGATTCGTAACACCACTGCTCCAGAAAGTTGAGTGAAATTCAATCTCGTTCTTCTTTCTGTTGGCTAATATTTCTGCGCGGCAGTCCTGGGGAGCTGGCGTGCGCGCGCAGCTTAGAGGGAACATTGCTCTGAACCCCAGTCGGTGTTTAGTGCAGTTGCTCCTCTGGGACCATGTCTAGTGTGCAGGGGTTTAGTGGTGCCTGGAGAAGTGGGTATAGTTTCATTTTACCCAAAATCCCAAACAGAACGCCCGACGAAGGCGCCACGTGTGAAAACGTTTTATTTTCAGGTTCACTCTTAATATCACACTTTTGTTATAGAAAAAAATTAAGAAAATTGATGTTCTAAGTCCACAGCAGTGCTTAAACCATATCAGGAAACAATGAGGTATGGGATTTTTTTTATTTAGTTGAGCACCTAGCAAGAGACCATTTGGCTAGTGGTGTTTCTGTACAACAATGTATTCGATTAAAACATAATAATTTAAACCTTGCTGACATTTGTATACAATTACATATATCTCTATATTATGTGTGGGAATACTTTGGAACAGATTTCCAAAATTAAAATCACTTTGTGCTGGTTTTTACAATCTTTTATGTCCAACAATTAATTGTTTTTTTCTTTTTAAAATTGTTATTTAAAAAAAAATTGCTCAGAAAACTTAGGGGGGCAAATAAATTCACCCGTGGCCACCAGTTGGAGCTGGTGTAGTACATGTTGGCAGAGTTTGCAAAACAAATGGCCCCCCCAACTGATACAAACCAACATGATATCATGTCAGGTGGGCCTACTTTGTAATCAACATTTAATTGGGAAGTTTTTTGGGGAAAGCCTTTAGAAATGTTCATTCAAACAGAGCATGATGACTGAATAGCTTACTAACCAAGACTCCGGACCAAACTTTTCAATACCTGGTTTACATACCCATTGTTGCCTTAGTTAGCATTTACTGGTAGATCTCATAAGTTGAAACGTCTTTCCTACCCTACCGGCTACCGATGTCATTCTTCTATGAGCTGCTCCATATGCGGCAACCAGATGAGAGCAGCATGCTCTTGCTGCCTGACAGATGATATACTGCTGAAACTAGACTATGTGTGCGTTTCACATTAATATATTTCACGTGCTTTGCATTTGTGCAGGCTACTTTGTGCATGATTTCTTTATTGTTCTACATAATTGATACAGTGTGTACCTAGAGTGACAGGTAGCTTAGCGGTTAGAGCATTGGGCCAGTAACCCAAAGGTCACTGGTTCAAATACCTAAGCTGACAAGGTGAAAAATCTGTTGATGTGCCCTTAAGCAAGGCAATTTGCTCTAGGGGCGCCATACTACTATGGCTGGCCCTGTGAAACAACACATTTCACTGCAACTATCCAGTGTTTGTGAAAATAAATCAGGATTATATATTTTACTACACTACTTTGATACGCAACAGTGGGGATTAAGAAGTGAGTATACGCAAAGCTCACTGAAAAACAATGTGTATACGTCATATACCTGCGTATAGCCCCCACTACACCACTGCTAGTGTGTGTGTAGTCGGCCTCTAACCAGCCACTGGTTGGCCTGTGAGGTGGGCCCGCCACATCTGGTGTCCCTGTGGTGGGTGGGACCAGACCACAGTCCACGGTTCAGCCAAACCTCAGCCCAGAGATCAGGTACATACTGTAACTACAGCACAACACACATCCAGAGGGACAGTCACTGATGGGTGCCGGGTATAGGCTGGGCTTAGAAAGAGAAAGTCCTATCCCACAGCAATAGGGGTAGGGGGATGCAAAGAGATACATCGTACTGTGTATCAACCACATTTACATTTGAGTCATTTAGCAGAAGCTCTTATCCAGAGCGACTTACAGTAGTGAGTACATACATTTGTGTACTATTTCGCACTGATACTATTTTGTGCTGATTGTACATACGAATTGCACAGATAAAAATAAAGTTGTCGTCCATAGAATAGGGACGTTGGTGGGTTAGAGAAAATCAACAAAATACAGGGAGAGAAAGCAGAAGTGTGGATATGAGACAAAGGGGCTGGGCTTTCCTGTCACCCACATCAAGGTCAGGTATTTCTGCTGTGTCCTTGAGAAAAGCTCTCCACCCCCGCCACCTCAGAATGTATCCAGCTGAATACATATGGCCACCTAAAGTGCTACGTCAACCATAATGTACCATAACAACCAAGCAAATGGCCGTGGACTAAAGTCTCAGATGGGGAAATTATGAAAACAGCCCATAATCAGTCTAATAAAACAGTGCAAGAATCAGAATGTGACGGGATCGATGCAGTGTGGTACGGACTAAGGGAGAGTAGGTGGTGATTCATTCTGTGTCTCAGTGGTATTCATTCTGCGTCTCTTTCATTGTCTGATCCCTGTATCACACTGAGAGGCAGCTAATTGCCTGGAGGTGACATTAACCCCCAGCAGTGACTCACCACTGTCACTGTGTCCTGCCTGTCCTCCCATTTGAATGCTCTCTCTCTGTGACAGGGACATACACAGCAGCTTGACAGGGACAGCTTTTACTGTACCAGTGTCACACCATACAAATGTGATGAGAAATGACTGAGAACATTACAATGAACTTTAGAGAACAAAAACTCAGCAGCACAAAAGGGATGGTGTGGATGGTAGTGTCTGTTTTTTTTGTTCTTACTTAGAAGAGGAGGCTTTGGCTGTGTGATAAAATAATACAAAACACACCCATGTTGTAGCATCTTTGTTTAATGTGGAATGTGACAGATTTGGGTTATGTGAGATGTGGGGGAGGTGTGTGTGTGTGTGTGTGTGTGTGTGTGTGTGTGTGTGTGTGTGTGTGTGTGTGTGTGTGTGTGTGTGTGTGTGTGTGTGTGTGTGTGTGTGTGAGAGAGAAAGAGAGTGAGAGCGAGCAATAATAGAGCAGATGATTATACAACATGACAAAGCTTGGAACATGATTTAAGACGAGGCATCACATTAACGTGGTTCCAGCTCAGTGTCCTTCATTAGGAAGGGAATAGTCCTGTCCTCAGACCAGCAGGGAACCACACAGCTCTGACACACAGTGATGACACTAGGGACAGGCATAATCACCTGCAAATGGAAGACCTTTATTCTGGGAAAAACAGCTGAGCAACAAAATAAGAAAACCGATGGGGCACATTTTCAATATATTGACTTGTAGCCAAACAGAATCACGCTGTGCTATTGCTGTCTCTTAGGGGGGTCGGCCATTGTGTACTGCTGGTTGCACATGATTGATTTCTTTGCCCCAACCGCTTAAGAAGTGATTCACAAACAGAAAGAGAGGTTACTGGGTATATCTGTCTGTGTTTGCATGTAGGGGGAAAGATGGTTTTGCGGTCGAAGTGATTCATTAATAGCATAAATGTGTTTTCTATTTTCTCTGCGTGTTTGTGGGCGGAACAATTTTCAGCCTCATGCAGTGCTGTCTGTGGGGGGTGGGGGACGTCCACCGATGACATCAGAGCTCAGGCAGGAAGGAATTTTAAAGACCAACACTCAAAACCAAACCCAACCCACACTCCCTATAGCCCCCCTCCCCATCTCCATGGCAAAAAAAAAAATGTACCTCCTGACACGCACTCACACCTAAACCAATGTGCAGGAAGTCTCTCCCGCAGCTGATTTTTTTCTACCACCACAACGGCAGAGGGGTGTTTCAGAGAGCGACAAGTTTGAGGTCATTGTCCAGATTCAAAGGAGGGCCTCTCGTTACGTGCTGTTTTATGACGCAGACACAGACAGACACCACAGGGTCGTCGTGGCTACAGTCTCCATGGGGTCAGAAATGGGGGAGAGGAAAAGCTATTTTTCACCACACACTAACATTGAACCAGAGCAAACAGTGGTCTCTCCCTGGGACCCGATGTAAAGGAAAGGCAGATACTACTTCATAGCTTCATGACATCTCATATTTCTTAGTGCTGGCTGATGTGGAAGTTTGAAATAAATGCAATTTGCAATACAACATTAGGAACATTTTAAATAATGATATTGTCAGCCTTCCTATTTTATGTTCTTCAGGCTGTGGGAATTTCCAGGGGTGTTGTTCAGCTGTGTAATGTGTTTTTCCCAAATACAACATACAGTAAGAGATCAAATAATGGGGCTCAATCTGCCAAACACACCCACATGCAGCACACACACCCCAAGTAGACACACACAAACAAGCACAAATCCACACACACACACACACAAATCCACACACACACACACACACACACACACACGCACACGCACACGCACACGCACACGCACACGCACACACACACACACACACAAATCCACACACACACACAAATCCACAAACACACACACACACAAATCCACAAACACACACACACAGTTCTGAAAGTCATCAGAATTCTCCCTAAACAGATCCAGTTCTTCCAATTAGGCTGCTTGCAGGTCTGTGGGCCCCTCTGGAGCCCCAGTGAAGCGTGGAACATTAATAATGGGTCTGGAGACAGGCCTTATCACTAGCTCTGCAGCCCCAGCCAACCTCAATTACCTCATAAATGCTTAGCAAGTCCAGCAAAACAATACCGCAGGGGGCGAGCAAGGCCACACTCACTGCACACACACACATGTACACACACACATGCACGCACAGGCACACAGACAGGCACACCTCCCCAAAACAACAGTTTCAGCACTATTCACTAATAGGCTATTAATACTCCGGTTGGGAAGTTCAGATCAAAGACACTTTGAGTTATGAGACTGATTGAGAATTCTAAATATAAAGAATAGGAACATAGACAGGATATTATACTGCAATATAACAAATGCATAAAGTGTGGAAATATGAGCAAATATGTGGCAAATTATGGTGGATATGCTTTAGTGAGAAGACGAGGGATTGGGGTTGTAATTTATGTGTGTACATGCATCTGCTGTATACTGTATGTGCATTTCTGTCTGTGTGTGTGTATACTCTGCCCTGTTATTTATTTCACACTGGACCCTCTAGTGTTTGATGGACAGGCAGTCTTTCCACGAGTGTGTGGACTGTGGAGGAGAGTGTTGAGCTCAGACACATAATTATCCTCAGCCTCACCAGTTCTTAACACGGTCACACAAACATTGACCTTTACAATGCCAGCCATCTCTCGCTTCTTTCCTTCTTGGTCCAGCTCTCTTTTTCTACGGTATGCACTGTTTATTTCTTTCACTTTATGTCAGTCTCTTTCTTGGTTTCTATATGCTTCCCCCTTTTCTTTGATTATCTCCATCTCTTTTCCTACATCTCTCTCGTTAGTTTTTTTCTCTCTCTCCCCATTTCTCCCTCTCAACACACGGAAACATACATCAACCACACACTGTATGCATCCTCCATTATGCATCCTCCATTATGCATCCTCCATTACCCAGCCAGTATCTTAGGCCGATCTGGCACTCTGTGTAACGTAGCAACATGTTGGGCTGAAGACAGAGGTTCAAGTGTGTAACAACCTTACCCTGCATTCCACCCTTCTGTCCTAAACCCCACCCACTCAGGATTTGGGAAAACAATGAGGAGAGACGGATCACAGACTTCTGGAAATGACCCCATGAAACCATTTTCCTTGTCCCCGAAGTGGAGAGGAGAGGGGAAATGGAGAGCGAGAGAATTAGAGAGCGAGAGAGAGACTGCTGAATGCTAAAGGCTGAGTTCACCAGGCAGGAGCTTGTTTGTGTTGCTCTACTTCAGGGATGGGCAACGGGTGACCATGTAGCCCCCATTTGTAGGTACTCAGTCAGGGTCTCTACTTACTTTTGAGAGTTAGAATAGTATAAAAAATATATTTATGTTTTATTGTCAAATACACTGTATAGATGCAGTGAATAGGGCCCCCAAAAGGCCAGGGCTGTGTGTGGCTGTGTGTGGCTGTGTGGCTGTGGGTACTGTGAACCCTCATGATGACTTCAGATTTCTTGTGGCCCCCACCCCCATCAAAGTTGCCTATCCCTGGTCTACTTCATGGTGAGTCAAAACACATATACCCCCATCATCTCTACACTCTTAGAAAAAGGGTTCTGTGGCTGTCCCCATAGGATAACCCTTTTTGGTTCCAAGTAGTACCCTTTTTGGTTCTAAGTAGAACTATTTTGGGTTCCATGTAGAACCCTCTGTGGCAAGGGTTCTACCTGGGACCAAAAGGGTTCTACCTGGAACCAAAAGGGGTTCTTTAAAGGGTTCTCCTATGGGGACAGCCGAATAACCCTTTTTGGTTCTAGATAGCACCTTTTTTTCTATGAGTGTATCGCCATCACGATAAGGCAGGTCATAGACTGGTTCTGCTGGGCCTCGGCTACACGGGGATGGCTGGGCTAGAGACACTCCCTAGAGATATTTGAACACAGACCCATATTGAACATGCTACCAAAGAACACAGTCAATCTACAGTACTGGATTCCTCGCACAGTCACATAGATTTACTAACTTGCCATTGCCTAACATGGCAAGTTAGATTAAAACTGTTTTACCCACATTGTAATATCAGAACGAAATAACTCAAATAACTAAAAGTTAGAGTGTTTCTGGGTGTATCCATACTATAACAGGTCTGCTCCTATGCGCTTCAGATGGATGAAGGTCAGAGGAAGTCACATACTGGGGGCTGCTTAGTGCTCTCTGGTGCATGCGGGGAAATTAGGTCATTCCTCACAAAATCATATTCAGGTGCCCTACAGGGAACAGGGAAGCCTATGGGAATGCATTATGCATGTAATGTATGTGTGTTTACAACTATATGCCAAGAGTGGTTAGCATTCTGGGTGAGGACCACTTTATACCCTGAGTCCCTGCCATATATCTGGTGCAGTGGCATGGAGGGTGGGTGGCTAGGTGGTTGATGAGGTGGGGAGAGAGATCCTGAATCATGCACCAGCTAGGCATGTAGGAGTGGGCATGGCCCGGACTGCTGGCTGCCTGCTCCATATGGTCTTTACATTAGTGGCACACTGGGAAAACTCAGACCAACACTGCACACTCCTCACACTCCTCACTAGGACACAAAAGAAAACACACGTACAGATGTAGGATCTTAATTTGAGCAAGTTTGCTACAGCAGGAAAGTAATCCTGCAGCAACAGGAAATGTGAATTATTATGTGGATTATAACGAATGGAAATTTTTTGTAGGGGCTGATACAGTTTCTGTTATGGCAAATCAAGTCTTACATTTTTAAGTGGAAATTACAAACTTTAGAAGCCTTTTTAAACATCTAATACATTACAAGTTTGCATTTCCTTCTGTGTAGAAAATTTCTCAGCAAAAAAGTGCTCAAATTAAGATCCTATAGCTGAATGCACATGTATACATCTGTGTACTGTAAACACACATGCACACACACATGATCCTTGTGCTACTTTCCAGTGAAAGTTTCACCTCTCCCCATTTCCACTGGGATGAATGTCAGAAAGCCTCGGTCCACACAGTCACTGCAAACCTAAACTCTCCTTCCTCTAAATCAAATCAAATCAAAATGTATTTTCCGCGTACACAGTTTAGCAGATGTTATAGCGGGTGCAGCGAAATGCTTGTTACTAGCTCCTAACAATGCAGTAAAATGTCAAACAAGTAAACAAATAAATAAATAAAGAACATCAGGACAAATCCAATGAACAACACAAATCGCACCACACAACCACTATAATGTACAAAAAGTTCCTCTGACTCAAACATGTTCAGGCCTTCTATGGAATAGATGACAGAATGCCATTATGTTAAAGGAAAGGCTACAACAACAGGAAGTATGAAGACAGAGACGCTTTGTGTCAATCAAGTGACACGTGCAGGCTAAGAAACAGATCCCATGTAACAGCAGCCACACACACACACACACCTCCTGCAGCTCCTCATCCTAAGGAAGGCAGATGGCCATGTCTCCCAACACGTCAGTGCTGTGTTGGCATCGTGACCTGGGTCCAGATAGGCCACTTAATTAACAAACACTCCCCCCATCCCATCACACACACCCTGGCACACACCATACTGATTGACACTGGCGTATGGAATTCACAGGAGGGTTCTATTTCTGGGGCTAGGTGCTGACACTAAGGGTTACACCTTCACTAGCCAAACGGCCACACCTCAGGTGCAGGAGAAAGGTTTGCTTTGGCTGCTGCGTGAGGTTTTCCTGCTTTAATCTCATAGAACGCTGCTGACTCTCTGTCTCTTCATCTATCATGATATTATCTAACATCTGGTCTTTAAAAAAATGATCTTGCTTCCTTCTCTCTCCCTCTCTCAGTCCCTCCCTTTCTGTCTCTCTCTTTCTCAATCCCTCCCTCTGTCTCTCGATCCCTCTCTCCCATACACACTGTTTTCATTTCACTGTCATCTTACAAAAATGCCTTACTAACGTTTTTTGCACACTTAAGATTCACTGTTATACATCTTGAGGACTAACAGAATAACATCTCAGTGAGAAAGTGCCACAACAAGCCACATAAGACCCCATTGTTTCCTCCAGAGAGGTATTAACATGTGTTCTCTTCCACCATTCCCTTTGAGAAAACCACACTGCCTTCGACATCACAGCCCTGTCTAGGGTTGCAAAGGTACCGGTAATTTACCAAAGTTACCAGAATCATCAGTAAATTTGGTAATTAATAGAAAATATATGGCAATCCATCGTAACTTTGGTAATTTATACTTGAATAACTTTTAAAGATGCACTACGCAATAATTGTTCCGCCATTTCCTGGTTTAAAAAATTCTAATAGTTCTCCTAATTTCAGTTTATGTGACAAAACAAGCAAGTGTAGTGTAGAGAATCATTGTACCATCTAAACTGCTGTGAAATATATTTTCCATAAGCAGAAATATTGTATTTTCAGCTGTTTGAAGCTGGCTTAGAAAACATAGAAAAAGAAGCAAAAACTTAAGCACGGGAAGCATAGAAATAGTGCACATAGAATAGATCTACAGCTTCTAAGACTTGCTTTCAATAAGAATGACAGATCTATAACTCAAATTTCAATGTGAATTTTGTCAGGTCACCCAAAAAGTTATATTGCAGCTTTAAAAAAATGTATTTATATAAAAGTATTCATTGTCCATTAGTTTTAGTAGATCTGGTTCTAGAGAAAATAGCCCAATTAATGAAAAAAGCATCTAATCAACAATTACATTATTTTCAATTACTTCTGCAACTCGTCCAACTAAATACTTTTTTTCACAAATGCCACCAGTTTGACGCCAAAACATTGACTACAAATACATATTGACATAGCAAAAACAATATAAAGGATATTCCATGCCGAAACCCTCATATTAAACACCAAATGTATTCAATTAGTTGATCATGTTATTCAGCTTTTTCATTCAATTTTTTATTTTAAAATCATCTTATTTAATTGTTTAATATATTTTACATGTGATAAGGCCAGAGATAATTAGACACCTGTGATAATATAAGGTACACTAGATGTTTTGTGATAGATTACATAAAATCCTTGAAAGATACCAGAATTCTGGTAGTTTACTGGTAAACTTTGAAAGTTTCCAGTAAAATACCCTCCCTTTGCAACCCTAGCCCTGTCACACTGAACAATGTCCTGCGCAAAGTAACCCACCCTGCCAGGGTCAGGTAGGACTCACCCTGTATATATGGAGAGAATCAGAGCACACTTGATGCAGATGAGAGCTGTGTGTGTGTCTGTATGTGTTTCTCCATGGCGTGATAGAGCGAGGCCTGCTCTGTGCAGCCAGAGGCCTGCTCTGTACCAAGGCTGCAGTTTTCTCCAGCCAGAGGGAGACGAGCACAGATACTTCATTATGGCCTCATTTATCACCCATGGGACATCTTGGCAGCGCTCCTCACTCCCACTCTCTCGCTCCTTTTCTACTTACCTCCCTCCCCAAATCTTTGTCCCTCTTTCTGTCTTCTCCCTCTCATACTTAACTCCCTATATCTCCCCTTTAATGTAGTTACTTCCCTCCACCTATCCGGTCTTTTGGCTGTGGGGACGGAAGGTAGTCTAGCAGTTAAGAGTGTTGGGTCAGTAACCGAAAGGTCGTTGGTTTGAATCACCGAGCCGGCAAGGTGTAAAAATCTGTTGTTCTGACCTTGAGCAAGGCAGTTAACCCCCAACAACAACTGCTTCCTGGGTGCTGATGACATGGATGTTGATTAAGGCAGCCTCCCACACATTTCTGATTCAGGGGGGTTGGGTTAAATATGGAAGACACATTTTGGTTGAATGCATTCAGTTGTGCAACTGACTAAGTATCTCCTATTCCTCTTTCTGTCTCTAAATGCCTCTCCTAGCTCCCACATCGTTCCTTCTCTCTGTTAACCCAATAATCCTAAACCTGTCAGGCTGTTTTCACTCCAGCACTCCCCCTTTCCTCCTCCTCCTGCTGCTCTCCGTGCCAGTGGGTGCCCTCTGCACTCTGCTTGCCTCATCTGTCCTCTGTGAGCATCGCGTGACAATTGGGAAATATGGGGAGTCACTGATGCATGTTCAGTGTGTGTGTGTATTGGAAGCCTGAGGGTGGTATCATTGGCACCTGGTGACGTCCAAAGCCTCATGGGTCCTGTGGGTGACATGTGGAAGAGGGGTGGGGATTACAGTGAGCATCAACAGCACCTGGTGGGTGGCACTCGGAAGTCTGTGCTTTCCTGGATCTCCAGTCTTCTGTGCGTGTATATATACACCTTACGGAACGTTGCACACTGAAGCCATCTGCAATGCAGTCAGTGCACAGAGACCTGGGTGTCTACAGAGCCCCAAGTTCTGCCTCCATATAAACCAACCATCTCATAAAAACCCTGCCTCCCACCCACACCTTTTACCCCCCCCCCCCCCCCCCCCCCAAGAGCCTGTAAGCTTTAGGACCACAGGGGTGGCGACCACCACTACCTGCAATAACATATGGATGGCATTCTGTCCAATTAGGGCTCAGTCGCTGTAGATGAACATCATTAGTCTCTCTGGTCCTGTATTTAACGTAGGGAAGCTTGACATTATAAACAGGAGATAAAAGGAGAAAGTATAACGACCGTAACGAGCCTGGGTCTGCTGTGACGCTGCTACTCCTAAGAGACAGATGCAACTTCCCAGGATCCGTAGCAGCAGAGTTAAATGCCCAGGTTGTTACTCCACAGTGGGGTCATACAGTGTGTTGTGGCGTGGCTGATCGCAATTGGACATTCTGGTAAAGAAGCAAGCCCCACTTAACGTGACATCTGAATTCTTGGCATGCTATTTTCCTCCCTCCTCTCAACAGAGCCCTGACCCACTGCTCTTTGGCATGTGGTGTGGGCTATATAGAAACCTTTAAAACAGCCATGTCTGATGCATGTTGATGTCAGACAACAAAGCCAATAGAACTCCTTTACATTCTCTGAAGACAGAAAATAGAACTCCTTTACATTCTCTGAAAACATAAAATAGAACTCCTTTACACATTTGTTCCCGAATGAAACCAAGTGTCTCTCTCTCTCTGACACTGGTCACATTGACATTTATTTTGTAAACATGGATCTCCGCAGTCCCACAGCTCTAGCTAGCTAACCACCACCATGTCCCAGGCCAGATAGGGAAAGGAAGATATACGCCATGCCTTTGGGATTTGCTCAATGTGACCTTACATATGACACAACAACATTAACACATGACCCCAGGACTCATTTGCCCAAAGCACTCTGCTAAAGCCGGCCTGTCACAGTCTGACAAATGAGCACCCATCATCCAGTCATTCCAGGTTATAGGCCAATCTGTGTGGAATCAAGACAGAAATAGAAAATGCAGATGCTTGAAATATTCTAGGAGCAGAACCACAACCACCAAACTGTTCATTTAGTCTACTTTCCAGTGTAAACTGGTGAGCGTTAGGAGTGGTGTGCTTGGCAACTAGTATTCTGTCCCCTAAGCAAACATGAAGGAAACACAAAGAAATGATGGTTGGGAGTTAAACCCAATTAACAGAGCTTGAACACTATGGCTCAGTTGTGTCTCATCTTTTCATTAACTCAAGCAGAGAGATCTGAGGCTGCTCTCTCTCCAATGAAACTCCAATATAGCCTTTCATGTTGTCTAATGAACCCACAGTTAGGAGTAAGGCCTTACCAAATTAACAATTTACAAACCACTTTCACCAGAATGTAAAGAGATGGCTGACAGAGATAGTTAAATATCTGCATCATCTAAGGCTTCTTCAATGACTGATTATCTACACTATAGCTCAGACAAAGAGAGATAATTTGTGGGTGTGTGCGCGCATGCGTGAGTTTGTGAGTGAGTGAGTCTGTGCGTGCCTGCATATGCGTGAGCAATGCAGTCTATCAACTAACAGTCTATCTAAGTCACAATAGACTGACGTGACCATCCTCTGTAGAAAATGCAGCACTGGCAGATTTCAGTTTAATCTCTGTCAGCACAACTACAAAAAAGTTTCAGTCAACAAGGTAGAAGTAGAGGGGATGAAGGTCTTGAGTTCTGAGCCAACCATCTCACATTTACATTCCCCTGGGGGGAAATCTGCTAAGACTATTCTGTATAAAATAAGCCCTCAGCAGAGAAAGCCCTATTGTAATGTCATTGGAGCTAGTTGGATTTGACATGATTTCCATGAGATTTTATGATAGTGTGTTTAATTCTATGAAACATAGTCTGGTTTAGCGAGGAAACTATCTGAAAATGAGAGGACTGGGTGAGTAGAGGGAATAGAAAAATGTGTTCTGGTTAGATCCATGACAGAGAGATGAGAGAGGAGAGGGGTGGTTTGGCTGGCACATAAACAGAGGGTCTCACTCTCTTTATCCCACTTTTCCTTCTGTGCCTCCACTCCTTTCCCCTCAATCTGGCCTCATCGTTTCAGTATCCCTTCTTGCTTTCTCCCCCCCCCCCCATCTCTCACTCAGCACTCTCTCTCTGCACCTCACTCTTATCCCTCTCATTCAGCGCCTCCCTTGTCCTCTCCCACCCCACCCTCTTTACATTTATCTCTCCCTCACTCCCCCTCTTCCACCCTCAAATCAAATTCAAGCTGCTTTATCCTCCCTCTCTCCCCTCTCTAGAGTTGTTGAAGGAAGGCCTTGTGTTTGACAGACAGGTCCAGAGTGCAGTCACCTCCCTGGCCTGTGCTATCAGATGGCAGGCTTGGAAGTACTGAGTGGCAGGCTGGTTAGTCAGCCCGCTTTCTTGGCTCTCTGGCAGATTCAAGTGTGGTGGGTGTCGAGCCAAATACTAGAGACAAAGATACTGTTGGCTCACCACACAAAGAAAATCTAATAAAAATTAGGTTGGACATGTGTAATATAAACATACTAAATGTCACTCAGATGCAATTATTTGAAATTCCGTGTATAGATGGAATGAATTTGTTCATGTTGACGTTGGCGCACGCTTCTCTATTATCCCCAGTTACAAGCTGTAGGCCTACACTGTGACATCACCACAGAGGCAGTCTGCATTGTGAGCTCACTGAGGGGTTCCCGGCTCTGTTTCCATATCAATGTCGCTCATGTCGCCCTTGTTCAAACTCTTGTCAGTGGACATTTGACTGGCATGATATTTGGTTATGTTGTTATACTAGAACAGGAAGAGCTACAACAGTAACAGACTAAAGATGGATGATTGGCAGCATTAAACCAAAGTGTCTGAGATTAAATATGATTAAAGATTAAATCTCCCCGCTGGTCTGGCTCATGGCGAGCTGTGAGTGGGACATTGATCAGTAAACAGCATTAGAGCAGGAAATGGGGCTGGCAGCACACCCACTCTTTAAATCAATGGGCACACTCACCACCTGGAGAGCCTCTAAAGATCAACACACCACATCCATCCAGCCCATTGTCTTTCACTCTCTCTCCCTCCTTTAATCTTCCCCTCCTCTGCGCCCAGCAGAGCCCTCTTCCTGGGGGTATTGTATTGAAAGGAGGCTGTTTGTCCTGGGTCTGTGTGGCTTGATGCAGTCAGCACTAGCCTTCAGTGTGTAGCTCTAAGTAAAGGTTCAAATGGCCAGTTGGAACCCAAAATGGGATTAACTTTCCAAGATTCTTATCTAGCTGACAGTTTTACATCTGCCCCTGTTGATACCACTTTCAATCAAAATATCTGTTCTATTTTTCCTGGTTTAACAACTGGCTCTAAATCAGTCAACATGGAGGCCATTTTGGGGACAGAAAGGGCGTGTTCAGGAAGCCACAGCCTGTTATGTGTCAAACCCTATTCTTCTCCCTACTAGGCCTGTGCCAGCCACTCACACCCGGGTGCCATAAACATTGAGTGCAGCACATCTATGTGGAATGTACCTCGCGATTTATAGACACTCACACGGCCAATAAAGACGGCAGACCCAGCAGTGTATAGCTCAGATATAAACTGTACTTTAACTTGTCATATCTGACATGATTTGAAGCATAACACACACCAAAAGCTTTGATATAAATGCCTAGACTACCCTGATATTCACAGCCAACTACACACAACCTTAACGCACAACCCTAATACACTCACACACCTTGTCCACATTGCTGAGACAATAGTCTGCTCCCTGTCCCTGCTATAGCCCCATATAAGTGGAGTTAAAAATACAAGAGGAGGTATGTCACACAGCTGTGAGATGCAGGGAGATTTGTGTGCTGTCAGTCCACTTAAATCACAACAGCTGAGATGACAGGAGACTGCTTTTACACTGCCTTTTCCCTTCTCTCTCTCTCTCTTTTTCTCTTTCTTCCCGCTGTTTCCTCCTTTTTTCTGCCTCCCTCTTTTTACTGTACTCCCCCTTTCACTCTTTTCCAGCTCTCACTCTAAAGATAAAGCTACCCACTCCCAACACCTTACCTGGCAGGCTCTACAGAGCAGTGCTAAGAGAACGGAAGGACATGCTTCAAAAGATGTTTACATCACAAATGTCACAAGCCTTTCATACATGACTAACACACACACACACAAAATCTGAATCCCACAAAATCTCATGACAACAAAAGGCTTATAGAGACACAGAAATGTATTTCCAAATAACCTAAAATACCAGTTGTGTACACACTTGCCTAAAGAAACACAAGTCAATCAATCACTAAAGGTATTAGACATAACAGAGAGAAAAGCTAGGAAACTAACATGAGTGTATCCGGGCAGAGATTCCATGGCTTTCAGTTTGTGTGTGTGTGAAATGGCATGTTTGCTACAGAGTTGAATTAACATGTAAAAGTTACTCACCACTTCCCCTCCAGCTGGCTGAGCATTGCAGGGACTGGGGATCATACAGTCAAACGACAGAGGCTCTCAGAGGATAATCACTGCAGCACGATAGCCTGAAGAAAACACTTTCAACGTTTATGTAATTGAAAAAGTCTGTTCCTCTCTCAGATGAGCAACCAGGAGAGAAGGGTGAGAGAGAGAGACTGACATGGAGATGATTGCCTCGAGTGTGTTGCTGACCTGAAGGGGAAGACTTCACTAGACTGCAACCAGTGGATCAACCATACGGGTGCATGGAGTGAGAGGAGGAGGGAGAGAGAGAGGGAAAGAGCTGCTCACCAGAGGAATGTGATCAGGGCTGATCACCAAGCTAGGAGCTGAGCAGGCAGGCTCCTTAGCCAGGACCCCCAGTTAGCATGGAGGTTAGATTGCCACAGTGGAAAGCTAGGGAAAAGAGGAGGAATCAACATGTTGTGCAATATAAAAGGACAGTAGAAGGTTAACTTCAGGTTTGATTGTGATATGTTAGACTCTCCTCTACCTACTGAAAAGACTGGAGCGGTAGCAGAGTGGAGAAACTGGGTACTGCTACTGCCAGCAACTTTTCACTGTAATCCACCTCTACTTCCACACATCTGCCTGCACAGTGCTGAACTGGATGGAAACATCTGCTATAATACTTTCTGTAGAGCCAGATCTTATGTGATGTGCAGCTAGTAACGCTCTATTGGTTTAACTACAGAGAGCTACAGTTGAAGTCAGAAGTTTACATACACTTAGGTTGGAGTCATTATAACTAGTTTTACAACAACTCCACAAATTCTTGTTTACAAAATATAGTTTTGACAAGTCGGTTAGGACATCTACTTTGTGCATGACACAAGTAATTTTTCCAACAATTGTTTACAGACAGATTATTTCACTGTATCACAATTCCAGTGGGTCAGAAGTTTACATACACTAAGTTGACTGTGCCTTTAAACGGCTTGGAAAATTCCAGAAAATGTCATGGCTTTAGAAGCTTCTGATAAGCTAATTGACATCATTTGAGTCAATTGGAGGTGTACCTGTGGATGTATTTCAAGGCCTACCTTCAAATGCAGTGCCTCTTTGCTTGACATCATGGGAAAATCGAAATAATTCAGCCAAGACCTCCTCGGGAGGTCGAAATAATTCAGCCAAGGTTCATCCTTGGGAGCAATTTCCAAACGCCTGAAGGTACCACGTTCATCTGTACAAACAATAGTACACAAGTATAAACACAATGGGACCACGCAGCTGTCATACCGCTCAGGAAGGAGACGCGTTCTGTCTCCTAGAGATGGACGTACTTTTTGCACTTTTTGCACCATCAATCCCAGAACAACAGCAAAGGACCTTGTGAAGATGCTGGAGGAAACAGGTACAAAGGTATCTATATCCACAGTAAAACGAGTCCTATATCGACATAATCTGAAAGGCCGCTCAGCAAGGAAGAAGACACTGCTCCAAAACCACCATAAAAAAGCCAGACTACGGTTTGCAACTGCACATGGGGACAAAGATCGTACTTTTTGGAGAAATGTCCTCTGGTCTGAGGAAACAAAAACAGAACTGTTTGGCCATAATGACCATCGTTATGTTTTGAGGAAAAAGGGGAGGCTTGCAAACCGAAGAACACCATCCCAACCGTGAAGCACGGGGGTGGCAGCATCATGTTGTGGGGGTGCCTTGCTGCAGGAGGGACTGGTGCACTTCACAAAATAGATGGCAGCATGAGGAATGAAAATTATAAGGATACATTGAAGCAATATCTCAAGACATCAGTCAGGAAGTTAAAGTTTGGTCGCAAATGGGTCTTCCAAATGGACAAGCATACTTCCAAAGTTGTGGCAAAATGGCTTAAGGACAACAAAGTCAAGGTATTGGAGTGGCCATCACAAAGCCCTGACCTCAATCTTATAGAACATTTGTGGGCAGAACTGAAAAAGCCTGTGTGAGCAAGGAGGCCTACAAACCTGACTCAGTTGCACCAACTCTGTCAGGAGGAATGGGCCAAAATTCACCCAACTTATTGTGGGAAGCTTGTGGAAGGCTACCCGAAACGTTTGACCCAAGTTAAACAATTTAAAGGCGATGCTACCAAATTCTAATTCAGTGTAACTTCTGACCCACTGGGAATGTGATGAAAGAAATAGAGGCTGAAATAAATCACTCTCTACTATTATTCTGACATTTCACATTCTTAAAATAAAGTGGTGATCCTAACTGACCTAAGACAGGGAATTTTTACGAGGATTAAATGTCAGGAATTGTGAAAAACAGAGTGTAAATGTATTTGGCTAAGGTGTATGTAAACTTCCAACTTCAACTGTCATACATCTTAAATGGAGTGTAACCTCACCTTACCATAGGCCTCTCCATGCCAAACCTAAACATCTTCTCTCCCCAAACTGCCCCCTCTTCCGCCACCCCCTCTCCTCATGCCAATCACATGACCAATAAATATAGGAACAGGACCTGTCGAGCATGTGAGTACAGGTTAAATCAGAGCCATTTATCACTAGAGAGCCAGAGTAAGGTTTCTGGACCTGTCAGTAGTGTGCTGTGGGTAGGATATGATTGGTTCTACAGCAGCGCTCTGCACTGTACAACTACTGTGATTCATTCCCATAAATCCATATGGATTTCTGTGGTGGAAGACAAGGAATCACGCCAGGAAAGCAACACGCACTCATACCTGACAACTAGTGCCAGTGTTCTTACGACCATCATCACCCTCATGCGCGCACACACACACACGCACACAGTACGATGCCAGGGTGAACAGCCATGAACATTCCCCAGCAGCGTGTGTGTATGCCACTTAACATTAATGTACTGTATATTAGCCCAGTACTAGGCAACAAGCCACACTCACCCTCAATGTCTCAGATGTTGCTATTTTTTGCTACTATGGAGAGCTGCCTGCTAAAGTGCATCATAATTTATGCATGACACTGAGAAATACCTAAAGTCCAAAACAAGCTTAGGATCACTAGTAAAGACTCAATTTGGAAAATACTGGCAGCTGTGTTGATGTCTTAACTGGTGTTCGTATTATAGTCGAGCCACACGATAGTATGCATATGTTGAAGCTCAATGGTACATTCAAATCTCCCTGCCATCATATCTAAGCCAATATAACATCAATGTGGAATTCGCAAATCAACTTGGAGGTACACAACTCTCCCCACCTCTCGTGATGATCCGTCCGGCCTTTACCGAGAACCACTATACCAGATTTTTGACTGGGTCGTTAGCACTACGGTCGGCAGATTTTTTTTGTTTCCCTAACCTAGCTCAAATTCTAGACGTTTGATTAAAACGAGGCTACAGCACTCATACGGTGACCATTACACTTAGATCCATTGGACTGAATAAGTTTGTAGGTGCAACAGTTTTTATTAAATTCACAATTTACCACTATCACGTGCACATTTCTGCCCAATATAGGGGCCTATTATCAGCAAATATCACTCCTGTGTTCCAATGGCACGATGTGTTAGCTAATCCAAGTTTACCATTTTAAAAGGCTAATTGATCATTAGAAAACCCTTTTGCAATTATGTTAGCACAAAAACAATGACATTTCAAAAACAAGTGACCCCAAACTTTTGAACGGTAGTATATACTGTATATATATAGATATATAGATATATATCATTAGGCTGTATCTATTTTTAGATATAGGCCGATTGTAAATGTGTATTATTGTAGTGTCATCATCTTTATTGCAAAAATAAATACAAATACCAGTGTTGTAGCACTTGAGACCAGTCTTGGTCTTTGGGTCTGGTCTTGAGACCACATTGGGTGTCTCGGTCTTGTCTCGGTGTCGGATACATTTTTACTCGGTCTTGAGTCGGTTTCGGAAAGGGAGGACTCGTCATTTCTTCCAGAGACCAGCGGAGTAAAACAAACTCTGAATTATCAGCTTCCACTCAGTCAGTGCATAAAACCGCTTCGCCAGGCCAAATATATACACTCCATTCTTGAAACATGAAAGTTTTACTGCATTGGGCTAAATCAGGATCACACAGAGGTATTCTTGGTAGTCTTAAACAAATATACTTAGAAACAAAAGTACAGTATACACCTCACACACATGATTATGGCCTTACAAAAAGTAGACACCTGTACCATGTCAGATATAGAGTTTACCTTTATTCAATTTTGAGTTTGCATCCCAATATTGCACTTTATATACATCACATAATACTGAAATATAATAACACTGTTTGACAAACACCAGATTTTTTGTTGTTGTATATAAATATAATCTTTATTAATTATGCAAGTACAGAAATGTTAATAACATAAAGTAACGATGTTTATTACAGCAACAGGGTAAAGGTACAGGACGGCAGGCAGAGTGGTCTGGCAGGCAGGCTTAGGGTCAGGGTCAGGCAGAGTGGTCAGTCGGGCGGCCGGGCTCAGGGTCAGGGGCAGGCAGAGTGGTCAGGCGGGCGGGCTCAGGGTCAGGCAGAGTGGTCAGGCGGGAGGGCTCAGGGTCAGGCAGAGTGGTCAGGTGGGCGGGTTCAGGGTCAGGTAAGGCAAGGGTCAAAACCAGGAGGATGAGAAAAGAGAGACTGGGGAAAAGCAGGAGCTGATACAAAAACCGCTGATGACTTGACAAACAAGACGAACTGGCAGACAAACAGAGAACACCGGTATAAATACACAGGGGATAATGGGGAAAATGGGCAACCACTGGAGGGGGGTGGAGACAATCACAAAGACAGGTGAAACCGATCAGGGTGTGACACACACAAGTTATTTTCAAAGATAAAAAAACAATTCCACCGCCACTCTTGCTGTTGAAAGTTATTCTTGAAAAGGGAGAAGCTAACAAATTAGCAACAACATCCTCTTCGATACACCTGCTGGAGCCGCTGCAAACGAGTCTACAATAAAAGCTAGCTAGCTAGACCGTGGGAAAACTACTGCTCACTATTGCACAGTGTTTTTATGTTTTTGTGAAAACAGTCCCACCCATTTCAAGTCAAAATGTGATTGGTTGATTACACTGTCACTCAAAAATGTTCTCCCTCTTGGCGCACAGATCCCTTTAGCGGGATCATTTTTGTAAACATCCGCTGAATTGCAGAGCGCCAAATTTAAAAGAAATTACTACAAATATTTAATTTCATGAAATCACAAGTGCAATATACCAAAACACAGTTTAGCTTGTTGTTAATCCACCTGTCGTGTCAGATTTTGAAAATATGCTTTACAGCGAAAGCATACTCTAGCATCTGGGCCTGAGAAATAGGCAGCTTACAATGGGAACGTTATTTTTCCAAACATAAAAATACTGCCCTCTAGCTTCAAGAGGTTTTAATACAGTTGAATGGCAGATGCCTTCTATCTAGCTTCTGATGCCTAGCCAATGGCTGACTTGGCTGGCTAGATTTATCTCCCCTGAGAGACCACCAAAGAAAAATCCACATTGGATCTTTTTTCTCTTTAGTCTTAACTTTCCTTTCCAACAAAAACTGAAGAGATTAAATCAGAACATCATTGAAAAGAATAATAATAATAATATTATTTTATAAATCCTTACCCCTTCTTTGAAGGCATAGAAGGCCCTCATTGTTTCCCACTGTGTTTGGGTTAGTAATAATTTGTAGACTGTCTCTATTTTCCCTCAGCATACATTCTTTTTACACAATTCTGAATGTCTAAAGAACCCATATGTTGTTCTGAAAAATGAACACAGAAATACTGGACATTTTGAACTCTGTTATGGTGGCAATTTGACAAAATTGGCACCATGAATTGGACTCGCATTTTTCTGGTCTCGGATCCCTCGTCCCCCTCCCGGTCTGGACTCGGTCTCGCCCCCTTCTGGTCTTGGTCTTGACTCGGACTAGATTTGCTCCGGTCTTGGATCGGTCTCACTTTAGGTGGTCTCGAACACAACACTAACAAATACACACATAACTTTAAGCTGCTACATTGTCATATGACAGAGGTAATGAACTGTCCATTGTTCAGCACAGCAATTGATAAAACAGGACCATGTTTGAAAAATATTACTCTGGTAAGCTAACGGTTACAGAAATTAGGAATGCAGACAGGCTCTATAGACCTCTATATCTTTATGAGTGACTGTGTCAAACACACCACCTCCTGTTATGTTGGGTACCTACTGACCCAAAAATGTGTTATGAAAAATATGTATTTTCAATGACATGTATTGTTAAAATAAATATTTAAGGAAATACAGGCAGGCACCACATTACTACAAGACAAAACAGCTCACTCAATCAAGCCTGATGGTGTTGTAAGTATAAAACTGAAGCTTGATTTCATATTAAAAAAAATAAAAAAGAGCTTGAAATGGTAGTGGGGTAATGTCTTAGTGTGGGGTGGGAAGAATGCTATACATTACCTTGTATCTGGTATAAATCACATTATTGTGGGAGAACCTCCTCTAAGAGTATGAATTAGGCTGTTTGAGAAGGTTTGAATCCTAAGCAACATGCCTACACATTGTTGGAAGTACAATAGACTGTAGGCTGGAAAACCTTGGTAGAGCATGGGTGAAGTACGCATTGTGTTGCTCATGTGAATTTCAGACCAATGCCGACTTCTCACTGAAAACATAGTTTTTTGCTTTTAATTGCAAAAAGGTTAGTGTACGGGGTCATGCAGAGGAAATGCTAAAGACGTGACTCTCCCCTCCTCCACCCCATCCCTCCATCACTCATCCCCCTGCCCACAGAGAGGTTAACTCGTTGTTTGCCCCTCAGGACTAAATTAAGTGATCAATCAATTGCACAGTCTCACTGAGAGAGGGGAACATGGGCCAACAGCACACACATACTGTAGAGTGGTGGAGGCAGCTAACTGCCCGAGTGAAAGGAGAGTGTGTGTTTATCACAAGCTGTTCTGAGATACTCATGAGCCATCTGCCTTATAAGGGGACTTGAAAAAAAGACACATGACTATCTATTATAACATGCAAAAATAAACAGCATGGTACAATGTAATGCAAATGATAAAAAATGTCACAGACTACTTATCAAGAGTCTTTGATATACCCATAGTGCACCAAAGAATTGTGGGTTGGCACCTTGGCAAAGGTAATCGATGGTGACGGAAGAAATGTAGAGCTGGTACAAGATAGTTAGTGCCTACATATCTGAGTCAATATTCTCTTCTCAACCATACCGGTGAAAAGAGAGACCAAAGACGAATATAACACAATAACACGGCTGTAGCTATTAAAGCCATCTCTCACCTCCACAAAGTAAATGTGTCACGCAGAAAATGGTCTTTGACATCTCATACACATAACAGAGAATCATCATGATTAAGAACTCTGCATCCGTCACTTGCTGGGAATCTGCTTTCTTCTCTGATTCTGAAGCCATTAGAGAGACAGCTGGCAGACAGAGTGACATGGTACAATAGAGTATCAAAAGAACCCCAATGCTTCAGCCTACAGTATAAGCAGGAGTCTAGACTGTAGTAGACTATTAGGAGCTCATTTAGAGCAGAATCCTGTCTGAGACTATCCTGATGCAGAGTCTAACCACAGAAAGGAGTGTGCTAAGGATGGAAGCTCTGATCCAGGCTATCCACACTGGGCCAATTATGGGCTCGGACTGTCAGCTCACTGGCACATTACCATGCATAGGTTACCCTTTCAGACCCCAGACAAGAGGCTTTTTTAAGGCGTCCTCATGCTTCCCATCCGAAACATTTAGAGCATATATTATGAAAACATTGTGACGTTTTTGTTCCTTTAGGTCTCCGGCAAGGGTTTTTTCATCTGTTTGTGCACACAATGTTTTTGCTGAGGCAAGCCCAAGTTTGGTAACTGAAGTCTACGCCCCATCGTCAGCGATTGATCAACAGTAGGGATTCTTCAATTAAGTGTTTGTCATTCAACAAGAGATGACTCGTTTTCATAAAAATGTTTTCACTTGAGAAATACTGCACCAAACATCTTGTTAGATGTAAAATTGCAAATCGCAAAAACAACAACATTAATTATCTTAGGTTAGTTCTGAGAGACAAAAAGCACTATTGCTGCTTTTTCCTTGTTTTTCAAGGGAAGGTCTTTTAAGGGAGTAGGCGAGGCACAGACGTACACTTCACCTAGCCATTCTGCTCGGAGCAAACCAAACCTAGTACGCCTTTAGACCACAGACTGACCGTCAGCCAAGATGGAGAGAGAGAGAGGGGGGAGGTGAAGAAAGGAAAGGAGAGAGAGACCAATCCCCTCCTCTCTGCACTGCCCTGGCAGTGAGCCCTTTGGCAGGCCCTCTGGTATCCATTGCGTCTGGGTAATACTGGGGGTGGAAGGCGATGCGGGAGGGGGCTGAAAATCTGCCAAAATGTCAGATGAGGAGAGAGCAAGGTTAAACCAACACTGAAACTTTGGAACGAGTGTCATGCAATCCACTGAGAGAGAGACACAGAGAGAGAGAGATAGAGATATAGAGAAAGACAGAGAGATAAAGAGAGATATAGAGAAAGACAGAGAGAGATAAAGAGAGATAGAGAGAGATGGGGGGACTGAGATCTACAGTATGACTGCACAACAAAGTTAGCGGAGGTCAGAGAGAAGACAGATGTCTCTGACAGCTGTTTCCGATCTGTTTATTTTCAGAACGAAGGGAGATGAGAGAGGTTGAAATGACAGAGGTCAACCTGGGGAAAGTCCACACCAGAACCCCTGAGGCAAAGAGTCATACTGTATATAGATAAACTACTGTATGTAAAGGCAATAAGTCCGCCCCTGTAGTGCAGGGCTCAAGGGGTTAAAGTCCTCTGTGAGTTCCACCGGTGTTCCTGCCACTTAGTTTCACAATGCCCAGCTGTTTGCCTCTCCAGAAAGCCAATGAAAATGCCAGGCTGCGGTTTAGACGTTCCAGAACACAGACTCTGGGGACTGGGATCAGAGCTGGGGATCAAGCCACTGCTACAGAAGGCTCAAGTCCATCCTCTCATCCCTCCCTCCACCCTTCCTAGTCTCCTCCTTCCATCTACTCCTCCTCTCCAGACATGTCCTCTCTCCAGGGATAGTTGGACGCGCGCACACACGCACAGTCTGTGACAGTAAAGAGGCAGCCTCTGTCCCAGACTTGTCAGTCAGTGAGTCTTTATTAACCGCTGCCCGGCTGAGCCACTCCCCTCCCGACAGAGAAAGAGAGCTCACAGTACACACAAGCTAATGAGCTATACACAGTAGTCGCCACACCTGTCAATCACACTCAGCACAGAGGCGGGGAGTCGCATAGAGAAATCAGTGTCTGTTTAAAATAATATAACGAACTGGTCGATTCTGGGGACAGCGTGCGTTGTAGCAGTGATCGTTATTATGTTGATGAGAGTTTATAATTTTGTCATTTCAGTTAGTGGAGGAGACAGAGAGAGTGATAGAGAGAGATTGAGGGAGCCTTGACCTCATCCTAACCTTACTCCAGAAACAGACAGTGATGATACAGCCTGGGTGTCTCATCTCATTCCCCCTGTCTACTGGCCACACGTTTCACCTGAAAGGATAGGTCAAAGCTATTGAACATGGTGGAGATAGATCGCTCCATAACTATGTAGATGAAGCTCCAGAAAACTGCTCTCTCAAGTGTAGCACTCTTTCAGATCTGTGGTCACCAAAGGAAATGAAAACAAGACTAAGTCCTGTTAGAACCCTGATATATCCATCGAGTTGGGAGTGTTCTCCCCACAGTGAACAGGAGGTGAGAGGGTCATGGGGCTGGGACTCCTGAGTCAGTTCCCGGCAGCATCAGACATCTGTAAGTCGTCCTCGGAGGGAGGGAGATACTGACTGCAGAACCACAGAATGCAGTCAGCCAGTCAGTCAGCCAGCCAGCCAATCACGGCTGAATCCCGGCTGAGCTACAGCTCTAGACCTCTGCTGCCACTGATTATAGACCGCCCATCTGCCACACATTCACAGGGTGGGCATTGAGCATGATCCATTTACTGCCTCATCTCTGCTGCATCCTTTATTATACATCATGGGATTCAGTCAGAGAGGTTGTTAGAGGCAGTGGCTCTCAGAAGGTCTTCAACCACACTGAGGTCAGATCCAGAGACACATAATCTAGCTACCCCTCCCTAACCTACAGCAGTGAATGGGCTATGCACTAAGTAAGCAAACTCTAGTTAGCGTGTTTGGATTATCTCTCTCTGTGTTAAGGGGGATGATGAAGGTAAGTCTTCTATGAACAATGCTCTAATATAGTGTACACACCCCCACTGAGAGTCATGATGAAAGGACAAGGGTAAGAGGCATCTGAAAGGTCACAAATCAACAAGACCCACTGAGAGAACGACCAAGGTTATTTCACTGGAGTCTGGGGCGGCAATAAAATACAGAATATGGAAAGAAGATGATTTTTGCTTATGTGTCTTCCACACATTTGAGATGCCTTAGTTTGGCAGCCAGAGAGCGTGTGATGAGCTGTGGTAAAGACCACTGCCTCGCGAATCCTAACAATGCATTTTCTTCTGAAGTCCTGGGGGTATAAACAACACATTAAATGTTTTTTTGCTCATCAGCAAGCACATCTGAGAACAGCCAAACAAAACTCTCCAAACCCCATCTACAATGATGCAAAACACATGCTCCCTCCTTTCCTTCCTCCTCTCATCTAAAACACATTGCCTCCCTCAAAGTGGCCCGAACAAATGCAAGTGGTCGCGGCCATAAAATTGAACAGTCCCATATAAAATTCTCTTAACATGAATTTCCCATTGTGGCAGCAGGGCCAGTGGCTCTCTCATCCAGGATCACCGGAGTGTCCCCAGACCCATGTGTGGCCCCAGCCCAACGACAGCTTTGCCTCTCTACCCCCCCCCCCCCCCTTGCCCCCCTCCTCCCCTGGTCACTGGGGACCGGCACTGTGTGACACGATGACACTATCAATCAGCAGATATTGGCTCTATTGACAGTGTCCATAAGAGTCCCTGATGTTACCACCCACTCTTCCTCTCGTCTTCCTTCATGCTTCTCTCCCTAAACATTTCATCCTCTATCTTTGTCTCTACATCTTTCTCTTTTCATTTTCACTTCATCTCTCCCTTCCTCACATGCTCAGTCTATAGAGCCTGTCTACTAACCCAATCAGACAGCACAAAATGATACTTTCCTTGGGGGCCACTGTGTATAGCCTTATGAATATTTAATTTACTATGATTCACTTTCTGTGCATGCATAATGCACAGGTTAGCATTCTTTGTCATGAATCTTGTTCTTGAGGCAGCTCTGCAGAGTGGTCACTAGCTGGCACAGTCACAAAGTCATAAAATCTCATTTCAAACCTAACCCTAGCCACACTGCTAACCTTAACGCCTAACCCTAACCACACTGCTAACCCTAACCCTAACGCCTAACCTTAACCACACTGCTAACCTTAACGCCTAACCTTAAATACATTTTTACAATGTAGCCTATTTTGACTTTGCAGCTGGCCTAACTAAGGGGGAAATCGCTCAGTTCTGCCTCCAGGACAAGACTCATGACAATAAATGTCAACCTGCGCATAATGCAGTGACTGTTTAAAGAATATGGTATCAAATTAGGGAAAATAAGATCACAGTAAGCTGGTAAGGCCCGAAACCCCTAGAAAAAAAACTGATCTCTCTTTTGACAGAACTGCTAAGATGTAAGCAATGAGGGAGAGCCATTAGTGAGGCTAAAAGCTGAACTGGACAGGAAGCAGAGGGCGAAATTACACTCCAGAGGAAGACAGAGCCATTTTACACACTATCAGATGGATGGAAAAAGGCAATAAGCTCCCTGACAGCAAAGTGTAAACTTCATGAAGCCAGTGTCAGCTCCTCTCCCAGTTCCGCATGAGCGATTTTTATCTCTCCGAAAAGCACGGTCCTCCTCAGCCTATCATACTGCTCCCCCCACACCCCCCATCCCTCCGCACAGAACAGAGAAATACCGGTGATGCATTTACATGTGCCACATGGGATGGCCAGAATCCAATTTCACACAGACAGATGTCATATATCAGACTCTCCAAGGAAGCCAAACATCCTTTCCTTTGAGAGAGAGAACGAACAGACAGAGAAAAGGAGTTAGGGAGAGAGCTAGAGCAAGGCCATAGAGCTTCCCTCTGGTCTTTGGGGCAGGCATGTAGGAGAGGAACAAATGGATGATCAGTGGGCCCTGGAAAGCAGGCGCTCAAAGGCTACCTTTGTCTGTGAAGTGAGGAGCGGGACAGCAGGCCCCAACACACATGAACGTAAAAGAGAACACAAAGCGGAGACCTCGGAATTATTTAATAATAGGCAATAGAAGCAGCAACAGGGTGGGGTCACTTCACAGTAATGTGACCTGGCTACTGTAGCCATCTATCCCTCTTTCACAATTACACTAGCCAGCCAACCAGCCCCTTCTCCCTACTATTCAATCACTTCTCCAATGAAAGGCTATTAAATTGCTATTTTACTTTCTGGCGTATTTAAAGAACTTGACACAATAAGTGGTTGTCAGATCAGCTATTATGATGTGATGGTGCCGACCTGTTCAAGTCAGTTTGAAAGGAGAGGGCTGGATGGGAGATGGACTAGGAATATGTGTAATCAATTGAAGAGCTGGTCCTCAAAGACATGCGGGATTTGACTGGCTGCGGAACAAAAATCTGCTCTACATGACTACATAACCATTACCACCAAAATAATAGGATGTATTTTGTTTAATGATGTATACTATGTAGTCTAATATTTCAAGACAAATATTCGATACAGGAAACAATCTCATTATGCATGCACAATGTAGGTAAACTCGTATAAGGAACCTCTCTAATAGGCATCCATATCTTTAATGACTGTCTTATATGTCAGCTGTGGGATGAGAGACAGCAGGCAAGACACCACCAAGTGAGCTGACGCGAGACATCTCTCTATGGACCTGGGGGATAGTGATCGCTCACGCACGAACAAACGCCCGCACGCATGCTAGCACACACATGCCACTCTCTCCCACTTTCCCTCAGTGCTGGTGTGTTCTATCTGGGTCCAGGTCTGGCTGTTCATGGTTCAGGGGTTCTAACTCTCTCAGATGAGCTGCTGATTCCCTAGTGGCAGAAAAATCTTATTAAAAAGTATAATCTGTTATCACCACCCTGGTGAAGGTTGAACATGGGGAGAAACACAAATTCAGGGAATGATTCATTTTAGATTTGGAATTCTGCCTCTCTGGCTAGGTCCTTCTACAGTACAGTATGTGCTGGTAGCACAGTGCGTACTGAAGCTGTCCTAAAACTACAAAAACATGTGAGGGGAGCAAGATACATTTCTGGAGACAGAAAAGGTGAGTCAAACAAGTGAAAATCCAGAGGGAGAGAAAATAATATTAGGTAGGATTATCCTTACTTTATTTTCTCATCTCCAGATCACTCAGTCTTCTCACTCACTCTAATTCCCTCTGTCTTTCCCTCTCTCACCCACACATCACTTGTTTAACCCTTAATGTCTTGAGGAAGGCTGTAGTGATCTAGTTGATAAACTAATGGACCTCTGTGTCTAATCATTTTCACCCTAACATTAGGACTAGGTCTGCCCGATCAGACCCTGCAGAGCCTTATAAAGTACACAGATCTGATGTTTTAAACATTGGACAAATGTTTAAACACACAGACAGAGAGAGACAGAGAGAGGGAGGCAGGGATGAAACAAAGCTTTGTCCTGCCCCAAGGCAGTTTTACAAATGACTTGAATGATTTGATGATTGGAAAAATGGATGAGTGGAATGAATAGTTCATTAGATATTTATATGGATCTGCACATTCGTGGAAGATAAAAATACAGTATCAGGTGACGGAAAACACTAGTCTTATCTCACTCCTCCTTTTGTGCTGTTTAGATCACAGACTAGTCTTTTCTCCACAGCTTGACAGTTTATACTGTACACACCAGACAATTGATACTGCTGAAACCCACAATGTAGCACAAAGTATAGCTATCTTGGAAGATAGATCTATGCTTTTTCATGTTAAATACTGCATCTGTTTTCTGCCTGACTGATGAGTATGAATGGAGAGGAGCAGACAGGAGTGGTGAAAAGGGATGAGCGAGAGGGGGCACATGGGGTCAGGTTAGATAGCTGTCATTGTACTGATCCTGAATCACGTCTGTACCATGGAAACAAGCATTCAGGATAGATTCACCTCTGCCTCATTCCTTCTCAGGCTCAATGTCTTCCCTTCCTCCTTCTTGCTCCAGGGTTCCATACTGCGATCAAAACAGTCAAATTTTTGACCGTTTAATTGGCAGTGCGATACACATTTTACTGGTTGCCAGCAAAAAAAAGGTTTTACCTGGTTACGTTCGTTTTTGGTTCAGAATTAACTTTTTTTTATCATCATGATTTATTCAAACAGTAATGTGCAATTGACCACAAATAAACCAACTTTATGAAAAGGCAACAACGGCATGGGATTGTCCCGTCTGTGTCAGGGCTCGACATACAGGAGAGGTTTTGGAAAACCTCTGGGCCAGCCGCCAGTGAAAAAAATATTGTAATAATGCTATTTTTAATATAGGCTAAAAAAACTGATGGATCCCCGAAGCTGTTCATCCATTTTGTTGATTATTTATCACACGCGCTGCACCCTCCTAGCCTATAGAAATGATTTCGGGCAGAGAGAGCCGCTGCTCTCAAACAGCTGGTTGTTGCGTGGAGTGAAGACCGACAGCGGTAAGGATATGAAAGCGGTAGAAATGTTCCTCCAAGTTATGATATATACCAGTAAATGCTAAGGTAAGAATGGGTATGCAAAACAGGTATTTAAAAAGTTCAAAGTCACAGTTGAATATTTGCGATGTGCAATTCAGTCATGAAAAAACCTACCTTGAAAATCAGACATTTCCTCTAGGCTTTTCCATCCATAAAAAGTAATTGAAGTTACAGTACCTTCAGAATGTATTCACACATTTTGTTAAAGCCTGAATTTAAAATGGATTGAATTGAGATGTGTTGGTCACTGGCATACAAGCAATACCTCATCATTATGTTTTTTTTTTTTTTTTTTTTTTTACAAATTAATAAAAATGAAAAGCTGAAATGTCTAGAGTCAAAAAGTATTCAACCTCTTTGTTATTTTAAGCCTAACTACATTCAGGAGGAAAATGTGCTTATTAACAAGTCATAATAAGTTGCATGGACTCACTTTGTATGCAATAATAGGGTTTAACAAGATTTTTGAATGACTACCTCATCTCTGTACCCAACACATACAATTATCTGTAAGTTCCCTCAGTCGAACAGTCAATTTCAAACAGAGTCAACCACAAAGACCAGGGAGGTTTTCTAATGCCTTACAAAGACGGGTACCTATTGGTGGATAAAAAAGGTAAAAAAAAAAAACAGACATTGAATATCCCTTTGAGCAGGGTGAAGTTATTGATTACACTTTGGATGGTGTATCAATATACCCAGTCACTACAAAGATACAGGCATCCTTCCTAACTCAATTGCCTTAGAGGATGGAAACACCACAGGGATTTCACCATGAGGCCTATGGTCACACAGTTACATAGTTAATGGCTGTGACAGGAGAAAGCTGAGGATGGATGAACAACATTGTAGTTACTCAACAATACTAATCTAATTGACAGAGTAAAAACAAGGAAGCCTGTACAGAATAAAAATATTCCAAAACATGCATCCTGTTTGCAACAAGGCACTAAAGTAATACTGCAAAAAAATTGGCAAAGAAATTCACTTTTGGCCTGAATACAAAGTGTTATGTTTGGGGCAAATAAAACACATTACTGAGTACCACTCTCCATATTTTCAAGCATAGTGGTGGCTGCATCATGTTATGGGTATGCTTGTAATTGGGGAGTTTTTCAGGATAAAAAAGAAACGGAATGGAGCAAACACAGAAAAAATCCTAGACAAAAATCTGGTTCAGTCTGCTTTCCACCAGACACTTGGAGGTGAATTCACTTTTCAGCAGGACAATAACCTTAAACACAAGGCCAAATCTACATTGAAGTTGCTTACCAAGAAGACAGTGAATGTTCCTGTGTGGCCGAGTTACAGTTTAACTTAAATCTTCTTCAACATTTATGGCAAGACCTGAAAATGGTTGTCTAGAAATGATCAACAACCAATAGACAGAGCTTGAAACAAACATTTTGAAAATAATAAATTAGCAAATGTTGCACAATCCAGGTGTGGAAAGCTCTGAGACGTACCCAGAAAGACTCACAGCTGTAATCGCTGTCAAAGGTGGTTCTAACATGTATTGACTCAGGGGGGTGAATACTTATCTAATCAAGGTATATTAGAGTTCTATTTTTCATTGATTTTCTTTTTGCAAATGTTAGAATTTGACAACAAAATGCGGGAAAAAAGTCAAGGGGGTGTGAATCCTTTCTGAAGGCACTGTATGATAGCCGGTTTAGAGGTTCTACTGCTCCACCTAATTATTCTGGGATTTCATATCTGTTTCCCACCGTTTCAAATGGAAGGGTGTTGCGCTGGTCTGTTGTGCTTGTTGAGGTAAAACCATGTGCGGTTATTATGAGCACGACAACATCAAATGTTGGTTCAACTTGGTTTTCTATACAAACAGTTCCATTACAAAAGGGAACACGGTTTTTGGACGCTTTCTGGTTTTAAAACATAATACAGTAACCCCTCAAAACTCTTCAACATCTGAAATGGCGTGACTGACTAGCTACCACATGCACAAACTTCATTAGTGTGTTTGTGCTGGGAGCATGCATGTATTTAGTCAGGCAATGTCCACATTACTATGACATTTTAGAATGTAAAAATGGTGAACGCCAATGCATAATGCCATTGGGTAGGCCTATTAAAGAATACATTGAGTACTAATGCATACTTTTTTGCACACATTTTCCATAAAGACAATTAAATATAAAATGTAGCAGTATTTTTTTCATTCGCCACAGTAGCTTTCAGTTGGCACTGGACCGGTGTGCCACTGACAAATTGACCTGACTGTGGAGCCCTGCTGTGTGCGTAGGGCCTATTTGTCTACCACTTTGTGTATCCATTAGTGATGCTAATGATAGCCTAACCTTTTCAGGTAGAAGGAAAGGCAATTAATAGGTAAATACAAAGTAGCCTATGCCTACCTGGCAGAATCTTTATTATTTGCATCAATCCAGCGGCCATTTGTTTTGAAAAATCCCTCACAGGTTTGCTACACATGATTTGAATTGAAGGGTAAATATAACCCCCCCCCCCCCAAAAAAAAAATATATATATATTTTACCAGACCTCCCTGATGTGGTTTAAAACCTTTTCTCAATAGGGGGTGCTGTTGGGACTTTGTAATAATTACGTTCCCAAATTAAACTGCCTCGTACTCAATTCTTGCTCGTACAATATGCATATTATTATTACTATTGGATAGAAAACACTCTCTAGTTTCTAAAACCGTTTGAATTATTTCTCTGAGTGAAACAGAACTCATTCTGCAGCACATTTCCTGTCAGGAAGTGAGATTTCTGAAATCGAGGTCCCTGTTCTGAGGTCAGTTTATAAGTCCCCATGTAAGCTACGGGGCTACATGCACTGCATACGCCTTCCTCTAGATGTCAGTAAGCGGTGAGAATTTGAATGGAGTGGATTGCACCATCTGGGGGACTATAAAAGCTCATGGAACGGAAGTACCGTTCTTTTCAACGGGGCGCCTGGCGCAAGAGGGACATCACAATGGCGTCCTGCAAAAGCTTTCGTTTTAGCAGTTCTATATCTCCGGTCATGTTTTTATTCGTTATAGGTGTTAAAGACATCATAAGGTAGTTAATTTAAACCGACTTATAGCAGTTTATATCAGTTTATTGCGATTTTCTGGGATTTCTTTGTGACGCGCTTTCACGAGTTGGACACCTCTCCAGTGGGTGGCTATCGTTAGCTGCTATTTCTACAGGAGAAGAGGACATCTTTCAACCAAAAGACGATTGTTCTGGAGAAAGGACACCTTGCCCAAGATTCTGATGGAAGCTCAGCTAATAGTAAGCAGTCTTTATGCTGTGAATTCGTATTTATGTTGACAAATGTCAAATAATAATTCCGCCATGAATTTCGGTGCGGTCTCGCTTTAGCGCACGCTGTATTGCGCAGTAACGTTAATTTTAAAAATCTAACACAGCGGTTGCATTAAGAACTAATGTATCTTTCATTTGCTGTCCAACCTGTATTTTTTTAGTCAAGTTTATGATTACTTATTGATTAGAATAGGTGCCTCTCCAAGATGGCGCCGGACAGATTGCTTGAAGTTTTGGCCACTAATCACATTGTATAACCACGATTTGTGCTGCTAAATATGCACATTTTCGAACAAACCCTATATGCATTGTGTAATATGATGTTACAGGACTGTCATCTGATGAAGAATATCAAGGTTAGTCAAAAATTATATATCTTTTGCCTGTTTGTTACGATCGCTAACCTTTGCTGCTGGTAAATGGTGTTGTGTTTCTGGCTATTGTGGTAAGCTAATATAATGCTATATTGTGTTTTCGCTGTAAAACACTTAGAAAATCTGAAATATTGGCTGGATTCACAAGATCTGTGTCTTTCATTTGCTGTACGCTGTGTATTTTTAAGAAATGTTTTATGATGAGTAATTAGGTAATACACAATGGTCTCTGTAGTTATTCTAGTTGCTTTGGTGAGAGTTGTGATGGTGGCTGCAATGGTAAACTATGATTTATACCTGAAATATGCACATTTTTCTAACAAAACATATGCTATACAATAAATATGTTATCAGACTGTCATCTGAGGAAGTTGTTTCTTGGTTAGTGGCTATTTATATCTTTATTTGGTCGAAATTGTGATAGCTACCTATGCAGGAAAAAAATGGTGGACAAAAAAAGTTGTGTCTTTTGCTATCGTGGTTAGCTAATAGATTTACATATTGTGTCTTCCCTGTAAAACATTTTAAAAATCAGAAATGATGGCTGGATTCACAAGATGTGTATCTTTCATCTGGTGTCTTGGACTTGTGATTTAATGATATTTAGATGCTACTATTTACTTGTGACGCTATGCTAGGCTATGCTAGTCAGCTTTTTTACTGGTGGGGGTGCTCCCGGACCCGGGATTGGGAGGAAGTAGAAGTTTAAGCATTGTTGTGTGAATTGGATGTTCTATTAAAAAAGGGTGATTTTTGAGAGCGAAAACCTGAAAAAAACTTGGGTAACAGTCCATCTCCCCATCTTCTTCATTTTGGTATGAGTATAATATTTTCAAATTCTGCCCTTTTCACAGAAAAGAACACATGGCACTTTAAATTCTGCAATAAAATATTTTGAACTTTATTTTAACAGTGTATTTTTTTTATTGTCACAGTAAACCTATCCAAATAGGGCATGCTAATTTAAAATATGGCTTGTCATTATTAGACTGGTTCTGTTTGGAATGCATGCACATTACGGGACATAGGCCAGCTCATTATCAATTACAGATGTTTTTGTAAAACAATTGGTGAGATCAAATCATGTGCTGATGCCACCAACTGAATAAGTTGGTAGCAGCAGTGCCACCAGTGGAAAAAGTTAGTGTAGAAGCCCTGCCTTGCTCCCTCTCTCGGCCTCTCTTTCTCCCTCACAGACCTTCTTTCTCTCCTTCACTCTCTTAATCTGCCCATCTCTGCTAACCCCTGGCTATACTCTATCTGAACAGAAATCATCAATAGACAGATATTTGGCCCCGCATTTCACACACAAAGGAAGGATGACACTTTATTGAAAGTCTATTTCAGAGCTCAGACAGCCATAGACTGATGTCACAGGCCAAGTACAGCAGCACAGCTCTCTCTAAACAGTAGTCCATGATGACACAAAGTTACAGACTAATAAACTCTCAAACAAGATGGCCCCATTTCACAAAATATATTCATTACACTAGCATTGCATATTTTTCACCTGAAAAAAAGCCTGCCTCGTTCCTAAAAAATATAAACATTTTGGGAAATGGGAGCTCATTAGCTGGAAGTGAACTTGGGTTTCTTTTTGCACTACAAAGGTTAGCAACTAACAGATGCAAATCAATGTGAGCGAGAGATAAACAGAAAGAGGGCACAACTTCAAAGTGTTGGCCTGGTGAGATAATGATTTCTTCTGTTGATCATGCAACAGGTCATCATAAATACCCCTTCCCATGGAGACTTACCCAGACTCTGCTGTAAGCAGCCAATTTACACACATAAAACGTGCATATAGACACACACACGGAAGCGCAAACACGAATGCATGCACACGCACACACACCAGCAAAGCCAATCTTTTCTTCAGGAAGTAGCTAAAGTTAAGGGTTAAGGTTGTGAAATATCCAGAGCACCAACTTTTCACACTTTCAACGATGATTTACGTTCTGCTCCCTTGGACCTGCAGTCAGAGTCCATTTCCTTCAGTTCAAAGCAGACTGACTGCAGCGTGGCAGTGCGGTGGGTTCTGTTCTTGACAGACTGCATCTCCTCTGAGCCAGGTGGACTAATTAAAGATGACATTAAATAAAGCTAACACCGTCCACTTGGCATCTGCCTCTTACCTAGATCCCACCCAGCCTCCCTGTTTCACCAGCCTCACCCAGGCTACCTGCCCTGTTTCTCCCAGGTTTCACACCGGGCTGCCTGCTCTCACACTCCAGGCAGCCCATTGGACCAGAGAGGAAGCTCAGAGAGGGAAATGGCTGATGAAGCCCACCTGGGTCATTACACCCAATATAGTCAGATTATGACTGGTGAAGGAGAACAGCCAACCTACACTGTACTTACACTCACACCAACATTGTGTTAACACAAATACACAGTCCATGTGGTGGAGCCGTTTTATATTAGCCACTTGGAAGGTAAACTTTTACAGACATGAGGGGTGCACACCGTTGGCTTATGCTGCTGCTCTGACAGGGTTTGTGAGCAGCAGCATATGGGAGATACATTAGTCACAACACAAATCACTAAGTAGTTCAGTCTGTTGAGCAGAGCTCTTGGCTTCGATGCTCCTCAACTCCAGGATTTGAACAATGCTGACGCTGGAGAAAGCTCTGCATACATCCACAGACTGTACCCTCCATATCCTTCACTGTGTCCTAATGAGGTTTAAGGACAAAGGTATTAGGAATGGACTAGTTTTTCATTCATTACCATCTCTGTGAGAGCTTGGAAAGATCCACAAGGCTGAGCCTGCCAAAATGCTAAAAAAAAATGTAGCCTGACTTCCAGCTCGGTGCATTGTGTGCATTTGTGTTACTACTGTGTGTGTGTGTGTGTGTGTGTGTGTGTGTGTGTGTGTGTGTGTGTGTGTGTGTGAGCCAGTGAGATGGCACAAGAGTGGAACTCTGAAAAGCACATAGCATATCCAACACTATAAGGCCCATGCAGTGCAGAAGCCTGCCAAAGAATCTCTTTCACGACACCTTAACTTTTCTCCACAGAACCCCCTAGGAAAGATGATGTTATCCAACCATTTTGGAATAAAACAAGGTTGAGATGTGTTAGATGTATAAAATCTATCCCAGTATGAGAAATCTCTCCCTCAGTCAAAGTATGAAAAATACTATTCAGTCTGCCTCGAATGGATTCAAATGTTTTCTACTTAAAATAACTACAGAGAACAAGTGACCTAAGACCCCACCAATCCACCAATAATAAGACCAAGAATGCGGCTCGTAATGACCTCCTTCCATCTGATGTGAGTCAAACACACACTGCTCAGGCTCAGCGGGGAAAGAGCGAGAAAGACTACATGAATGTGTCCGATTGGCCATTGAGTAGGTCTTGACCTGGACTCTACTGTAGAGGCATCTGATTGGTATTAGTAAGCAGAACGATGACTGGTCTTGATATGAGCGTGCTGTCATTAGACTGGGAAGTGAAGGCTACAGGGCGCTGGACAGGGGCTCACTGTGGGGTCCTACAGCTTCATAATGACTTCTGATTAATGAACTTGGTAGCCATTACCAACAAGACGATTGTCAATTACAAATCGAAATAGGTCAAATGGCCTAGGCCTATGTAAAATGAAATGTTGTCCTGCAAGCTATCCGTTAAGAGCATGTAGAGACTGAATGAAGTCCGTTTCCACCATGATTTCAGATAACCAATAATTTCTCACAAACACCACACATCACATTCTACATCCATCGCTACAGTGTGTCTACTTTGAAACCTGAGTATGTGCCCCCCCCCCCCCCCCCCAACACACACTCACACCAAAATAGCTTCCACATGTGGACCTTTGACTAGTGCTTGACCCTATTAACCCAAAACAAGGCCTACTAATGACACCTCACTCCTGGTCCCAGCTCAGCTGATTCACTGACTGATAGTCACACACTGACGGACAGACAGAGACAGCCAGACAGACGGGGCCTATCAGAGCTGGTTCCTGATCCGCTCTATGTTAACCAGGAGGTAACACAACAGATGGTGGGCAAAGGATTACTGCAAACTCTGTCACAGTCGAGTTTAAGTTAAGCACAGCTCTCCAGCGCAATCACCAAGCTACTCATGCATTATTGAACTATATGCAACCTAGTGTGTGTGCATGTGTCTGTGTGTAGAGAGAGAAAGGCAAAATCTGAAGAACGACTTGTAAAAGAAACCCACCCAAATACAATGAAGAACTCTCATCATGTAACCTTTTGTTTAGAGGACCCTAATCATACACACATGTTCAGAAAACAAGGATCTGGGATTGGCTGGCACAGAACCAGGAGAGGCTTATCACCTATACATATGATATCAAATCATAACCAAACACCAAATCTGATCTACCCAAGCTATGGAACCCCTTATTACACAACCAAAAGCCTGAAAATCTACCTCAGAGATTTCAGTTTTTTTTTTTTTTTAGCTCTTTATGGAGATTACAAATATTTTGATCCCCCTCAATTGGAGAGCATTATCACACCATGAAGGAAGGGAGGCACAGGGAGGGTGAAGCCTTTGAACAGGGGAGAGGGGGGAATCATGGCGAGTCTGAAAATAGCCTGATAATTTGTGGTCTGACACAGAAGGCGTCTGATGTAGCGGATGGATCCACAGCTCTGAACTCAGAGGGGAGAGAGGCCTCTTCAGAAAGACATCAATTCCAGGGTGCAGAGAGCACAGATATCCAACAGTCTCCGCTGGCTTGATCATCAGCACTAGAGGCTTGACTATAAACACACTGTCACGCCCTGGCCTTAGTATTCTTTGTTTCCTTTATTATTTTAGTTAGGTCAGGGTGTGACATGGGGAAGGTATGTGTTTTTGTATTGTCTAGGGTGGTTGTATGGTTTAGGGGGTTAAGTAGAGTAGATGGGTTTGTGTTTAGTGTAGGTGTCTAGCTGTGTCTATGGTTGCCTGAATGGTTCTCAATCAGAGACAGATGTCATTAATTGTCTCTGATTGGGAGCCATATTTAAGACAGCCATAGGCATAGGCATTTAAGATAGGCATAGGCATTTAAGGCATTTAAGGCATTTAGGCATTTAAGACAGCCATAGGTTAATGTCTATGTTGTATGTTTGTAGCTTGTGTGTGCACTTACGTCTATAGCTTCACGATCGTTTGTTGTTTTGTTTCAGTTTGTTAAAGTGTTCTTTGCGTGTTTTTTCCTTTCTCTCTAAAATAAAAGAGAATGTATTTTGCACACGCTGCGCCTTGGTCCACTCTCTCTCAGCAAGACGATCGTGACAGAATTACCCACCAGAATCGGACCAAGCGGCGTGTAAAGCAGCAACAGGAGCAATACACAAAGGATTCATGGACATGGGAGGAGATACTGGATGGAAAGGGTCCTTGGGCACAACCGGGAGAATATCGCCTCCCTCGTGAAGAGCTGGAGGCAGCTAAAGCCGAGAGGAGGCGATATGAGGAGGCAGCACGGAGGCAAGGCTGGAAGCCCGCGAGTACAACCCAAAAATTTCTTGGGGGGGGGGGGGGGGGGGGGGGGGCTAAAAGGGAGTGTGGCGAAGTCAGGTAGGAGACCTGCGCATACTCCCTGTACTTACCGTGGAGAGCGAGAGTACGGGCAGACACCGTGTTACGCAGTAGAGCGCATGGTGTCTCCTGTACGTGTTCATAGCCCGGTGCGGGTTATTCCACCTCCCCGCACTGGCAGGGCTAGATTGAGGATTGAGCCGGATGTCATGAAGCCGGCCCTACGCATCTGGCCACCAGTGCGTCTCCTCGGGCCGGCTTACATGGCACCAGCCTTACACATGGTGTCCCCGGTTCGCCTACATAGCCCGGTGCGGGTTATTCCACCTCCCCGCACTGGTCGGGCGACGGGGAGCATACAACCAGGTAAGGTTGGGCAGGCTCAGTGCTCAAGGGAGCCAGTACGCCTGCACGGTCCGGTATTTCCGGCGCCACCTCCCCGCCCCAGCCCAGTACCACCAGTGCCTACACCACGCACCAGGCTTCCTGTGCGTCTCCAGAGCCCTGTTCCTCCTCCACGCACTAGCCCTATGGTGCGTGTCTCCAGCCCATTACCACCAGTGCCTACACCACGCACCAAGCCTCCTGTGTGTCCCCAGAGTCCTGTGCGTCCTGTTGCTGCTCCCCGCACTACCCCTGAGATGCGTGTCCCCAGCCCGGTACCACCAGTGCCGGCACCACGCACTAGGCCTAATGTGCGTCTCCAGGGTCCAGTATGCCCTGTTCCTTCTCCCCGCACTAGCCCTGAGATGCGTGTCCCCAGCCCGGTACCACCAGTGCCGGCACCACGCACTAGGCCTAATGTGCGTCTCCAGGGTCCAGTATGCCCTGTTCCTTCTCCCCGCACTAGCCCTGAGATGCGTGTCCCCAGCCCGGTACCACCAGTTCCGGCACCACGCACCAGGCCTACAGTGCGCCTCAGCCGGCCAGAGTCTGCCGTCTGCCCAGCGGCGCCTGAACTGCCCGTCTGCCAAGCACCGTCTGAGCTGCCCGTCTGCCAAGCACCGTCTGAGCTGCCCGTCTGCCAAGCACCGTCTGAGCTGCCCGTCTGCCAAGCACCGTCTGAGCTGCCCGTCTGCCAAGCACCGTCAGAGCTGCCCGTCTGCCAAGCACCGTCAGAGCTGCCCGTCTGCCAAGCACCGTCAGAGCTGCCCGTCTGCCAAGCACCGTCAGAGCTGCCCGTCTGTCCCGAGCCGTCAGAGCTGCCCGTCTGTCCCGAGCCGCTAGAGCCGTCCGCCAGACAGGATCAGCCAGAGCCGTCCGCCAGACAGGATCAGCCAGAGCCGTCCGCCAGACAGGATCAGCCAGAGCCGTCCGCCAGACAGGATCAGCCAGAGCCGTCCGCCAGCCATGAGCAGCCAGAGCCGTCCGCCAGCCATGAGCAGCCAGAGCCGTCCGCCAGCCATGAGCAGCCAGAGCCGTCCGCCAGCCATGAGCAGCCAGAGCCGTCCGCCAGCCATGAGCAGCCAGAGCCGTCCGCCAGCCATGAGCAGCCAGAGCCGTCCGCCAGCCATGAGCAGCCAGAGCCGTCCGCCAGCCATGAGCAGCCAGAGCCGTCCGCCAGCCATGAGCAGCCAGAGCCGTCCGCCAGCCATGAGCAGCCAGAGCCGTCCGCCAGCCATGAGCAGCCAGAGCCGTCCGCCAGCCATGAGCAGCCAGAGCCGTCCGCCAGCCATGAGCAGCCAGATCCGTCCGCCAGCCATGAGCAGCCAGAGCCGTCCGCCAGCCATGAGCAGCCAGATCCGTCCGCCAGCCATGAGCAGCCAGATCCGTCCGCCAGCCATGAGCAGCCAGATCCGTCAGCCAGCCATGAGCAGCCAGATCCGTCAGCCAGCCATGAGCAGCCAGATCCGTCAGCCAGCCATGAGCAGCCAGATCCGTCAGCCAGCCATGAGCAGCCAGATCCGTCAGCCAGCCATGAGCTGCCGTCCCTCAGTCCGGAGCTGCCGTCCCTCAGTCCGGAGCTGCCGTCCCTCCAGTCATGAGCTGCCGTCCCTCCAGTCATGAGCTGCCGTCCCTCCAGTCATGAGCTGCCGTCCCTCCAGTCATGAGCTGCCGTCCCTCCAGTCATGAGCTGCCGTCCCTCCAGTCATGAGCTGCCGTCCCTCCAGTCATGAGCTGCCGTCCCTCCAGTCATGAGCTGCCGTCCCTCCAGTCATGAGCTGCCGTCCCTCCAGTCATGAGCTGCCCTCCAGTCATGAGCTGCCCTCCAGTCATGAGCTGCCCTCCAGTCATGAGCTGCCCTCCAGTCATGAGCTGCCCTCCAGTCATGAGCTGCCCTCCAGTCATGAGCTGCCCTCCAGTCATGAGCTGCCCTCCAGTCATGAGCTGCCCCTCAGTCCGGAGCTACCCCTCAGTCCGGAGCTACCCCTCAGTCCGGAGCTACCCCTCAGTCCGGAGCTACCCCTCAGTCCGGAGCTACCCCTCAGTCCGGAGCTACCCCTCAGTCCGGAGCTACCCCTCAGTCCGGAGCTACCCCTCAGTCCGGAGCTACCCCTCAGTCCGGTGGCGCCCTCTGGGATGGTCTTCAGTCCGGGACTTGCTACAAGGGTCGCCGCTCCAGAGGCGCCACCAAAGCGGGTATTGACAATGGTGGAGTGGGGGCCTCGTCCCGCGCCCGAGCCGCCGCCATGATGGGGGCCACCCCGGACCCTCCCCTTCTGTTTCAGGTTCTGCGGCCGGAGTCCGCACCTTTGGGGGGGGGGGGGGGGGGGGGGGGGGTACTGTCACGCCCTGGCCTTAGTATTCTTTGTTTCCTTTATTATTTTAGTTAGGTCAGGGTGTGACATGGGGAAGGTATGTGTTTTTGTATTGTCTAGGGTGGTTGTATGGTTTAGGGGGTTAAGTAGAGTAGATGGGTTTGTGTTTAGTGTAGGTGTCTAGCTGTGTCTATGGTTGCCTGAATGGTTCTCAATCAGAGACAGATGTCATTAATTGTTTCTGATTGGGAGCCATATTTAAGACAGCCATAGGCACTAGGTTAATGTGGGTAATTGTCTATGTTGTACGTTTGTAGCTTGTGTGTGCACTTACGTCTATAGCTTCACGATCGTTTGTTGTTTTGTTTCAGTTTGTTAAAGTGTTCGTTGCGTGTTTTTTCCTTTCTCTCTAAAATAAAAGAGAATGTATTTTGCACACGCTGCGCCTTGGTCCACTCTCTCTCAGCAAGACGATCGTGACACACACACAGGCCACCACAACAACCTGGCTTGCTGAGAATTATACCCAGGTCAATCAATACAAACGTCAGACTGAAGGATGTACAAATGAATAGCTCCCACCCAGGTATTGTGCAAGTACTAAATGCCTCAACAATAGGTGGGTGAAAAGGAAACAACCTTTTAGGAATAGAGGAGTCAATTATTACACTTTTGTAATGGTTTTGAAATCAACATGGTCATACGCCCCATAATTTTGCACTAAGGTGCTAGGTAACAGAAAAACACAGACCAAACCATTGTAACAAGGTTGTATGGGAGCAATAGCTATGTACAATAGTGTGTAGGAACATTTAGTTTCTTTTTACTTTTGTAATAGCTGCTCTTAGCCAAGCACACTGACTTCACTGACTTCAGGGTCTTTAGCCAAGCTTTAGCCAAGCTAAAGACCCTGAAGATCACTTACAGCTGTCTGCCTGAACACAAACCCCTGAGAAGCCCCTCTGAAATAATATTATGATTGTGGCCCTTTGGGGCCCATTTCCAATACAGAAGGACTGTGGTATATTGGTCTCTCCCTCATCATTAGAACCTACTGGAGTTCACAGGTGCTGGCTGCTCCAAATCCAATTCTAGCAGGCCAGGCCTGATAACTGTCTCAGTGATGAGGCTGCCTGTACTGGGCCAGGGTCTTTGTGGGTGTAGAGACAGACTCTTTGTGTTTGGGCAGAAAGCCTGTCCACCGACCACTCAATTGTCTCACAACATTAAAATCAGCCACGACAGTCCATCGCCTCGGGCTAATATATGCACTGGTTTCTTCTATGGCTAACCCAATGAGGCGTGCACACATGTACAGTTGAATTCGGAAGTTTACATACACCTTCGCCAAATACATTTAAACTCAGTTTTTCACAATTCCTGACATTTAATCCCAGTAAATATTCCCTGTCTTAGGTCAGTTAGGATCACCACTTTATTTTAAGAATGTGAAATGTCAAAATAATAGTAGATAATTATTTATTTCAGCTTTTATTTCTTTCATCACATTCCCAGTGGGTCAGAAGTTGACATACACTCAATTAGTATTTGGTAGCATTGCCTTTAAATTGTTTAACTTGGGTCAAACGTTTCGGGTAGCCTTCCACAAGCTTCCCACAATAAGTTGGGTGAATTTTGTCCCGTTCCTCCTGACAGAGCTAGTGTAACTGAGTCAGGTTTGCAGGCCTCCTTGCTCACACACGCTTTTTCAGTTCTATCCACAAATGTTCTATAGGATTGAGGTCAGGGCTTTGTGATGGCCAATCCAATAGCTTGACTTTGTTGTCCTTAAGCCATTTTACCACAACTTTGGAAGTATGCTTGGGGTCATTGTCCATTTGGAACCCATTTGCGACCAAGCTTTAACTTCCTGACTGATGTCCTGAGATGTTGCTTCTATATATCCACATAATTTTCCTGCCTCATGATGCCATCTATTTTGTGAAGTGCACCAGTCCCTCCTGCAGCAAAGCACCCCCACAACATGATGCTGTCACCCCAGCGCTTTACGGTTGGGATGGTGTTCTTCGGCTCGCAAGCCTCCCCCTTTTTCCTCCAAACATAACGATGGTCATTATGGCCAAACAGTTCTATTTTTGTTTCCTCAGACAAGAGGCAATTTCTCCAAAAAGTACAATCTCTGTCCTCATGTGCAGTTGCAAACCGTAGTCTGGCTTTTTATGGCGGTTTTGGAGAGGTGGCTTCTTCCTTGCTGAGCGGCTTTTCAGGTTATGTCGATATAGAACTCGTTTTACTGTGGATATAGATACTTTTGAACCTGTTTCCTCCAGCATCTTCACAAGGTCCTTTGCTGTTGTTCTGGGATTGATTTTCACTTTTTGCACCAAAGTACCTTCATCTCTAGGAGACAGAACGCGTCTCATTCCTGAGAAGTATGACGGCTACGTGGTCCCATGGTGTTTATACTTGCGTGCTATTGTTTGTACAAATGAACGTGGTACCTTCAGGCGTTTTGAAATTGCTCCCAAGGATGAACCAGACTTGTGGGGGTTTACAATTTTTTTCTGAGGTCTTGGCTGATTTCTTTTGATTTTCCCATGATGTCAAGCAGAGGCACTGAGTTTGATGGTAGGCCTTGAAATACATCCACAGGTACACCTCCAATTGACTCAAATGATGTCAATTAGCCTATCAGAAGCTTCTAAAGCCATTACATACTTTTCTGGAATTTTCCATGCAACAAATGTCACGTTCCTGACCTGTTTTCTTTTGTCTTGTATTTATTTAGTTGGTCAGGGCGTGAGTTGGGTGGGTTTGTCTATGTGTGATTTTCTATGTTGGGATTTTGTGTTCGGCCTGGTATGATTCTCAATCAGAGGCAGCTGTCAATCGTTGTCCCTGATTGAGAATCATACTAAGGCAGCCGGGGTTTCACGTGTGTTTTGTGGGTGTTTGTATCTCGTGTCAGTGTTCGTGCCACACGGGACTGTTTTCGGTTTTGTCACGTTTTTTTTTTTTTTGTATTTGTAAGTGTTCAGTTTCGTTTTGATTAAATCAATATGAGCACTAACAACTCTGCATTTTGGTCCGACCCTTACTCCTTCTCCTCATCCGAGGAGGAGGAATTAGACAGCCGTTACAGAAACACCCACCACCAAAGGACCAAGCGGAGTGTAAAAGGGCAGCGACAGCAGCAGCAGCAGCAGCAGCGCAAAAAGGAGAATTGGACATGGGGGGACGTTTTGGACGGCAAGGGTTGCTACACATGGGAGGAGATCCTGGCTGGAAAGGATCGCCTCCCATGGGAACAGCTGGAGGCAGCTCGGAGAGCAGAGGCAACCGGAGAGAGGAACCGGCGGTATGAAGGTACGCTGCTAGCACGGAAGCCCGAGAGTCAGACCCAAAAATTTCTTGGGGGGGGCACACGCGGAGTGTGGCAAAGCCGGGTAGGATACCTGAGCCAACTCCCCGTGCTTACCGTGGAGTGAGAGGGCGTCGTACTGGTCAGACATCGTGTTATGCGGTAAAGCGCACGGTGTCCCCAGTACGCGTGCTTAGTCCAGTGCGGGCTATTCCACCTTGCCGCACTGGTCGGGCTAGGTTGGGCATCGAGCCGGGTGTCATGAAGCCGGCCTAACGCATCTGGCCTCCATTGCGTCTCCTCGGGCCGGCGTACATGGCACCAGCCTTACAAATGGTGTCCCCGGTTCGCCAGCATAGCCCAGTGCGGGTTTTTCCACCTCGCCGCACTGGCAGGGCTACGGGGACCATTCAACCTGGTAAGGTTGGGAAGGCTCGGTGCTCAAGAGCGCGTGTCCTCCTTCACGGTCCGGTTTTTCCTGTGCCACCTCCACGTACCAGTCCTCCGGTGGCAGCCCCCCGCACCAGGCTGTCGCTCCGTCTTCTCTCTCCAGTTGCTCCCACCTGTCCAGCGCTGTCAGAGCCTTCCTCCTCTCCAGCGCAGCCAGTGTCTGAGCTGCCTGCCTGCCCAGCGCTGTCTGAACTGTCTGCCTGCCCAGCGCTGTCTGAACTGTCTGCCCGCCCAGCGCTGTCTGAACTGTCTGCCCGCCCAGCGCTGTCTGAACTGTCTGCCCGCCCAGCGCTGTCTGAGCTGCTTGCCTGCACAGCACCGTCAGAGCTGTCCGTCTGTCCCGAGCCGTCAGAGCTGTCCGTCTGTCCCGAGCCGTCAGAGCTGTCCGTCTGTCCCGAGCCGTCAGAGCTGCCCGTCTGTCCCGAGCCGTCAGAGCTGCCCGTCTGTCCCGAGCCGTCAGAGCTGCCCGTCTGTCCCGAGCCGTCAGAGCCGCCCGTCTGTCCCGAGCCGTCAGAGCCGCCCGTCTGTCCCGAGCCGTCAGAGCCGTCCGCCAGACAGGAGCAGCCAGAGCCGTCCGCCAGACAGGAGCAGCCAGAGCCTTCCGCCAGACAGGAGCAGCCAGAGCCTTCCGCCAGACAGGAGCAGCCAGAGCCTTCCGCCAGACAGGAGCAGCCAGAGCCTTCCGCCAGACAGGAGCAGCCAGAGCCGCCAGCCAGCCATGAGCAGCCAGAGCCGTCCAGCCAGGACCAGCCAGAGCCGTCCAGCCAGGACCAGCCAGAGCCGTCCAGCCAGGACCAGCCAGAGCCAGCCAGCCAGGATCCGCCAGAGCCAGCCAGCCAGGATCCGCCAGAGCCAGCCAGCCAGGATCCGCCAGAGCCAGCCAGCCAGGATCCGCCAGAGCCAGCCAGCCAGGATCCGCCAGAGCCAGCCAGCCAGGATCCGCCAGAGCCAGCCAGCCAGGATCCGCCCCTCAGTCCGGTGCTGCCCCTCAGTCCGGTGCTGCCCCTCAGTCCGGTGCTGCCCCTCAGTCCGGTGCTGCCCCTCAGTCCGGTGCTGCCCCTCAGTCCGGTGCTGCCCCTCAGTCCGGTGCTGCCCCTCAGTCCGGTGCTGCCCCTCAGTCCGGTGCTGCCCCTCAGTCCGGTGCTGCCCCTCAGTCCGGTGCTGCCCCTCAGTCCGGTGCTGCCCCTCAGTCCGGTGCTGCCCCTCAGTCCGGTGCTGCCCCTCAGTCCGGTGCTGCCCCTCAGTCCGGTGCTGCCCCTTAGTCCGGTGCTGCCCCTTAGTCCGGTGCTGCCCCTTAATCTAGTGGGGTTAATTTGGAGGAGGCTACGGAAGAGGGGATTGACTATGGTGGGGTGGGGACCACGACCAGCGCCAGAGCCGCCACCGTGGACAGACGCCCACCCAGACCCTCCCCTAGAGTTTATGCTGGTGCGCCCGGAGTTCGCACCTTAAGGGGGGGGGGTTATGTCACGTTCCTGACCTGTTTTCTTTTGTCTTGTATTTATTTAGTTGGTCAGGGCGTGAGTTGGGTGGGTTTGTCTATGTGTGATTTTCTATGTTGGGATTTTGTGTTCGGCCTGGTATGATTCTCAATCAGAGGCAGCTGTCAATCGTTGTCCCTGATTGAGAATCATACTAAGGCAGCCGGGGTTTCACGTGTGTTTTGTGGGTGTTTGTATCTCGTGTCAGTGTTCGTGCCACACGGGACTGTTTTCGGTTTTGTCACGTTTGTTGTTTTTTTGTATTTGTAAGTGTTCAGTTTCGTTTTGATTAAATCAATATGAGCACTAACAACTCTGCGTTTTGGTCCGACCCTTACTCCTTCTCCTCATCCGAGGAGGAGGAATTAGACAGCCGTTACAACAAAGTAGATGTCCTAACCGACTTGCCAAAACTATAGTTTGTTAACAAGAAATTTGTGGAGTGGTTGAAAAACATGTAAACTTCCGACTTCAACTGTACATGTACACACACACACACAAAAGCCATAGTTTTTAAAGACTGTTGACTGACAAATATTGATCCTTGTTAGTAAAAGAAGGAATTGTCACATTGAGTCACAGTAGAAGAGAAGACTGGGGTTTATTCCATTCAAAACCGTCACCTTCTGGCCTATATACACTAACAAAATGCACACACACGCACATACACATCAAACATTCTCCTTGTAGTCCAAATGCATTATTCACTGTAAAAGGTGCACAGCTTGCCTGAGTTTGAGCATTTACAATTCAAACAGGGCAGAGGCTGAGTCTGCATTGAGAGAGGCTGTGGCTCCAATCTCCATACAGGACGTGCCTGACTTACCAGATGAATAGAAGGTGAGAGACCCAGAGAAGAAAAGGGAGGGGAGGGAGATAGAGGAACAGGAAGCAAGAGAGAGAGAGGAAGAGGAGGGATAGTGAGCAAGAGAGATTGAAATAGAAGGGAGAGAGAAATAATCTTTTGCTCGTGGTCTGCATAACTGAGGCTTCACATGATATGATGTCTGTCACATGATGTCCCTCGCTGACGTAGGTGGAGGCTGAGGCCTTAACAGTCACTAGGCGATTTCTCTGCTACCCTTACAAACCTGGACCCCTGGAACAAAGACACAGTCTGTGTGTATGTGTCTACTGGGACATTGCAGTCTCAGCCACCAGTTCATTGAGATGGATTTATTTTAGATGTAATAATAAAAGGTCAACTTTGAGACACAGATAAGGCCACTGTTCCTCTCAGGAGGACCAGCTTCACATTTACACAACACAGACCTTCATGCCCAGGCCAACAGTCCCTACAGGCCAGACAGACTCTGGGGCTCCCATAGACATCCATCAAAACACACTGAATTGGACCATATGAATGGATAAATACACAAGCTGACAGAAGACCCGTGTCAAGCATCAACTCTTTAACAATTAAGATATGGAAACCCCCTCCTAATATGGAGGAACACACACACAAACCTTTGGACGTCCTTCTGTCACAGGACGAGATCAGGCATTGAGCACCTGCTCACACCCCCAGCCTGTACAGATGTAAGATATTCATTTGAGCCAGTTTGCTGCAGGAAAATAATCCTAAGGCAACAGGAAATGTGAATTATTATGTAGATTATAATCAATGGACATTTTTGTAGGGGTTGATTCCTTTTTCATAAGGGAAAATCAAGTCTGAAATTTCATAATGGGAAATGACAAACTTCAGAAGCCTTTTTAAACCTCAAATACACTAAAAGTTCTCCTGCAACAGGCAGAACAAATTAATATTAACATCTGTACCCCACCCTACTCTATGATGACGCACACATGCCACCAAACCCCACCTGTCAGAGTGACAAAGAGAACACCTCGGACAGGAGTGGAGCAGGACGATGTCAGACCCCACGCCTATCCTTCTCCAATATACAGACACCTCTTCTGCCAACACAACCCATAATGACCCTACATTTAAACATATCACTTTCACTCTTTTGTGTCCATCTGGAGTGAAAGGAAATATTTTGGACCGCTCAGCCCAGAGTGGATACCAGTGCAGGAACATTTACACAGGCATCATGGCTCTGGATCCAGAGTCATCATAGTCAGCCTCCCTAGTAAAACACATTAGGAGACAAACAGAGATTCTGATTCAAACCACATGGCCAGATGCAGCAACAGAGCTTGGTGAACTGCACTGTGAAACCCATACGGGCCGGTTGAGGTTAAGTCACAGTTTATAGGTGATATTTCTCAACACGACATGACAGTGACATGACAGTGGATTCCCAATTTATAGGTCACAAAATGCCTTTTTATGGCTAAGGCGTCACCCCTTTTACCTAAACAGTTTACATTTTACTCAGCATACTTGTATACAGCATTCATTATATGTCTATTTGGCTTCAATCAGCAGACATTAAAGAGGCAAAAAGAGGAAGAAGAGGATTTGAGTAAGTAAATAAATAAATAAGACCAGGCCTGCTCGTTAGAATCAAACGAGAAAGAAATTACACCCCAAAAAGACTGTTAAATATGTGAGCCTTTGATCTCTGCCCTAAATGAGCAAGATCCACTCTACAGAAAGGAATGTGTGCGTGTGATGATATAGACTGAGGCTTGCTTTACAGAGAGGGGTTTAACTGAGGTAAAGCAAACCTAACTCTAAAAGTATGCAGCACAGAGCCGTGAGTCAAGCGCACAGACCCAGAGACCAGGGAACTATTAGTCTGAACATTCAGCAGTCTAGGTGTTGACAGCTTGAGGAAACACTTCACCTCTACCGTATAGAAGAAAGTCTGATGAAGATTTAGTAGAAAGGTAGAGACATTTTGTATAATAAGGTTTAAACTAGGGTAAAGCACAAATAAGTGTCAATGCTTTTCATACTGTCTCGTGCAGTAAAATATTGTCAGTATCATTCGGTATCTGTTTGTTATAACATTGGATTTTTACTGTATGTTCATGAGAATGGAGATCGGGATGGTTTTCCAATACTTTACTGAACAGAAAGCCAAGTTCGTCACTTGCTTTGTAGCTGAAGTAGTTATCGTGAAGCATACCACTGGATTATAGGTACACTAGACCACTATGGAACATTCACAACATTGCATGTGTCTGACAGGATCCAGCCTGGTGAAATGTAAACAGAGTCCCCCTGGCTTGGCCTGCCTCTCTGTCCACTCCTGTGTGTGAGAAGACCACAGAGCAGAGGATTATGGAAGGGAAATGGATGTTAGTTAAAAACTGACCTCTGACATTGATACAACAGTCTTTTGATTCGCTGGATCAGGATGTTCTGTTCTCTGGTGTGGGCTTTAAATGCAAGCTGTCACTTAAATAAAGTCATTATCTAGGTTTTGTCTGAGCGTCAACTGGATAAAGTTGGTAAATCCCTCCCCAATGTGATTCTGTATGGTTTGTTCTATTCGTGACAGAAAGCCAAACAGACAGTTGTCAGATTGTTTGTTTGAAACTGCCAAAAGCATAGAAAGTGCTGTTCCACATTAGTGACACCACAACCACAGGATCCTGCGAGAGTGTGGTTAGAGAGTGATGATTTCACACCTACGATGTGTAATCCCTCCTCCATAATGTGCAATGACGTCTCAGTCCCCAGTGAGCCTGCAGTATTCTCCTGGTTAACTTTAACACATGACAAGCTGCATATTCATCACTCTCCTGGGTCGGTGGCAGTGTGGTGGTACTGAACTTACAATAACCTGTGATGCCATGGACTGATAGATTCTGGTCGTTAGATATGACATCTTCTGAATAGTCAAAGCTAATTTGAACACTTTCAACTTCAAACTGAGTGAAAGAAGAACGCTCCCCGCCAGCTCAAACTACAAGGATATCAGGTTGAGAGAAAAATCACTGAGTGGCCTAAACATGAAAAATGGCCTTGACTTGTTAGTTATATAGTCTCCTATTTCACAAGACACAAGATCCTAAACTTTTCAATTGCAAGGCATACTTTATGAGTTCAATAACTCTATGTGACTCTGCTACACTGAGACAGTCCAGACAAACTGTGGGTCATTTATTTACATACCAAACTATCAACCCCTCAACAGACCAATAAAGGGTCTGCTTTTCACTGTTAGATACTACTGCACTGTTGGAGCTAGGAACACAAGCATTTTACTACACCCGCAAAAACATCTGCTATATGTGTGTATGCGACCAATACCATTTGATTTGATTTGATTCTGCTGTGTCAATGACACATTTTAGGAGGGGACCCTTACCTGATGTCAATTACTTGAAATTAAACATACTCTATCCCTCAAAGTGCTTCATTCTTAGAACTGTCTGGCTTATCTTTAAAAAAAAGGTGAAGGTTCATTGAAGCTTATCTACATGAACTCAATCCAAGTTCCTCACTCAGCCTCAACTTTACAGCAATGCAGTGAGCTGGACCAAGCTAACGCTGAAGAGCAATACTGAGCTGTTTTCAGACGTGTAGTAGGACTAAGCAGATGAATAGGACAAAACAAGGTCACTGGAGTCCAAAGCCAATTCAATTCACAAAATAGCTATTTTTCCTCTGTCCTACTGCCTTCCTTCTTCTAGCTGTTAATCTGGTTGTGTTGTATTGCTGCTTGTTGGCTCTAAGACCATTGTAACCCTAATAATGGTAATGCCTGTTATTCTGGGCTGGCCAGTTGTCAAGGCACCAACAGACACCAGCAGTCACTCACACACATCTCCTTGGCAATTAGTCAATTTACACAAATAAACGTGTCCCTACAAGAGAGAGCATCTGCGTTGCATTCAAATCTGCATTGCTATACGGAGTTGCTGGAGCAAGAGTTTGGGTTTATTGTGCAGTATTTCTGCTTTAGGAATGGAGGATTTAATAGGGTGATATTGGTAAGGCCTACTAAATGAACCCCACATGGTGCTCATTCTGAAATATTCTTAGCGCTGCCTCCCATCAACATCTCGCTACCGCAGGCACACATGCACGTACACACACAGCCTTTTAAACATGTTACATCCATAAACATGGTGTAGAATAGTCTTAAAAGTTTCATGTTTTCTCAAGTTTCAGGTGGAAGACCATTACAGTGCCCAGTGGTGCCATTACTATCAAACAGAGTTACACTGTTTGATTCTGTACGCACAGAATAGAATCTTTGGGACATCATAAAATGTTGACCGGTGATGAAGGATCTTTCTGGTCTCTATAATAACCCTCCTCTGTTTTGTTGTTGAGCTTTGACGATATCTGCGACTGCGTCACTCATGGATTCTGCTGTGTGCTTTGAGTCATTGTGAGCTGTGGATGTGATGGGGACCAAAATAACACTTCGCCCACTCCTCAGATGATGCAGAATACGCAGTATGAAAAGCCTGAGCATGAGGGAATAGATGCAACACAGCCCGCAAGACATCTTGGGCCAGATACAAGCAAACCTACACACCAGAACAAGTTAATTTTAGCTTATAAACATTCATTTATTACACCACTTCAAATATGATTTAACATTTAAACAATGTGAAATACCACTGTGTTGGTTAGATTGAATTCTACCTTGGTCATGCTTGCAGCTCAATACGCTACTAAAAGCAACCAATATCCAGTCAGTTAGCTAAATCAATAAACCAATCAAATACATCAACACTGACTGCTGTGTCATCAATCAATTTTTTGTGACTAAACAAATTAATACTGCTCCAATGGGATTCAGTAACGTAATGAAAATAGGAAATGCCATAATTTTCCATCCCAGAGGGAAACATTTGTGTGAAAATGTATATTGTTTTGTCTTTTAGCCACCTGACTTGGGGCACTCTTCTGATTTGTTTGTTATGTTGATTATATATATACACATTATATGGATAAAAAAAAAAAAGAATCGACAGTGAGAAGCTAACTTTCTGGCCATATTGATGATGAAAATGCCAGGCGATAACGTCAGATACAACACTGACCTCTGTTGGTGACTCTGTGCTAGAGCTGAAATCTATTCTAATACTTTAAATAACAACTAGGTGGTGTAACAGCAAACTCATCATCCTGCATAAAAGGACTAATCTGAGTTCACCAGAGCAGAGTAAGGGGACTGTAGATGAACAGAAGGTAAAAGTTAGACTGCTGAACGTGCCAATAATCACAGGAATGTCATGGGAAGCGGAGAGGGGCTGGTAATTAGGTGAGGGGACAGAGATGCAGTTAGATACACCAGACACACAGCTGTGGCGGTATCTTAGCCAGTGTGTGTGACAGTGTGTCAGCGCTGGCCTCTGACCCTGGCCTAAGGGACACAGAGATAATGACTGCATCTCCTGATGTTAACGGGAGAACATGTAAAGGGACGTGAATGAACAGTGCAAACCCTAACAAGTGTGGCGGGTGGAAATTGTAGGCTGTGGAACGTAGTGAAGTCAGTGTGGGGCTGACGGCTGCGAGACTCCCCCTTTATTCCAGGTGACAGTTCATTAAGCCAGGATCAGCACCAGTGGAGACGCAGGCTGAATAAATCCTCTAGACTCCAAAGCAGAGCAGAACACTGCCTTCAAGGCTAGAAACTACTGGGGATGGAGCTCTCCGGCAAATCCAGGGTTTATTCACATCAAGGGGGAGAGTGCATTGATCAATTTATTTTCCTAATTTCAGAGTGGAACAAACATGCAAACAGCAACCACAAGGTTTGTATGCAAATCGAACAAAATCACGAGGACGAATGTATTCCTACAGGAATGTAAAGTTACACTAACAATGACAGTCAAAGTTACAAATCGATTCAGAATACCAAATGCACTCCAGACATTGGGATTCACTTGCCCTCTCTCTCTCTCCTACATACTGTAGATAAGCTGGTCTACATCACTATCTAGTGAGTCTGACTTCATCCTCTTCTCCAGTCTCTCTCTGGGTCAAAGAGGGATTTTCTGATGCCTATCTGTCTCTGTTCAATACCCAGAGCGCTTGGCACCTGTTCAGTATGACCTCTAATAACAGTCTAGGAAAATAGATGGGTATCAGACTAAAGCAACAAGACACACAGAGATACCCCTAGTCTGGCACAAGATTACGATATGTTTTTGTTCAGGAACCAGCTGTGGAACACACAGTGCCATGAGGACCATCTCTCCTGGTTGTTAAAAACATTATGTAATCGCATATCACTATTAAGAAATGATAACACAATAATAAAAGCTGGGTGACTGTTCCATTTTTAAACATCCATATTTGATATCTATTGCTGCAAACGAATTGCCCTTTAGGACAAAGGATATGTACTCCAGTCTAGTCTGTATGAGACATGTTCGCCTCCCTGTGGAAAAACAAATGTGTTTCTACACAGACAGTAAACACAAACAACTAAGTGAAGGTGGAGAACAAGGCTCCTCAGAGCTTAAAACAAGATTTGGTCCCATAGAATCAGAAAACAAGGAATGTTAGCCCCAACACTGAATAAAAGGCTTTGAAGGTCCCAGAATGAAAAGCACCTACTCAAAATGCAAGTCATCACAATGCCGAGTCAAAACAAAGAGAGCCTGTTTTGGCTTGTGACTTCTGGGCTCTCTGATTATGTGGGTTTTCTGTCACTGGCACACTGGTCACTCCACAGCGTCAAAGTCAGGGTAAAGAGACGACTTCTGTTGTCTGTCCGGGCCAAGACTTTAAACAACAGCACTTCAATTTTGCTTTATGGCTGTTTAGAGAACTTGATGCACAAGTAGATGGGCTGTAGGAATGTGAAGCCTTATACACTACCACAATTATAGTATAGTTAAAATTTGCACAGCATACACTAATGACTTCAAATATTTAATTTAGGTTACGGAGTAAAAGTTATTTATAATAAGGGTTACATGGATGGTCAGCAAAATGTATTGTACCTAAACCCTCCCTGAATGCTTGAAAAAAACAAGTGACCCTCCTTTATACCCTAAATAATAATTAAAACAAAGTGGATAGCAGAAAACATGTCTACCATTTACCCTCACTTCTTGGACAGACCTGAGCCATAGATATGCAGTTTTTTAAACTGTTCTTCATCCTGTAAGCGTTACATGGCAACACAGGAATTTTGATAGCGCACAGGGCTGCGGGCCAGAAGGTTGTGGGTTTGCAGACCACTGTGGACAAGAATAGGGGTGGAAAGATAACTTTTATAGTAAAAATATTGTATGAATCTATCATCGTATTTGCAGGTCCGAGAAAAAAATTGCCTTTTATAAACATTTGATGCAATTCTACATAATTTTTCACATTAGCGGGATATTATTTTAATACCACACAAATTACTGAAAGTACAGGCTAAGGAATGGACAGATAGCTAGGCCTATGTGTTCATCTTACCATATTTATCCAATGGCAAATTAGTGTGTCTTGTTCGCCACGAAACTGTCCCTGTTGGCAAATAATTCAATTGAGACGTCATTAGGAGTCTGATGATGGTACCAATGCAGAAACATTAAGCTTTAATTTCTGGCTACTCTTCTTCCGTGGCTTAACCCAACGAGAGGTCACAAGTTTTTCCCTAAAAGCTGTCTGGGTTTTAGGGCTGTCCCCAATTGGTACAAATTTTAAATAATGTCTTCATCCATTTTTTTATATTTAACTAGGCAAGTCAGTTAAGAACAAAATTATTTTTTACAATGTCATATATAGACACACCCTATGTGTTTTAATGAAATCAACTATATACAGTGCCTTCGGAATGTATTAACACCCCTAGACATTTTCCACATTTTGTTACGTTACAACCTTATTCTAAAATGGACTAAATAAAAAACAGAAATACCATATTTACATAAGTATTCAGACCCTTTGCTATGAAACTTTCAAATTGAGCTCAGGTGCATCCTGTTTCCATTGATCATCCTTGAAATGTTTCTACAACTTGTGGTAAATTAAATTGATTGACATGATTTGGAAAGGCACACACCTGTCTATATAAAGGTCCCACAGTTGACAGTGCATGTCAGAGTAAAAACCAAGCCATGAGGTCGAAGGAATTGTCCGTAGAACCCCGAGACTGTGTCGAGGCACAGATCTGGGAAGGGTACCAAACTATTTCTGCAGCATTGACTGTCCGCAAGAACACAGTGGCCTGGATCATTCTTAAATGGGACAAGTTTAGAACCACCAAGACTCTTCCTAGAGCTGGCCGCCCGACCAAACTGAGCAATCGGGGGAGAAGGGCCTTGGTCAGGGAGGTGACCAAGAACCCGATGGTCACTCTGACAGAGCTCTAAAGTTATTTTGTGGAGATGGGAGAACCTTCCAGAAGGGCAACCATCTCTGCTGCACTCCACCAATCAGGCCTTTATGGTAGAGTGGCCAGACGGATGCCACTCCTCAGTAAAAAGGCACATAACAGCCCGCTTGGAGTTAGCCAAAAGGCACCTAAAGACTCTCAGACCATATGAAACAAGATTCTCTGGTCTGATGAAACCAAGATTAAATTCCTTGGCCTGATTGCCAAGCGTCACATCTAGAGGAAACCTGGCACCATCCCTATGGTGAAGCATGGTGGTGGCAGCATCATGCTGTGGGGTTGTTTTTCAGTGGCAGGGACTGGGAGACTAGTCGGGATCGAGGCAAAGACGAACGGAGCAAAGTATAAAGAGATCCTTGATGAAAACCTGCCCCAGAGCGCTCAGGACCTCAGACTGGGGCAAAGGTTCACCCTCCAACAGGACAACGACCCTAAGCACACAGCATAAACAACGCAGGAGTGGCTTCGGGAGAAGTCTATGAATGTGCTTGAGTGGCCCAGCCAGAGCCCGGACATGAACCCGATCTAACATATCTGGAGAGACCTAAAAATAGCTGTGCAGCAATGCCCCCCTCCAACCTGACAGAGCTTGAGAGAATCTGCAGAGAAGATTGGCAGAAACCCCCCAAATACAGGTCTGCCGAGCTTGTAGCGTCATACCCAAGAATACTCGAAGCTGTAATTGCTGCCAAAGGTGCTTCAACAAAGTACTGAATAAAGCGTCAGAATACTTATGTAAATGTGATATTTCTGGTTTTTATTTTTTATAAATTAGCCAACATTTCTAAAAACCTGTTTTTGCTTTGTCATTATGGAGTGTAGATAATAAAAAAATATGTTTTAGAATAAGGCTTAAACCTAACAAAATGTGGAAAAAGTCAAGGCACTGTATGCATTGAGCTTGTCTGGTGCTTTAAGTTCACCGTTTGATGAAATAACACTCAAATGACTCAAGAGGGAGCCAGAGATCTTTTTAAAATATTTTTTACCTGACCCGACTATCATCTTGCTCCTACTGGTTTTCGCAGATTCTGCCTTACTCTCCGGAAGTTGCCGGTAATAGGCTACACGAGGAGTCAGCAAACTTTCATGTGTAATGCCAATTTATCTTACCATTTCTACTGATCTGCGTGCCAGTTATGGTTTTCATATATACATTTGTAGAACGGTTTCATTTCATTATTATAATAAAGTCTTTGTATCTCAAAATCACTGTCACGTGGTTAATCAAAATTCTATCTAAATGAAAATGATACAAACCTAAAAAGTAACTTCTATTGCCATTGCTAACTATGTAAAAATAGCATATAAAGCCAACAAATAAAAACATTGCAGCCTGCAGGTAGAAAATATCCTGATAAAAATAAATATATCACATTGGCTATGCACGGCCTGCAAGTTCTGCAACGAACTTGAAACACTGTATCAAGTTGGGTCTGGCCTGAAGCTTCTTGCAACACTGTATAACATATTTTGGGCCCTCAGATTTACCAGAGCCAGTGAGCTTAGGACAGATACAGCTGTAGGCTATTTGCGCAAGGGATAAGAAGTAATCAGGTAGGCCTATTTTATGACGTTTCCACTGGGTCACAACACAGTCATCAGATTACCATAGCACAAATAAGAATACAAACACATCCGTCATGTAATCAATAGCTTAAATGACGACACCCTTGTAACAGAAAACACACATACACGAATTTCATCTCCCTGAGCAGCGTACAGCATCTGTTACAGTGGTGTCATAGATAGCAGCATCATTACTACATGGATCTCATCCAGACTCAAGATATAATTTCCCCTCTCCAGGTAGACAAACACAGAAAGACCATAAAGAGCAGTGCTTACAACACAATATTTCAATATGACTGGGGATCAAAGGAGAGCGCTGGATAGGAGAGACACTGAACTAATAAAACAGGCTCTTATCTGGGGAGGGGTCCTTCCACAATGACCTCTGTTTGCGTCACATGGGGTGACTTTTAGATGCAGCTAACCCTGGTTCATCTCAACTTTTAACATGCCACTCCATTGGAATTCACGAGCCGTCCGATTGGCCCTCGGTGTCTCAGCGGGCTACCACATGCTTCCCCGTTTCCGTGAACACCATATCTAATGGAAAGTTAAATGTTTTTTTTTTTTTTTACAGCCAATCAAAGACAGCCTCTCCCTCTTGAGCCCATAGAGAAGCTTTCAGAGAAGCAACTGATCTTGACCCAGCCTTTGATGCAGAGAGAGACAGAGGAGTAAGAGAGCGAGTAAGAGAGATAGAAAGGGAGGGGAAAAAGAGGGAGGATAGGCTCCCAACCCTGTCAGAGGATCTGTAAAGGTCAAACTATGATTCATTTCAGGGTTAAATAGTTCTCTGGGTTTGTATTATTGCTGAGCAAAAACTCTCCGGCGCTGTCAAAACACAGGCATTTAAAATTGGATCCTCTTAAACGACAAAGACAAAACATTCAATTTACACAATAAAAGGCCGACATCTCCTCATTTGCCTCCTGACCTAAATGAGTGTTACCACGCGGCACAGATGTTGCTGCTTTCCACTTCAAAGGACACAGAGAGTGGAGTGGAGGAGATAGGGATTTGGTCCAATAATTACCAGTAAACCTCTTCAGGGCTTTCACTGGAGGTTGGCATCTATCTCCATGCCAATACTGAGACTACAGAGAAGGGGGGAACCATGGTAAATCCAACAGGCCTATTGTGTGGTGGTGGCCACCAGGGTCACTCCCCCCCCCCCCTCGCCTTCGTAGTGCTGTGGCCTCTTCAGAACTAAAACAAGAGGGTCCTTTTTAAAGGGCCATTTATATGCCAAGCCAGGCTGACAGTTTTATTTGACTGTGCTGCTTGTTAACATGATGAATAGCAAGGTGGGTCTGTGTTATGCAGATCAGATCGGGTTACTGTGAGGACAGACGTCAGTGGGCGCTCACTGAGGCCGGGTTAAAACTCAAACACCCTCCATATTAGAGGTCGACCGATTATGATTTTTCAACGCCGATACCGATTATTGGAGCACCAAAAAAAAGCTGATACCGATTAATCGGCCGAATTTTAAAATGTATTTGTAATAATGACAATTACAACAATACTCAATGAACACTTATTTTAACTTAATATAATACATCAATAAAATCAATTTAGCCTCCAATAAATAATGAAACATGTTCAATTTGGTTTAAATAATGCAAAAACAAAGTGTTGGAGAAGCACGTAAAAGTGCAATATGTGCCATGTAAGAAAGCTAACGTTTAAGTTTCTTGCTCAGAACATGAGAACACATGAAAGCTGGTGGTTCCTTTTAACATGAGTCTTCAAAATTCCCAGGTAAGATGTTTTAGGTTGTAGTTATAATAGGAATTATAGGACTATTTCTCTCTATACCATTTGTATTTCATATACCTTTGACTATTGGATGTTCTTATAGGCACTTTAGTATTGCCAGTGTAGCTTAGCTTCCGTCCCTTTCCTTGCTCCTACCTGAGCTCGAACCAGGAACACATCGACAACAGCCACCCTCGAAGCAGCGTTACCCATGCAGAACAAGGTGAACAACTACTCCAAGTCTCAGAGCGAGTGACGTTTGAAATGCTATTAGCGCGCACCCCGCTAACTAGCTAGCCATTTCACATCGGTTACACCAGCTTAATCTCGGGAGTTGATAGGCTTGAAGTCATAAACAGCGCAATGCTTGAAGCACAGCGACGAGCTGCTGGCAAAACGCACAAAATTGCTGTTTGAATGAATGCTTACGAGTCTGCTGGTGCCTACCATCGCTCAGTCAGACTGCTCTATCAAGTCATAGACTTAATTATAACATAATAACACACAGAAATACGAGCCTTAGGTCATTAATATGGTAGAATCCGGAAACTATCATCTCGAAAACAAAACATTTATTCTTTCAGTGAAATACGGAACCGTTCCGTAATTTATCTAACGGGTGGCATCCATAAGTCTAAATATTCCTGTTACATTGCACAACCTTCAATGTTATGTCATAATTACATAAAATCCTGGCAAATTAGTTCGCAACGAGCCAGGCGGTCCAAACTGTTGCATATACCCTGACTCTGCGTGCAATGAACGCAAGAGAAGTGACACAATTTCACCTGGTAAATATTGCCTGCCAAATCAGTGTCCAAAAATACCGATTTCCGATTGTTATGAAAACTTGAAATCGGCCCTAATTAATCGGTCGACCTCTACTCCATATCCCCTCTCCTCTGATTTTACTCCAACTTGGGTTTCAGCTTAGGCCAGTGGTGCATACAAGAGCAGGCTCTTGTTTTCAATGATGAAAAGCTGTTGCGCAGCAACTCACTGCCTTCCTGAAGACAAACAATGTATACGAAATGCTTCAGTGTGGTTTTAGACCCCATCATAGCACTGAGACTGCACTTGTGAAGGTGGTAAATGACCTTTTAATGGCGTCAGACCAAGGCTCTGAATCTGTCCTCGTGCTCCTAGACCTTAGTGCTGCTTTTGATACCATCGATCACCACATTCTTTTGGAGAGATTGGAAACCCAGATTGGTCTACACGGACAAGTTCTGGCCTGGTTTAGATCTTATCTGTCGGAAAGATATCAGTTTGTCTCTGTGAATGGTTTGTAAATTTCGGTGTTCCTCAAGGTTCCGTTTTAGGACCACTATTGTTTTCACTATATATTTTACCTCTTGGGGATGTCATTCGAAAACATAAAGTTAACTTTCACTGCTATGCGGATGACACACAGCTGTACATTTCAATGAAACAGGTGAAGCCCCAAAATTGCCCTCGCTAGAAGCCTGTGTTTCAGACATAAGGAAGTGGATGGCTGCAAACTTTCTACTTTTAAACTCGGACAAAACGGAGATGCTTGTTCTAGGTCCAAAGAAACAAAGAGATCTTCTGTTGAATCTGACAATTAATCTTGATGGTTGTACAGTCGTCTCAAATAAAACTGTGAAGGACCTCGGCGTTACTCTGGACCCTGATCTCTCTTTTGACAAACATATCAAGACTGTTTCAAGGACAGAAAATCAGAAACTTTCTGTCCAAAAATGATGCAGAAAAATTAATCCATGCTTTTGTTACTTCTAGGTTAGACTACTCCAATGCTCTACTTTCTGGCTACCCGGATAAAGCACGCACAGAATAAACTTTAGTTAGTGCTAAATGCGGCTGCTAGAATCCTGACTAGAACCCCAAAAAATTATCATATTACTCCAGTGCTAGCCTCCCTACACTGGCTTCCTGTTAAGGCAAGGGCTGATTTCAAGGTTTTACTACTAACCTACAAAGCATTACATGGGCTTGCTCCTACCTATCTTTCCGATTTGGTCCTGCCGTACATACCTACACTTACGCTACGGTCACAAGACGCAGGCCTCCTAATTGTCCCTAGAATTTCTATGCAAACGGCTGGAGGCAGGGCTTTCTCCTATAGAGCTCCATTTTTATGGAATGGTCTGCCTACCCATGTGAGAGACGCAGACTCGGTCTCAACCTTTAAGTCTTTATTCAAGACTCATCTCTTCAGTGGGTCATATGATTTGAGTGTAGTCTGGCCCAGGAGTGTGAAGGTGAACGGAAAGGCTCTGGAGCAACGAACCGCCCTTGCTGTCTCTGCCTGGCCGGTTCCCCTCTCTCCACTGGGATTCTCTGCCTCTAACCCTATTAAAGGGTCACTGGCTTACTGGTGCTCTTCCATGCCGTCCCTAGGAGGGGTGCGTCACTTGAGTGGGTTGAGTCACTGATGTGATCGTCCTGTCTGGGTTGGCGCCCCCCCCCCCTTGGGTTGTGCCGTGGCGGAGATCTTTGTGGGCTATACTCGGCCTTGTCTCAGGATGGTAAGTTGGTGGTCGAAGATATCTCTCTAGTGGTGTGGGGTCTGTGCTTTGGCAAACTGGGTGGGGTTATATCCTGCCTGTTTGGCCCTGTCCGGGGGTATCATCGGATGGGGCCACAGTGTCTCCAGACCCCTCCTGTCTCAGCCTCCAGTATTTATGCTGCAGTAGTTTATGTGGCGAGGGGCTAGGGTCAGACTGTTATATCTGGAGTACTTCTCCTGTCTTATCCGGTGTCCTGTGTGAATTTAAGTATGCCCTCTGTAATTCTCTCTTTCTCTTGGAGGACCTGAGCCCTAGCACCATGCCTCAGGACTACCTGGCATGATGACTCCTTGCTGTCCCCAGTCCACCTGGCCATGCTGCTGCTCGAGTTTCAACTGTTCTGCCTGCGGCTATGGAACCCTGACCTGTTCACCGGACGTGCTACCTGTCCCAGACCAGCTGTTTTCAACTCTCTAGAGACAGCAGGAGCGGTAGAGATACTCTCAATGATCGGCTATGAAAAGCCAACTGACATTTACTCCTGAGGTGCTGACTTGTTGCACCCGCGGCAACTACTGTGATTATTATTATTTGACCATGCTGGTCATTTATGAACATTTGAACATCTTGTTCTGTTATAATCTCCACCCGGCACAGCCAGAAGAGGACTGGCCACCCCTCATAGGGGTTCATGGTTCCTCTCTAGGTTTCTTCCTAGGTTTTGGCCTTTCTAGGGAATTTTTCCTAGCCACCGTGCTTCTACACCTGCATTGCTTGCTGTTTGGGGTTTTAGGCTGGGTTTCTGTACAGCACTTTGAGATATCAGCTGATGTAAGAAGGGCTATATAAATACATTTGATTTGATTTGATTTTTCCAAACAGTACTGCAAATACCACGACTAGCCTACTGTACAACGTGAATTAAGGTACTGGCAAGAAGAAATTACTGCAAATGGGAACATTTTCCAGGAGTTACAGTAAAATTACTATAAACTGCCCTAGTATTAACTACTGGTCAAGTGTTAACATTCAAGCCCCATTATCATTGGCAGTGGTGCGCCAACATGCCTTGGCAGTGCGTTGTGCGAGTTATTTAACACAGCTTTAAAAAACACCGGTGGAGAGTTAAGTGGGTCACACGATCAGGCTGATCAGATATCTGCTCTCACACAGTGCTCATGTTAATAAGCTCTGTAATGAGTCTCATTAGCACAAAGAAAATCAATCAAGCCAACGGCTAGCATTAATAATTCAAAGGAGAGCGTTGTGCAAGTTAAATCCACTCCTGTCTTCCCCTATCCTAACCTACCCTGCCTAGAGCTGCCAACTCTGGTTACACAGCTACACTGGCTCTTTAGTAATGTGCAGCTACTGTTCATCAGAATATATTGGCATTATTGAAATGAACCGATTGAATTGTTCTGAAGCCAGAGGCAAATCAAACTAATCGCCTGAATCAATACAACTAGGCATACAGCAGTCTATTCATCCTGTAGTCTATTCATCCTGTAGTCTATTCATCCTGTAGTCTATTTAGAAGACTGTAGCTCACAGTAACGCATAACATATTACCGTTTGCATACATTGCTTTTCTGAGAACAAATCATGTTATACTAAAGTGACAAATTCTTATTGGAGTTTTCCTTTAGTCAATCTTTTTCAGAAGCCATACTGAGTGTGATTGGTTGGATTAAAGCTCAACAGTGGTCGGTGAAGAATCTGGTCAGTAGTAGACCTGAGTCATTTAAAATGGATGGCACTTGACTGGGCCTTCAATAGGACCTGAATGGGACCCGCCAACAATAAAACCACTGCGGAAGAGTAGGCATAAAACCCCAGGACACCAGCTTAGCGGAAGCTTCTTTATAGCACGGAAGAAGGAAAGAAGAAAAAAACTGGCACAAACTCTTCCTGAAATCTCAAGCTCCTGAACATTTAGAAAAGCATCAATATTTTTGAGAATTCTGGAGATACACACGTTAAAGTGTAGGGAATTACTTAGCCCAGTCCCTTTTACTGTTAGTTATTCATTTCTGAGAGTTCAACCCAGTTCTTTAAATGGCCTGGCTTTCCCAACCTCCTTGGCTTTCCTCCAGACTCACACAGTGCAGGTCATCAAAGAGGGTTCTGTTGTGCAACTATGTCTGACATCAGCAACAGTGGCTGTTTAAGGGCTGTTATAGAGAACCAGATTTTAATTTTTTTATTTTAAATAGCCCAGTCCCAAACCACATACACATCATCATCAATAATTTCCCAGGGAGACAATTCAAGGTCTGATTTTGGTAGTCTTGCAGGTCACTGTGTTGACTTAGTAGTTTTGTCACTCTTAGTTAATAAACAGCAGGGTTATATAGTAGCCTAGCTACAATACTGTCTATCCTATGTACGCACCTGCCTTCTCCGATTACCTAATCTCCAACACTGAGGTCAGCTAAAGTCCACATTCAAAATAAAACACCCATATCTATATCAATCGGCATGAAAACATGCTTTGCTGAGAACCAGAGAGGAAGAGACTGGTTGGAGTGTTTTCTTTTAGGAAGGAACAAAGGAGTTCAGTGATGTTCGTAGCCATAAAGTTCCCTCGTACTGTTCTAGCTTCTGCACACAAAGCAGAGTTTTCAAGGCCGTCTGTAAGAAATGTCTGCTGTTGGGTTGGTTTGTCGGGAAAAGGTTTACTTTTATTGTGGCACTGCAAACACAGGCAATTAAAGGCACATTCCAGAGGTTGGCTGTTGCCCTGTAATAGTTTACAGAATGGAGGCCTGATGAGCCTCTGCCTAGACTGGCAGCCCCTCCTCTCTCATTGTAGACCCTCTTTTACAGACAGACCAGGCTTGGCCTTCATTAAGGCTGCTTACATTGCTGATAGAGAGGACGTGTCACATAGAGGGATGTCTACTTTTTCTTGGAAAAAATTAAACCATCATGTAGAGGTAAAAGTTATTGCTTTCAATAATCGATGAGTGCCCCGATTTAACACTGAATAGAGCTTTTGCTTGTCACACTCACACACAGCTCAACTATTTTAAACAATTCTGGAAAATGAATGTTGTCTTAATAAATAGCTTCATAGTGAATCATACCTAAACACAATACAGTTTATAAGTGCGGCATATGAAAGTCTACCCAACGCTCATTCCTTTCACTCTAACACAAATACAAACGGAGAGTGTGTGTAGAATGACTGCTTAAAATATCCCATACTGCATGAATGGCTTTCTTAAAGTCAACTTATGTTAGGGCACACAGATCATGAACAATGCCTTGCTGACTCTGATATGCATGGCTGAGTCCATTAAAAACCTTAACACATGAGGGCTTCAGTAACTCACAGGTGTCCTCCAGACCAGTGCTCTAGCAGAGAAGGAAGTGTCCAATGCCTCAAACTGGAATAGAGATATGGTCTATACTATTCAAGAGCAGTATGTATTCAGAGTTTCCTCGGGATGTTTTCTCAAACAAGGAGCAAGCACTATTCCACCTTACCAACTATCACCACTGAATCTTTTAACTGATACTGACTGAAGTTTTTGGCAGGGAGGGAGTAGAGAGATGCCCTGCAAAAGTAAGTGTATAAATAGAGAAGGAGAGAGAGAGGGTCCCTACCTCCATTGTTGCAGAGTGAAGCCCGGTCACTGGTCTCCACACACGTTACACAGCTGTTCACTCTGATTCCGCAAGGGTGTTCAGCTAGTGACCGAGAGAAGAACCAATATATGATACCTCCTTGTATCACGCATCTCTTCATCAAACACATACAGTATGCTGTCTCTCTGTCTCTCACATGACAACAATTCACATTGGGACAGAGTAGGTTTACAGATTATCTCGAAAGGCATCGAAAAATTGAGACATTACAATGACATAAATCCAGGTGCATTAGGCCTACTCCCTTTGAGTATATGACCTGGGCCAAATTCCCCCAAAATATCACTGAAACAGACAAAATATGTTGAAAAAAATATAGTTTTCTGTGCCTCTGTCTAACAGTTCATAAAACCAGAAGTCTCTAGGAAAGGTTTGACAAAGTATGCGTATTGGCGTAGAATACAAACCAACTATTCATCAGCGGGCCAATTAATGTGACTTAATTCGTCTTTGATTTGTACTGGTGGATGCGTTATCTTTCCCGAGCAGATGTAACTTCCTCAGGGAAACGGTGCAAAGAGGAATGCACTGCTTTGCGGATTGAGAAACAAAGTCCACAGACTGCATTTACACAGCACAGTGTTTGTGGAAACTGGTAACCACACTGATGCTGTTGTCATGCAATCATCGTTTTACTACATTTCTGCCCAAACGTGGGATCCTATGAAAAACGACAACTTGCATCTCTCACCGTTCTACTGGATTCTCTCTTCTTGGAGCTGCGAGTGAACATGCCAGTCTTGTTCCAGGACAGTGGGATGAGAACTGAGACCAATAAAGCAAAAGGTACACTTGAAGAGTGTCCGCACACGTTCGTAAACAAATCCTGGCGCTCGACTTTCCTCAAACAAACAGAGAGCCCTGCCCTCGCGTTTCATTCATAAATGAAGAAGCGCGGTTTCCGGATACTCCAGCTCTACCTTATTGCCTCCAATAGAAGCAGCAAATTCCGCAGACTATATTAATCTTGACAGCTAAATATTGCAAGTAACACTTTACACTGTCGTTATTAATTACATTTCTAAAATTAAAGTGTTATCCATACTCACTACGTTCATTAGGCTACATAGAAACAAGTGAATTGTCAGAGAGTATTTTTCTATCATATAGGCCTACTGTATGAAATAAGCTAAACAGTAGGTCAAAGTTGGAAAACTTTGTCATTGCCTTTGAATCCTTCATGAGTTTTCCTATGCTAATGTTTTACCATCAGACTGTAACCAAGCCAACCCAAGAAACTCCCCTTCTCAAACACAGAACTGAGGACTTTACTGTATTCTCTCCAAGTCACATTTGGCCAGAAATGATACATTTTACCCCCATTTGTTTGATGAAGTGTCCAACTTTTTCCTCCCACTCTGGAATTTCCCATTTCAATTTCCTGTGAGGTATTGCAGGCAGAGTTGGCTCTCCAACAAGTGCTTGCCATTTACCACCAGAGAAAAGCTTTGCCGCATTACCAAGACAGGCAGACAGACTCAATGCACTCAAGAGAGCTTTGAGTCCCAAGGCCTTTCCTCTCAAAGGAGAATTCTTCACAGAGAGCAGAGCCATGTTAAGAATATCACTGCAATAATCTCCATGCTCAGGGCTCTATTCACTTTACTGGGCAATTGTATATTTATATTTATTTCTCTTACAATTCATTCAAAGGATGGTATTACTGCTTAATATATTATTCAACTCCTTGAATTCCCTCTTGGCTTTTCTCTATCTTCAACATGCTCATGTACCACTCAATTCACTACAGTTCTATGTGCTTAGCTTGCTTCACTTCCCACAATGTTCAGACATCTGTTTTCAACACTTTTGAATCTGGAACAAGGTTGCACTACTATGAAGAAGCAGCACTGAGGCACAGATGATAAAATAAAGATAGTCAGCGCTGTCTACTGTTTCTAGGTGAGAGCTTTGACCTTCAGACTTCCTCACACCTGTGGACTAAAACATCCACAATGTTCCACATCAGCAGGCTCTATGCAGACAGAGAGAGATAGAAAGAGAGAGAGAGGGGGGGGTGAGAGATTGAGTGAGAGAGAGTCCTGCAGAGGAATAACTTAACCCCTGTCTCACACACACACACACACACACACACACACACACACACACACACACACACACACACACACACACACACACACACACACACACACACACACACACACACACACACACACACACACACACACACACACATGGTGATGGTGGTGGGGGCTGTTCTACAAGGTGTTTTATCTGACGCTGGGTTTACGATAATCCTGATGTTATCTAAAAACAGGATTGAGGATCATCATGGCCGAGGTTTCTAATAGTAGCCACCTGTATATTCTTCAAAAAGACACATGGACAAGTATTATACCAATGGTTACAAATTATTAGGGCTATGTTCCAAATCAAAGGAAAATCATATTTTTTCCCCCATACTTATTTTTCCCAGGCCATGCCATGAATTTTTACCTCACAATTTTCAGTGTTCAGAAATAAAATGTCTTTAGGATAAAGGGCACATGTGTTGGGAATGTACAGTAGAGCCCCAGGACCTATAAGGACTGAGGTCACTGCTTTAATCTGGGTGGGAAGATCTGGGAATATGTCTGATTTGAGCACACACAAGCACAGACATGCAAGCACAGGTACAGATACAGACACAGACAACCATGACCCCCCCCCCCCCCCCCCCCCCCCCCCACACACACACACACACCTGATTCTACACGATGGTTAGATATAAACTGTAGTTCAAAATACAAAATACAAATTACAAACATGGAATAGAATGGAAATTGATTCTAAATATTCACTCCAGTACAAGGTGATGATATGAAACAGTGTAATCTATACATAATACACACAAAACACATATTCCACATTGACAGGGGACTCCAACCACTCCCAGCATTAAATGTGCTCTAAAAAAAATATGAACACGCAGTCTGCACAGCTCCACGAGGTTAGACGAAGGAAACAGCTAAACTTGCTCTACTGTATAATTCAGAGGTAACTCTCTCTGCACTGCTGCAGGGGGAAATGTCAAAGCTTTTCAATGGAATACTGCATACTAAGGTGGTTTTAGTAGCAAACCCACAAAGGGGTTTTCTGTCTGTTACCACTTAGTTAGCATGGCACAGGGCTCTGGTTGGTGATACAGGGTGCAGTGACGCTGAACTCGCCCAAAGGGGAGGAGGCAACAGTTCAGGTGGGACACTGCGGCTGCTCTAACCCTAGGCTAAACACTTTACCTGGATAACTATATCAACCCACTTATTTAGCCGTCTGTTCCAGATTGAGTATTGCCAGAGGATATGAGTGAGCATGTGAAGAGCGGTTGTGTATGAATTGCTGATAAGGTTAGATTGAGCTCAGTCATAACATACAAGCACCTCATATAAGTACTCATGAAAACAGATTCCATGTGATAAGGATACAAATAAAAAAGTAGATAAGTGTCCACTGAGAGATTGGAACTCATCAGCATATTAGAAAGTGATTGGAGAAACAAGTTCACCTATTTAAAAAATTACCCAGTTTACCTTGTAGGTGTCAGAGTAGTTGTTCGATCAAAGTTGGAGCTGTGAATGACAGTGTGATCCTAGCACATGGGCTCCGTAGACTTACAGGTGTTTGCTGGGTCTTGTTAAAACAGAACATGCCTACGTGAGGAGGGATCCATGGAGATGGTAAACAGTAACCATACCAGGTGAGTTGGAGGGTGCGCACGCACGCGCGCACGCACGCACACATGCACACACACACACACACACACACACACACACACACACACACACACACACACACACACACACACACACACACACACACACACACACACACACACACACACACACACACACACACACACACATTCTACTGGCAGAGGTGTCGTTCTAAGTAACATAGCTACACATGCTTTTAAAACGATCAATAAAATGCTCATAACCATTACAGGTAAAGTCATCTATTTTTCTGGCATCATGTTAGTGCTGAACCAATGACCATAACATATTGCAGAGGACCTACCTCCTACATTGGAAAACATGACATTGAATGGGCTGTTTAATTTAACCTGAGGTCTGGGGGAATGTCCATACATCTGGTCAATGTAGGCTGCTACAGTACATTGGATGTTATCTCTCTGAGGATTGATACTCTGCCAAAGACCAGTGGTTTTGTTTAGATAATAACATGGTCAGGGAACCATCCTTGTATGTTAGACCCACAACATACCTACAGAAGTGATACATCACAAACTGTCTGGACACTAAAACAACTGGTTTCAGACCAACCTTATTACATTGAGTGCAATGTCTACTGTAGGCTACTGTCGTGTCTTTGGCATCATTAAAAGTGAAGACTGTTATTTTATCAAATCAATTCTCTGTAATTATATTTCTGTGATTAAACTAATCATGTGAATGTAATTAACTAGGAAGTCGGGGCACCAAGGAAAATCTTCAGATTACAAAGTTATAATTTTCCTAATATAACTCTTCAGATATTTTAATATCTGATCAATTAGTCTTCTAATTAATTAATTATTGTTTATCTCACGTTAGTCTCATTCCAAACGTTGTAAATTGTTGGTTATCTGCACGAACCCAGCCTTTACTATGAATCATTCATACACCAATTGGCTTAATCATTTATTTACTAACTAACTAAATAATCACAGAAATGCATAAACAAACAAACAGTAGATATGGTTACAAGGAAATGATAGAGGAGGTTCCCTAGTGGGCTAAGCCGATATGACGGCTTGGTGGACAAAGGGAAGTGGGTGTGGACTGACAACATGCAGGAAAGAGAAAAGGAATCACTATACAGTTGATAATTATATTAATTGAAATGCTAATCCTTTGCACATGAACGCTCACTCATTCAGGAATAATTGCAATCAATATATATTTACGCCCAGTGTGTCGTCGTGATTTCTGTTGGAACTCGGTCCTTCTGCGGAGAGTCAGTTCATCAGCATCTCTCTCAGCATCGCTTCCCTGAAGATCAAAGTCTTCGTGGTTAGAATGGATACTTCAGAGTACCATTCAGAAATGTTCTCATAGAATACATGTTTCGGCGGTTGTCTGTCTTCGCATCCCAGGTTGACATAATTTCTAGCTATAGACTAGTAATTAGTATCTAAGATTAGCTCTTATTCTGTTGGGATTGATAGTCTCAGAGTTTAACCATTTCCACCCGTGTAGCCAATACTCCACGTGGTATCGTTAGGAATTCAACAACCATTGCACCCTTAGCTTACGCTTTCCTCAGGAGGGTTTTTTATTCGTAACACTAGGAAAGGGCGGTACATGACGCCAGATCATGTCTGTGCTCACGGGGGCGGGCCAATGACTTAGTTAAACTTTAAAGGGAATACAATTCTCTCACATTAAAGGTTTAACATCGCATTACATCATTTCACAAATAGTTTCATCTTTACTCATTCATTTTATACAAGAATTAGATGCAAACCTCATGATTTAGAAATGTACACATTCAGAGATATAGTTATGTGTGTTTACTGTCCTCTCTGAGGTCACCAAATGAAACACACTCATCATACCCGTCCCAAGCTAGGGGGCAGTATTTGGATGTTTGGATAAATAACGTTCCCAAAGTAAACTGCCTATTTCTCAGGCCCAGATGCTAGAATATGCATATAATTGGCAGATTAGGATAGAATACACTCTAAAGTTTCCAAACCTGTCAAAATATTGTCTGTGAGTATAACAGAACTGATATTGCAGGCAAAAACCTGAGGAAAATCCAACCAGGAAGTGCTGTTTTTCTGAAACTACTCTGTTCCATTGCCTGCCTATCCTCCATTTAAAGGGATATCAACCAGATTCCTTTTCCTATGGCTTCCACAGGGTGTGAACAGTCTTTAGACATAGTTTCAAGCTTTTACTCTGAAAAATGAGCGAGAATGATCACATCGCGTCAGTGGACTGCCAGATGTCCTTAGATTTGTTCATGCGCGCGCCACTGGTAGCTCAACATTTTCTTTCTCTCTTGTATTGAAAAGTTTACCGTCCGGTTGAAATATTATTGATTATTTATGTTAAAAACAACCCGAGGATTGATTATAAAAAACGTTTGACATGTTTCTACGAACTTTACGGATCCTATTTGGCATTTTCATCTGCCCGTCGTGACCTGCACGAGCCTGTGGATTACTCAACAAAACGCGCCAACCAAATGGAAGTTTTTGGATATACAAAGAATCTTTGTTGAACAAAACAAACATTTATTGTGTAACTGGGAGTCTCGTGAGTGCAAACATCCGAAGATCATCAAAGGTAAGCGATTAATTTTATTGCTTTTCTGACTTTCGTGACCAAGCTACTTTGCTGCTAGCTGATTGTAATGTTTTGTCTACTGATCGATGTCCTCACACAAACGCTTGGTTTGCTTTCGCTGTAAAGGTTTTTTTCTAAATCTAACACGCCAGGTGGATTAACAACAAGCTAAGCTGTGTTTTGGTATAATGCACTTGTGATTTCATGAAAATGTAATATTTTTAGTAATTTCATTTAAATTTGTCGCTCTGCAATTCAGCGGATGTTGACGAAAATGATCCCGCTAAAGGGATCGGTGCGCCAAGAGGTTTTAAGTGTCCACGGACCACCTGAGATTTGGTGTATTGTAGGCTTGAACAAACTAGCTGGAGCCTCAGCACACAACTTATTTGAATGCATTTTCATGGTGCCCCATGGTCATAGCATTGGCTTTGTATTCCCAAGTTCCTTTCATGTATGGTTACTAAGCTACAGTATGACAGACAGTCAACAGCACATGGTCACAGTACTGCATATCTTAGAAAAACCTACCAACCAGTAATTACACCTGGAGGACCAGGTGAGTGTCTAGAGCAGACCCCCATAGACAAACAAAGATGGGGGGAGGGTTCACAGAAACATATGCACAGCGTAAATCTGTTCTTTATGGTATGGCGGGGAAAGTGCAATAATGTTAAAGTGACCATCATGAAAGCAATGACCACTTTATGGCAGAGGCATGTCTTCTCTCTTGTCTATTCATAGCAAGATCATAGCTAGTATTACTTATATTATTATGTGTTATTACGTTTCTATTATTTCTCTATTTTCTTTCTCTTTGCATTGTTAGGAAGGATCATGAGTAAACATTTCACCATTGGTCTACACCTATTGTTTACTAAGCATGTGACAAATAACGTATGATTTGATATTAGACTTCATAGTGTGATACATCAAGGTTTGTGTATGAAAATTATGTATTAGCATAAGATGTGTTCATAGACAAGGATGGGCTGTGTCAGTCACTTTATTTCCTCTGATTCTATTATCTCATCTCATACATAATTCAGACATTTCATATCGCAGCATTAAAACTATTTCACATATTATGCAGACATGACACACATATAAATATAAACATTTGCTGGGTGAAATGGTTTGCCTGGACCATCTAATAAAGAGGTATGTTTTCTTTAGGGCATATAACTGTATTACAATAATTTATGATTTAAGCCAATGTACATTCAAAGGAATAATACAAACTATCACAACTTAAGCAAATTAAACAAACGCATGTATATAATTTTTTATTATAATACTTTTAAATTAATTAAAAACTACAAAAAATGTAAACAATGTGGCAAATGTGGAATAAGATATATAAATTGTTACATAAATATACTGCATATTGTTAACATAATCAGTTCATTTTAAAAACCTGAAAATACATGTAGAATCTGGATCGTCAAATATTAACAGTCAGACTATAGAATCAATCTCTTCTGACTGGAAGATTTGGACAATAAAACATTTAACATTAACATTGAACATTTTCATTTCATTAAATATAAACGAATAAGATTTTTTTTTAACTCATTTTGAATGGCTATCAGATACAACGGTGTGGAATTCCTATTTAGCTGAAGGTTAGATGGAAACATGACGAAGTATAGGTGCACCATCATGAAAATATCCTGCTGATATTCTCAAGGTATCATTTATAAAAAGGCTAATATGGCAAGTATGGCTTTGTCCTCAAAATCTGTCCCCCAATTATTATTGTTTCTCTTATTTTTGTCATTCATTTTCTATAAAAGTCTATCAAAAATCTCATGGAAGGCATAGGTCGCATAAGATAAAGCAAACACCTTCAAACAGAAGGTAACGTGATTGTGAAAACACCCATATGAACACTGGAATGACAACATATCCATAACATCATATGGTAATAGAGAATTATGGAAATAAATCTGGATAGACTGTTGAAAGGAAATAACATAAAGGATGAGAAACAAATGGAAGTTGTTTGAGTGGAGGTACAGTACAGTAAGCAGTTCCAACAGGCAGCATTTCGACAACTAAGACGTTTAAGGCATCAACTCTCTCAGTTGAGTCCTCAACTTTAAAAGGACAGCTATATCTTTAACCTACTCTCTCCCATTCTTCTCTGGCCCACCTCAGGGTTGTTCCTCTGTGGTAGTATCACCTGGCTGAGTCTGCGTCCGCAGCAGCTGCCTGTGATAGCCTCGGCAGCACCAGATCAGTCTGTCTTGCTATGCTTCACTACACCGCCTTTGTGCCAAAGCCGTGCAGGGCTGTCTCTCCCATTTGCAAGGGCACCTGACTAATGTACCATCCTACTGCTCACTGCTGGTGACTGCGTGTGCTGCTTTAGACCAGGTAACGGTCATTACAAGAACTAAAGCACAGGTAGGAACATAGCACTTACTACACTGCTCCATAAACACTCAGCCACTGAACTAGCTTGGATAGTGACACCACAGAGCATAGGAAAAACAGGGCTGAAGGATGCAGAGACTGTAATACAGCTAAGAGTGTAAGAGAGAAAGTACATACAAAGTGTGTACACATTCATACACATACCCAAAACTGACAGTCTTCTTCTGCCTCATTAGACAAAGAAGAGCCAGGCCGTAACACTGCCATAATATGAGAGAAAAAACACTGCCAGAAACACAAAGCAGCTACACTACACTGGACTGAATATGATGATACATATTTCTAAGGCACATTTTTATGTTCTAGTGCCCTCAATCTCAACTCTGGACCTCGAAGCCAGTTCCACTGCGTTTTTTCATTGTTCCCCTCTAATCAGGGACTGATTTAAACCTGGGACACCAGCTGTGTGCAATTAGTTATCAGGTAAAACAGAAAAGCAGCAGGCTCCGGACCTCGTAGGGTCAGAGTTGAATACCCCTGTTCTAGTGTATGGTGAAGGGATGTGGATAGATACACAGTAAATACAGTACACTGTGTGGTGTTTGTTGGAGAGAAAAAAACACAATTCTTAAATGATCTTAAAATGTAAAAATACATGTTGAGTATATCGTATAATAAATAAGTCTTTTACCATGTTATGTAAACACCTGTTCTATTGACATATTTACACATTGGAGGGAATAGAGGTCATTTGGAGGATGGAACCCTCGTTACTTTAGCACCACTGAGAGGTTGGATATCTTGGCTTGAAGAGCAGCCGAAGAAAGCTGTGAAGAGAGGGAGGGATGCCAATACAGAGGGATGCCAAAACCACATACACTTAGAAAAAAAGGTGCTATCTAGAACCAAAAAGGGTTCTTAGGCTGTCCCCATAGGATAACCTTTTGAAGAACCTTATTTGTTTCCAGGAGGAACCCTTTTGGTTCCAGGTAGAACCATTTTGGGTTCCATGTAGAACCCTTTCCACAGAGGGAGCCCAAAGGGTTATTACCTGGAACCAAAGAAGGGTTTTACCTGTAGCCCAAAAGGGTTCTCCTATGGGGTGAGCCGGTAAAAACCTTTTGGAAACCTTTTTTCTAAGAGTGTACTATGGATACAAACACAATACAGGTGACATGTTTCATGTTTAGGAGGGAAATAGTGGTACATATAATAATAGATTGGAGCGATAAAACACTATATATTTCTAAGAATAGTTAGTAATATGCACACGGTTAAACGGTCAATTTAGGCCACTGTGATGAGCAGGCCAGACCCAGAAGACGGAGTGCATTTCCCACAGTAACCCCGACACATTAATGTTACTCTGCTTCCATCATGTGGACAAACAAGGAACAATGTTTACACTGCTATAATAAACAGGATACGGCATGGTTTAGTAACAGTAACACAAATCATGATGTATCCACTCATCTACCATGCCATCTCTTTTACAACTGGCCATAAGAAGAAAAAAACCCTGTTGAAGGTGGTTTTAGGCTCTGGCCTTTTGTGAGGTTCTCTGTCACAACGTTATAAAAGTATTAAAGCAAACTGTAAAATGGGGCCGCTGAATGAATTACATATACACTACCGGTCCAAAGTTTTAGAACACCTACTCATTCAAGGGTTTTTCTTAATTTTACTATTTTCTACATTGTACAATAATAGTGAAGACATCAAAACTATGAAATAACACATATGGAATCATGTAGTAACTAAAAAATGTTAAACAAATCAAAATATATTTTATATTTGAGATTCTTCAAATAGCCACCCTTTGCCTTGATGACAGCTTTGCACACGCTTGGCATTCTCTCAACCAGCTTCACCTGAATGCTTTTCCAACAGTCTTGAAGGAGTTCCCACATATGCTGAGCACTTGTTGGCTGCTTTTCCTTCACTCTGCGGTCCGACTCATCTCAAACCATCTCAATTTGGTTGAGGTCGGGGGATTGTGGAGGCCAGGTCATCTGATGCAGCACTCCCATCACTCTCCTTCTTGGTAAAATAGCTCTACACAGCCTGGAGGTGTGTTGGGTCATTGTCCTGTTGAAAAACAAATGATAGTCCCACTAAGCTCAAACCAGATGGGATGGCGTATCACTGCAGAATGCTGTGGTAGCCATGCTGGTTAAGTGTTCCTTGAATTCTAAATAAATCACAGACAGTGTCACCAGCAAAGCACCCCCACACCATAACATCTCCTCCATGCTTTACGGTGGGAAATACACATGGGGAGATCATCCGTTCACCCGCACCGTGTCTCACAAAGACACGGCGGTTGGAACCAAAAATCTCCAATTTGGACTCCAGACCAAAGGACAAATCTCCACCGGTCTAATGTCCATTGTTCATGTTTCTTGGACCAAGCAAGTCTCTTCTTCTTATTAGTGTCCTTTAGTAGTGGTTTCTTTGCAGCAATTCGACCATGAAGTCCTGATTCACACAGTCTCCTCTGAACAGTTGATGTTGAGATGTGTCTGTTACTTGAACTCTGTGAAGCATTTATTTGTGCTGCAATTTCTGAGAATGGTAAATCTAATGAACTTATCCTCCGCAGCAGAGGTAACTCTGGGTCATCCATTGCTGTGGCGGTCCTCATGAGAGCCAGTTTCATCATAGCGCTTGATGGTTTTTGCGACTGCACTTGAAGAAACTTGAAATGTTCTGTATTGACTGACCTTCATGTCTTAAAGTAATGATGGACTGTTGTTTCTCTTTGCTTATTTGAGCTGTTCTTGCCATAATATGGACTTGATCTTTTACCAAATAGGGCTATCTTCTGTATAACTGATAACAGAATTTTGTTCTCCAGGTTCATAACCCAATTTAATTATATTACTCAGTCTGCAAACCAGAATTTGTAAGATCCTGGTCGAATGAAACAGACGGAGACCCAGCTAAATAGTCAAAAAGGTTTATTCACGGGAACGTTCTAAAGTCAAGAATACAAAACAATTCATTTTATACCGACTTTTCACGCCCACACATTCACACAACCATACGCACAGACGCACACACATACACACAAACAGACGCACACACATACATACACACAAACAGACGCACACACATGTCCTGCTACCCAGCCGACAGAGATTAGTGACCTTGTTCTTGACACGTACTCCCTGTTCTCTCCCAATCTCTAGTCAGGTCGGCACCAAGCTCAGACAGTCTGTGTTTATAATACCATAAAGACATATGGTCTTTACCCTAATTCTGACTAGACTACACATTTATTGATTATGATGTTATACATTCTAATCACTTCCATACAATATATGTTTCAGGGCGGAATATTCTAATCATTCAATTAACAGATAATTCTCACCTAACAATAACCCCCCCACAAATTATCTTTTAAGAAGGCACACCTGTTAACTGAAATGCATTCAAGGGGACTACCTCATGAAGCTGGTTGAGAGAATGCCAATTGTGTGCAAAGCTGTGATCAAGGCAAACGGTGGCTATTTGAAGAATCTCAGCTATAAACTGTATTGTGATTTGTTTTTTTAGTTTACTACATGATTCCATGTGTTTTTTCATAGTTTTGATGTCTTCACTATTATTCTACAACGTAGAAAATAGTCAAATAAAGAAAAACCCTTGAATGAGTAGATGTTCTAAAACTTTTGACAGGTAGTGTAAATGCACAGTAATCTAATAGCATTTGCATAAGCGATGATGTGGAACACTTTCAGCTTAATACACAGGATAGTAAAATGCAACAGAAATCTATCCCACGGAATGAAAGGAGCGGCATCTCCTCTGTAGTTGGACAACACTTATCGTGAGTGCCCTCCACCGCACTTGACTTAAAACAACCGGTATTCAGTTAACCAGCCTTAAGTGTCCAGAGCTCCACTGGCTTTGAGACAGATTCAGCGTCCTCAGCCTGATCTCCATTACAAAACCAGGAGGGCCCACTTCACCGTGCAGCTGCCCAATAAGGCTCCGGTCTCTCAGGGCGCGTAAGGCACCAGAGGATTCTGGGATACAGAGCCCACTTGGGCCAATGCCCAGAGCAGAGAACCCTCTAGAGCCAAGAGGAAGGAAGGGAGGGAGGGAAGGATGGATGGATGGATGGATGGAAAGAGAGAGAGAGAGAGAGAGAGAGAGAGAAGAAAGGAGGGAAGGAGGGAAAGTGGAGAATGATGTTGTCTGAAATCAGGAATGTGAAAAGCCTGTTGGGTAAAACACTGGGGTAAATCTCAGATGAAAACTCGCCATCATAAGTGACCAAACATGAGGCTATGTGATGTGCATCATGTTCTTGCCTGGGATTTGTGTATATCAGCAGCTACATAGTTTCCTTCGGAGATCCACTTGGTTTCCTCAGCTAGCTGGAAGCCTGTTGATGAGAGGTTGATGCTAAATCGACCCTGAGGACACAGGGAGGGAGGGAGGGAGGAAGGAAGGAAGGAAGGAAGGAAGGAAGGAAGGAAGGAAGGAAGGAAGGAAGGAAGGAAGGAAGGAAGGAAGGAAGGAAGGAAGGAAGGAAGGAAGGAAGGAAGGAAGGAAGGAAGGAAGGAAGGAAGGAAGGAAGGAAGGAAGGAAGGAAGGAATGAGAGAGGGAGGAAGGAAGAGAACGAGAGAGAGAGATAGAGAGGGCAAGGGAGATATCAGCACTAGGGTTGCAAAATTCTGGGAACTTTAATAAATTCCCTGATTTTCCCGAAATCCCGAATGGAGGATTCGCGGAATCAGGAGGGAATAAACTGGAAATCCGGATGTCTCCAACCAGGATTTGTCACGCCCTGACCGTAGATTGCTTTGTATGTTTCTATTTTTAGTTTGGTCAGGGTGTGATGTGGGTGGGTATTCTATGTTGTAGGTCTAGGTTTTCTATTTCTATGTGTTTGTCCTGGTATGGTTCTCAATCAGAGGCAGCTGTCTATCGTTGTCTCTGATTGAGAGCCATACTTAGGTAACCTGTTTTCCCATTTTGAGTTGTGGGTGGTTATTTTCTGTTTAGTGTTTTTCGTCACCTTACAGGACTGTTCGTTTGTCGTTTTTGTTGTTTTGTTCAGTGTTCAGTTGTTTTATTAAAATAATGAACACTTACCACGCTGCACCTTGGTCCTCCACTCCTTCTCCCGACGATGTTCGTTACAGGATTACTGGTAAACCAGGGAATTTATTGAAAGTTCCCAGAATTTTACAACCCTTTCAGCGCCTCCCCCATAAGGCCAACAGAAGGGAGCAGTAGAGAGCAGTTCAATTACATGCCACAGCTGCATTTAAATTTCATCAAAGCCCAGATTATATATGCCTGCCAAAACCCAGCGACAAATACCAGACTCTTTACAGCACAAACAGCTATAAACAGAGGTTGTCTCTTGGAACTCTCTTATGGAAGCATAAGTATTTGTCAAGTTAACAGAGCATGGTGAGTAGTGTATTACTACTGTAAATGTGTGCATACGTTTTCTGATTACAAGGTGTGTTGTGTTAATGGAAATGAAAAACATGTTCAATAACTCTTGGAGTTCAATGAAATATTTATTTATTAGCCTATCAAAACCAACATGTTTTGGTGCAATAGTTTTCATTGGGGTATTTTTCGGTAGTTGGAAACACATGGCCTCAGCCACATCTCCTGAAATGATTGAAAAAATTACATTTACATGGGTTGGCACCGTGTCTCACTGGGCCATGGCCCCAGCGAACCTGCTCTCACTTGGGGCCAAAGCCAGGCCACTGGTACTTTTCAGCTTGCATTTACATAACAATGGTTAACTGTGAACTTTAACACATTCTTACAAAGCAATTGTTTTGATTATGCAGAGGTTGTTGATTCTGCTCTTCACAAGTCCTCACTGCCAGCCCTAGCTATGGGAACACAATGTCCCTAGTATAACATAAGGCTAAGGTAACACTGGAGTTACAGTCGAAAAGCAGCATCAAAAGGGGAGGGAAAGTGGGGGGAAAGTGGGTGAAATGGTGTCTTTGAAGGATGTTTCTTCCTGTTTTACTGGCTTTCCCTTGTGGTGGGCTGCAGTCTGCGACACTCTGGAGACTCATCATATGTGCCGCACATTGGGAGCTGGCTGGGACTGTGGGAAAGGTGGCATATACACACACATACAGATAGAACCCCTTCTTCATGCACTGGCTGAAGCTCATACACACACACACACACACACACACACACACACACACACACACACACACACACACACACACACACACACACACACACACACACACACACACACACACACGTGTGTACACATAGAAACATACATGCATGGACAGCACACACATACGGTGCCTTCAGAAAGTATTCATACCACTTGCACATTTTGTTGTGTTACAGCCTGAATACAAAATTGATTCAATTGATTTGTTTCCTCACCCATTTACACACAATACCCCATAATGACAAAGTGAAAACATGTTTTTAGTAATTTCTGCTAATGTATTGAAAATGAAATAAAGAAATATCTCAGTTACATAAGTATTCACACCCCTGAGTCAAAACATGTCAGAATCAGCTTTGGCAGCGATTACAGCTGTCAGTCTTTCTGGGTAAGTCTCAAAGAGCTTTGCACACCTGGATTGTACAATATTTGCACATTATAATTTAAAAAATTCTTCAAGTTCTGTCTAGTTGGTTGTTGATCATTGCTAGACAGCCATTTTCAAGTCTTGCCATAGATTTTCAAGCCGATTTAAGTCGAAACTGTAACTAGGCCACTCAGGAACATTCAATGTTTTCTTGGTAAGCAATTCCAGTATATTTTGCCTTGTATTTTAGGTTATTGTCCTGCTGAAAGGTGAATTTGTCTCCCAGTGTCAGTTGGAAAGCAGATTCAACAATGTTTTCCTATATGATTTTGCCTGTGCTTAGCTCTATTCCGTTTCTTTTCATCCTAAAAAACTCCCTAGTCCTTGCCGATGACAAGCATACCCATAACATGATGCAGCCACCATCATGCTCGAAAATATGAAGAGTGGTACTCAGTGATGTGTTAGATTTGCCACAAACATAACACTTTGTATTCAGGACATACAGTTCATGTCTTTGCCACATTACTTTAGTGTCTTATTGCAAACAGGATGTATGTTTTGGAATATTTTTATTCCAAAACGTGCTTCCTTCTTTTCACTCTGTCATTTTAGATTAGTATTGTGGAGTAACTACAATGTTGTTGATCCATCCTCAGTTTTCTCCTGTAACTGTTTCTCCAGCAACTAAGTTAGGATGGACACCTGTATCTTTTTTACATTTTTATTTAACTAGGCAAGTCAGTTAAGAACACATTCTTATTTACAATGACGGCCTACACCGGCCAAACTCGGACGGCACTGGGCCAATTGTGCGCCGCACTATGGGACTCCCAATCACGGCCGGTTGTGATAGTCTGGATTTGAACCAGGTTGTATGTAGTGACACCTCTAGCACTGAGATGCAGCGCCACTTGGCAGCCCTCATCTTTGTAGTGACTGGGTGTATTGATACACCATCCAAAGTGTGATTAATAACTTCACCATGCTCAAAGGGATTTCAATGTCTGCCTTTTTTTATTTTAACCATCTGCCAATAGTTGTCCTTCTTTGTGAGGCATTGGAAAACCTCCTTGGTCTTTGTGGTTGAATCTGTATTTGAAATTAACTGGTCGACTGAGGGACCCCACAGATAATTGTATGTGTGAGGTACAGAGATGAGGTAGTCATTCAAAAATGATGTTGAACATTATTATTGCACACGGACCATGCAACTTATTATGTGACTTGTTAAGCACATTTTTACTCCTGAAATGATTTAGGCTCACCATAGCAAAGGGATTAAATACTTATTGACTCAAGAAATTTCAGCTTTCATTTTTAGTGAATTAGTGTGTAAACCAGTGACACAACATCTAAATGTAATCCATTTTAAATTCAGGCTGTAACAACAACATGTGGAAAACATAAAGTGGTGTGAATACTTTCTGAAGGCCCTGTTTACAGATACCCTCCACAGTCATATACAGCCGCACTCCGCTGTCTCTGATAGACCCCAGATGAGAGGCAGACATTGCACAACATCATGCAGAGAGACATGGAGTTATTACAGTCTCACACACAGCATCAGTGGTGAGGGGAGAGAGTGGAGAGTGTGTGTGTGTCTGTGTGCCAGCCAGCCGCCTCCTCTCCACAGGCGAATAGGATCTGCAGAGACTGGCCCAGGCAGGGAGTGTGTCCAAATCTCCCATCAGACAGACTCAGGACATGTGTCTGCTCTGCTCGGTCCCCACTCACAGAAAACACTCCTGCTCCCTCTGTTAACAGTATCACCACACTCAGCACCTCACTAACCTCTTGAGCATGAGGCTCTGCTGGAACTTAGCACACATTGAACTCAACAGCACAGTTAGATGGTCAGACACTAGTGTTGTCACGATACGCATCCGACCACAAGGGGCTACAGAGAGTAGTGCGTACGGTCCAGTACATCACTGGGGCCAAGCTCCCTGTCATCCAAGACCTCTATACCAGAGGAAGGCCCTAAAAATTTTCAAAGACTCCAGCCACCCAAGTCACAGTCTGTTCTCTCTGCTTCCGCACGGCAAGCGATACCGGAGCGCCAAGTCTGGGACCAAAAGGTTCCTGAACAGCTTCTACCCAAAAAAACATAAAACTTACTCAACAGTTAATTAAACAACTACCCGGACTTTCTGCTGTTCACCCCTACCTACATGTACTTCAATTATTGTGTTACTATTTTATTTTTATATATTTATTAATATTCATACTTTTTAACTGCATTTTTGGGAAAGGGCACGTAAGTAAGCATTTAGCAGTCTGCCATTATCTACACAGTCTACACTTGTTGGATTCGGCGCATGTGACAAATAAAAATGTATTTGATTTGATACCAGTATCGCGATACTAGGAAGTAAGGAAGCAAAGGAAACTAAATATAAAGCAGACTCAATTTCTTGAGGAAAACAGTCCTGGAAAAAACAGCTTTATGTTTTCACTCATAGTCACATTTGTTTATGTTTCAAGCTATAGCACACAATATTTTACAAAAGTAAGTTTTAAGGGACCATGGAGTTAAGTCTGTTTTGTGTTTTCTAATTTGCCAAGGAAAATCTGGTATCATAGTATCGCAATTCTGGTATCGTGACAATACTATCAGACACACTGTCAAAGACACACCTAGTAAACAAGATTAACCTAGATTCGTGAGGTCAATAGAAGTCTTAAGTCCTAACCTCAGAACTCACACCCTAGTTCTTACCTGTGAACACCAGGGGGCACTGTAGCAATCTCCAGCTGTGGCGAAGGGAACTCTGTGGCCCTCGCGTGTGAAAGCAAACTGTCAGTCTGTAGCTGAATGACAAGAGAGAAAAACAATGGCAGAACATATTAGTAGACACGACAAATACTTCGTAAAAATGAATCTGGAACATAGCTCAATCTTTTTGACTGGCCAGCATCGCTATGAAAACTCATATACCAGCAAAATAACAACGTGCCTCTTCCAAAATGAGTACACTTTCACATAACCTAAATCGAACCTTGCTTTTAGGGTCACCATAATGGCAATATCAGTATAATTCCATCTACTTAGTGCAATTTAAACTGATCCCCCCCAGGCCCTTTAATTGTGTGCTACTAAATGACCCTAAAAGACATCTTGATCCCATTAACCCCACTCTGCTTGGACTTAATGAAATATCTCTGTGAGGAGGGGGATAAGGAGGAGAGAAGAGGAGGCTCTTATTTCACAGCATGTTGTGGGAGTCAATCATGGTACTCTGACACTACGCTACATTCAAGTTAGCGTAATTAACTATGATGTAGTGTGTGTGTGTGTGTGTGTGTTGCAATAATTGACTATAATTGGTAGGGTAGTCTACATGGCCTTGCTGCATGTGTTCTGCAAGTGGTTTTGACCTACTCACTGATGATGTGCATCTTGCTGAGGTCTAGTCATACACTTGTGAAGGTGGAGAGGCCAGCAGCGGTGTAGTCTCTACTACACTCACAGTCCTCTCTCATGGCCCTTGTAACAGGACACTGTGTGGGGTCTATCAGTCTAGAAAGGAAAAGAGCAAACATACTGTCTCAATCAAGTTCATATAAAATTTGACAGTTACATGATGATAAATGACGTAATCCATAGGTTGCTTTACATGAAGCCAAATACTTCAGAGTAGTTCTCTCCTTCTCAGGTCGTCAAGGCGATGTACTCCCGTGGCTTGTCAGTCTGCATTCCTGCAGAGAAGACCTGAGGAGGAAGAGGAGCTGGGGAAGGACAGGAAGGAGGAAGAAGGGGTGAGGGAACTCGCCCAGAGATTTAATTTATAACCTCTTCAGGACGACATGCTATTTCTAAACCTGACCTGGGTTGGCCTGGTTCTCAAATGGACAGCCAGACAGACAGACAGACAGTCTAAAGAAGTTCCCCTCAGTCTCATTCATCTAAAACATGAGAAAATAACTAATGACCAGCCCGCTTGGGTAGCAACTTCAGAATGGAAAAACAAATGTACTTGTTAAAATCAGGGGCTGGAACGGTTCAGGGAACAGAACCGAAAACCGGAAAATAAGGACATTTTTCAAGTAACATTAATGGAACCTGGAAACAAATTGAACAGTTATTTTAAGAGTTTGGGAACCAATTAATAACGTTATTTTACGTTCCAGGCTCTATCTGCACTGATTTGTGAAGTAATTTAATGAACTAAATGTAAACTATTGATTTCACAGGTTAAAAAAAGGAACAGAAAGGAATGATATAAACCGGTACCTTTATTTTGCTGGTCGGAACAGTGGAACAAAATGAAAAAAAAATGGTGGTTCTGTTCACCATCGGGCTGGAGATCAGACAGACTCTTGTTGGTAAAGTAGGGATATAGCTTAAAAACACTAAAGTGTATTATGGGTAACGTAGTAAGTTAACTTTCATTTATGATGCAATTGTGGTGGTGGGGAGATGTAGCCAAACTGTGAGCCCCGCTCTTTTTTCTCCGTTAGCCCACTATTTTCTTTTGTCATTCAGACTACCTCACATGGTGAACAAGTTTAATAAATGTCAACTACTTCAGTGGAATTCCAGACTAACTCGTCATTAGCAGCGGATAAGATCCACAAAGGTGGGAATTACCCCAGAGCATCCATAAATTGTTCTGGCCCTGGAGGTAAGTCGTCCCGACTACAGTCTGGAGGCGAGGCAGGAAAGGTAACACCCTGGACGTCACTGTAGCTAGGGGGCAGATGGCCTAAAAGAGAGAACAAAGGACACATTTACGAGAGGTATAGCTATGTTACAGAGGTGTATTACACACATACTTTATAACAGGAGTTAGGTAAAGAAGAGGCTGAGGATACTGTACAGTGGGGCAAAAAAGTATTTAGTCAGCCACCAATTGTGCAAGTTCTCCCACTTAAAAAGATGAGAGAGGCCTGTAATTTTCATCATAGGTACACTTCAACTATGACAGACAAAATGAGAAAGAAAATCCAGAAAATCACATTGTAGGATTTTTAATTAATTAATTTGCAAATTATGGTGGAAAATAAGTATTTCCCAGGGCAGTTGGACGAAGACTGATGCTCATAGACCTTTTCTGAGCTATCAAATTTGAAAAGACAGATCGTGGATGGGGTTAGGGTTTGTTTTCAGCACCAGCAAAAAGTTGGTTCCAAATGCCAAGGTGGCTCACTGGGTATATTTTATGTTTCATCTGAGAACCCTCACTACATTGAATATGGGTTATGTCAAAACAGGATATAAGAGATGGGAAACATTACTGAGCATGACCAACAATGGTAATACTACAACACTAGGGTTAAACAATTTCAAAACCTACCTTTGACTTCCTGTAAGACTGTAGAGTATGTGAACTTGTTGATTTGTTGTGCTGGATGAAGAGTGAGAATTGATAAATAATATAATGGCAGTGTGCTATCGACATTACAGCAGTGTTGAGACATGTTTGTAGTCCAGACTTACTTTTATGATGGAGCTGACAGAAGTCTCAGGCCATCACCCTCATTCTCTACATCCAGATGTACACTGAGTGTACAAAACATGCTCTTTCCATGACATAGAGTGACCAGGTGAATACAGGTGAAGCTATGATCCCTTATTGATGCCATTTGTTAAATACACTTCAATCAGTGTAGATGAAGGGGAGGAGACAGATTAAAGAAGGATTTTTAAGCCTTGAGACAAATGAGACATGGATTGTGCATGTGTGCCATTCAGAGGGTGAATGGGCAAGACAAAATATTTAAGTGCCTTTGAACGGGGTATGGTAGTAGGTGCCAGGTGCACTGTTTTGAGTGTGTCAAGAACTGCAATGCTGCTGGGTTTTTCCTGCTCAACAGTTTTCCATGTGTATCAATAATGGTCCACCACCCAAAGGACATACAGCAAACTTAACACAACTGTGGGAAGCATTGGAGTCAGCATGGACCAGCATCCCTGTTGAACACTTTCGACATCTTGTGTCCATGCGACTCAAATTGAGGCTGTTCTGAGGGCAAAAGGAGGTGCAACCCAATATTAGTAAGGTGTTCCTAATGTTTGTACATTCAGTGTATGTAAGTAGTAACTCAAGTGATTTGCCTAGTTAAATTAAGGTTAAATTAAATAAATAAATAAAAGTGTTGTGATGCTGTTGGACAGTATTATGTTGGTAATCCAAGTTTAGAGATTTTTTGGAAGGGTTTGAGAGGCCTTGCCTTGCGTCAGAAACACTTCAGCTCTTACAAATGCACTCCAGCTGGTCTTCATCTACGTTATGCGTCCAACGCTGTCAAACAAATGAAATATCTGGAATTGTTATTGTGAGCTGAGCAGCCATGCTGTGCCTTAGTGGACTTTAGCTTGTCATAGCTGGCTGGTGGGTTTGGGCTAATGTAAAGCCATTCTAAATGTGTTATTATAACAATTATAACATTACGACAACTATAACATTATAACTTTAACAGCACCAAGTAGCCTATACAACTATATTGGAAAAATGGACAGAGGAACTTGCTCATAGTATGAAATATTAGAACTCCTAGCTATTAGAATGAGTGGCATAGCCTATGTTATGTAAATCTATGTTATGTTAATCTATGGTGAGAAAAACAAATAACAGACTGCCACTAAAAACCTTTCCTCAAGCTTTCATATTAACTGACAAAGGAGGGAGGCAATATAACAGCTGGTTGAGAAACTAGCTTAGCCCACAAAGGCATTAAACCGGAAAGAACAGGGCATATGGTACAAATGTACATGTGTGTAGCTGTCAGAGCACAAGTTGGAGCTACCTTTCCAATACTTTCAGATCTGCATGAAGTGACTATGAGATATAGCAAATCAAATCACATTTTATTTGTCACATGCTTCGTAAACAACAGGTGTAGACTAACAGTGAAATGTTTACTTACGGGTCCTTTTCCAACAATGTAAAGTTAAAGTCTTTATGCATCTTAATGTGCTCTAATATCATAAGCAAATTTATTTGGGGCTAATTCACAACCTGATTAAGTGGAGACTTAAGTGGAGACTTAATCAGGTGGAGAATTAGCCAAACATACCCTGGTAAAACTGACTATCCTACCGAGCCTCGACTTCGGCGATGTCATTTACAATAGCCTCCAACACTACTCAGCAAACTGGATGCAGTCTATCACAGTGCCATCTGTTTTGTCACCAAAGCCCCACCCACTGCGACCTGTATGCTCTCGTCGGCTGGCACTCGCTACATATTCGTCGCCAGACCCACTGGCTCCAGGTCATCTATAAGTCTTTGCTAGGTAAAGCTCCGCCTTATCTCAGCTCACTGGTCACGATAACAACACCCACCCGTAGCACATGCTCCAGCAGGTATATCTCACTAGTCATCCCCAAAGCCAACACCTCCTTTGGCCGCCTTCCCTTCTAGTTCTCTGCTGCCAATGACTGGAACGAATTGCAAAAATCGCTGAAGTTGGAGACTTATATCTCCCTCACTAACTTTAAACATCAGCAATCTGAGCAGCTAACTGATCGCTGCAGCTGTACACAGCCCATCTGTAAATAGCCCATCTAATCTATCTACCTCATCCCTACCTCATCCCCATATTTATTTACTTTTTTGCTCTTTTGCACACCAGTATTTCAACTTGCACATCATCATCTAAACATCTATCACTCCAGTGTTAATTTGATGAATTGTAATTACTTTGCTACTATGACCTATTTATTGCCTTACCTCTTCATGCCATTCGCACACACTGAATACAGACATTTTTTTTCTTCTAATGTGTTATTGACTGTATGTTTGTTTATTCCATGTGTAACTCTGTGTTGTTGTTTGTGTCGCACTGCTTTGCTTTATCTTGGCCAGGTCGCAGTTGTAAATGAGAACTTGTTCTCAACTGGCCTACCTAGTTAATATAAAGGTGAAAGAACAATTTTTAAAAAACTAAAAGACTCAAAATGCATTAGCTAGATCACTAACTCTAAAGATAATACCCACTCATAGTATACGTGCATTAATCTAACAGTACATTTAATGTCATTTTATTTTTTCAATTGTAGCCATCTAGTCTGGGGAAAAGTGACTGGGCAACAGGATAGATAATAGACAGTAGCAGCAGCGTATGTGTGAAAGTGTGTGTGTGTGTGTTGCGTCAGTATGCATGTGTGTGCAAGTTATGTGTGTGTGGGCATCTGTAGTGTGTGTGTGTGTATCTGTGTGTTGGGGTGTCAGTGTAAGTACAGTATGTGTGAGTGTGTGGATAGAGTCAGTGCAAGAGAGTTCAATGCAAAAAAGGGTCAATGCAGGAAGTCTGGGTAGCCATTTTATTAGCTATTTAGCAGTCTTGTTTAGCAGTCTCAGGCTTGGGGGTAGAAGCTGTTCAGGGTCTTGTTGGTTCCAGACTTGGTGCACTGGTACCGCAGTGGCTAAACGGACTAGAGAGGCATGAGGAGTTCCAGCCTCCGGAACTTTCAGTGAGGCAACTTGACCCGCCAAACGTCCAACAGCAGCATGAGGTTAACTGCCATAATTACCTTCAGCTGTTTGCAGCTTGAGGGGTGCCAAGGCGGTATTTTCTCTCTACTAATTAGGCTACACTCTACTCTAAGTGCAGTGATTTCATGCTGCTTCTTGACCTAGATTTAAGGCTTCCTGAACATAAATAAAAAAATACTACTTTAATGCACCCTTTAAAGACAAGAAAGTCTGAAAAAACCCAACCAACATAGGCTGATAACAGTGTGTATGATAGACTGTTGATTTGAACTTTTGGCTACCCAAAGACATTTGTTGATGAGGTCAGTTTGGGTCGAGATTTCATGTTCAATAAACATTTTCTTTAGAGTATGCCTCTCAAGCTCATATTCACTATAAATTATGTCTTCAGCTCTATAGGCCTACTGATATGATTGGAATCCAGTGGTGTGTATTCATGAATGCCAAAGGAAGACAGCCTTCCCCAAAAATTAGACTAATAATAAAAAATTATTAGAATAATGTGTCTTTCACCTCTCTGTGTTTCATAATTGTCCTTCAATTCGCAAGTGGCTGAATGTATCCCACTGGAGAAAGCATCAGAGTGAGCAAAACATTGCCCCTCTGTCTCAGTATGTGTGGCCAATCTATCTGATGCTGTCTGGTCAAAAAGAGTATGACATTGTTGCCGCCAGTAGCGTTGAATTCAACAGCAAATGAAGGCAGCGAGCATTTGGCCTCCCTTAATATATATTTTTTATTATAAAAGAATAGCCAATCAGCATTGAGCTAAACTTAGTAAGCACAACTGTGAATGTTCCTGGCACACCCAAAATAACTTGTGAAGGGAAGCCAATTTGGATTTGGCTTCACACCAATCACATCACATCAAAAGCAAAACGTCATTGACAGAAAAACTCGGAATTGTTGTATGTCGATATGTCGTTGTCCTCCGGTGGCTAGCTAGCGAGCTAAAATCATCCCTTTCCTAAATTAGCCATGGATGGAGATATGGATTTGGACTTGGTGATTATAACGGTGATTCTGATCCAACCATAAATTCATACATTGTGCCTCTGGCCTGAGAGGATGGAAGTTCAATATGTCGCTAGATGTAGTAAGTTAACGTTAACTAGTTAGCTGGCTCATCATTGCCAATGAAAGTAAGTTAGGCTAGTTAGCAAGCCCTTTAGTCAGGTAGCCTAGTTGAGGACAACAAAAACTAAAAGTGCATAGGTAACTGCATGACAGTCAGAGAATTATGGCAACATGAAAGAGAAGAGGACGGTATTAGTACAAACACACACACACACACACACACACACAAATCAGTACCATCGACAGCCACCTGATATTTAGCTTATGTGGGATGGACTAAATTGTTTATTTTTGTTTCTTTTCTTCTTTTTTTTTTGTATCTTTTAGTTGTCACTGTATTAGACTAAGCATAGGTAATTTGATGATGTTGAAGTTGAAATGGTGCTGGAATGACATTAGCTGAGGCAGCTTCTGTTTTTTGTTGTTGTTGCGACTTGCGGTAAATCTCTGTGGTTCTAAATCAGTAGTTGTTTAGTAGTCCAAAAATGGCAGAAACATTAACTTGCTTGACCATACTGTTTGTTACATGCAATATGCTTTGTGGACTTCACCGGATAGATGTTGCTCTCTGGTTCTCTTTTGTTTTCGTAACGGGTCGCCAAACAACCTATGGGATCTCCTTCCCCTTCACACGATGTGATTGAGATGCTTAATATCAAAGATGTTACAGTCACGCCACACCCTTACTGTACCCACGTGACCTGTCACCATAAAAGGCAGTGTGGAGTGACATACTGTCTTTTCTTCATGTTTGTGTTTGAAATTAAAAGACTGCTATTAAATCCCCTTCGGATAACTTTCTTACGATTCTTTAACGACTCGAGGAGGTGCCGTGAGTAGTTGATTTTATCTAATCTACTCCCCCTCGCTCTTGTTATTGTGCCGGCCCATTCTAGCGAAATGTTATTGCTTTTTGTCAGGCATTTCCATCCCTGAGTCCACAAACGCCGATACTGACAGTCCATACTTGACTGTGCCTGCCAGATAGCTTCATATAGGTGTAAGTTTTGAACCTTGATACATATTTTTTTATATATTACATTTTTTTATTTACTCCCGTTTGCTGCCGGCTGTGACAGAGCCTGAACTTGAACCAGGTTCTCTAGTGGCACAGCGTGCTAGTGGATCGGAGCCAACGGTAAGTATAACATTCTCTCGAAGCATTTGAAGCCGATATCAAGGCATTCGAAGCATACGCCGAAACATATAGACAAAAATATTTTTCTTGGAACACACTTGGAATGACATACATAGGATGTCATTCCACCCATGTCAACAGTTTTAAAAACAACTCCCAGCCTCAGATGAGCACACATTTTGCACAGTATAGCAGCTCTTGCTCTCACTGTCAGAAATTCAAACTGAGTTGAAATCTTGAGCACTTTGGGTGCGGAGCCTCCGGATTCTCATCAGATGAGTCTACCACACAGTCCAATGATCATTCCAAATGTGCCAGGTCAAATGATGGGTCTCACTCCTTTCATGATCCACCGCCAAATAAACGCCATCGCTCGTCCTTGCCTGGGCACAAATTTAGAGAGATACGCAAGGAGATTAAGTCACTGGACAGTCGTATGGAAACCCTTGAGTCTGCCCTCGAGAACATCCTGGCCAGGCTTCCCCCGCCGGTACCAACCCCTACCTCTGAACAGAGCGTAGATGTTGAATCGGATGACACTGACGTACTGTCCACAAGAGCCTCCCACTCTTATGACAAAGTCTATGAGTACTCTGATGATGCTATGTACCACAGCTCTAGCATCTTCCAGTCTCAGTTTGCCGGCTTGGCAGTGACGGTCGACCAGAAAATATCCTTGTCTGAAATTTTTGAGAGTGCAAGCAGGAACCTCAGTATGGAGCATGCATCTACTGCCACATCCACATCCAAGTTTGATGAACTCAGTTCTTCAAAGAGTGAGACATCCATTCTGTTGTTCAAAGAGTGAGACATCCATTCTGTTGTTCAAAGACTGAGATATCCATTCTGTTGTTCAAAGACCTTGTGCGTGAGCAATGCACTTGGAGCACACCAAATGACAGAACCCCTGCTATGCCAAGCATATGCACTCACGTAGCTACAGTTCATGGTGCAGATGAGAATGGATTTGGCCATTTATCCCATATGGACAAATACTTTGCTTCTCTTGTTCATACAAAATAAAAAGCATACATGTTAATAGGGATGTGCATCTTTCCCTTTGAAAATGATTTGATAGATATTTAGCTAGATACATGGGCTTCAATACGATATAGGAATTATACGTTTTAGGTTAAACCTACCTAACCACACTGAGGATGATTACAGCTGAACACAATGAGAATGATGAGAATGACCTGCGTGCCTACATACAGTAGGGCTGCCAATCTTAGCGGATGTGTATAGGTCCCGAGGCGAGGCTACATGTAGTCTCTGGAATGCAGAGAGTGGAAGGGCGATTTTCCGTGCCACGATGCCACTGAAAGTCTTTCACACTTTCTCAAGAATGCTACGATTTGATAACCGTGAGTCAAGACCTGCAAGACGTGTGAGAGACAAACTGGCGGCTATAAGAGAGGTCTGGGAGAAGTGGGTGGAGCGTCTGCCATACCTATACAACCCTGGGACTGATGTAACAGTGGATGAGAAACTGGTTCCATTCAGAGGTACATTTTTATTTTCATATCTGTAATGTAAGTGATTTTCACTGTTAATTGTATTATGTATTGCTGTAATATCACCACCTGCACTCCTCACAACAAAGGGTAGAGAGGCCTTCTCATCAAAGTTTACCTTCACCCCCACCACCACTCCAGTTTCTTACCTCCCAAAGAGAAACAAGAGTGTGGTCCTTCTGAGCACACTGCACAAACGGCTGAGATCAGTGATCGTGAGTACAGGAAGCCAGCCATCATCCTGGACTACAACCACAACAAAGGAGGCATTGACAACCTGCACAAGGTGATTGGAAATTACAGCTGCAGGAGGATGACTGCCCGCTGGCCCCTGGTCATCTTCCATAACATCATTGATGTGTCCTCATACAATGCCTTCATGATATGGAAAAATATCAACCCTACCTGGATTCCTGATAAGCGGAAACAAGAGGAGGGTGTTCCTGGAGCAGCTGGGAAAGGCACTTGTAACCCCACACATTCAAAGAAGGGAGTGCCTCCTGCACACAGCAGCCTCCTCTGCTCTGCAGCACTTGTGAAAGCTGTTCAGGGGGCTGAATCTTGTCCTGATCCACCTGAGGCTGCAGCTGGAGCAGGCAAGAGGAGAAGATGCCAATTCTACCCCCCAAAGAAGGACTGTAAAACAAACACTATGTGCTGCACATGTGAGAAATACATCTGCAAAGTCCATGCACACACACTTGCATACTGTCCTACATGTGCTAATTAGAGTTGATTGATTTATGTTCTTCACATTTTTGTTTTGTATCTATTATCTTATTTTATTCTTATTTATTGTTGTTTGTACTAAAACATACTAAAACGTGAATGTGATTTTGCAGAGCATACAACCATGCTGATAACCATCCGTGGAGATCAGTGGACAAAGGGCTGGATAACGGGCCACACCGAAAAACGCATGGTTCCACAGAATACCAACTGGGATGGATCCCGAGGCAAATGTGGCTTCTTCATCAATATCTTCATGATTTTGTTTGTAAAATAATGATAAAAATACTCTCGCCAGCTTTGATCCATGCCTGGGCCTGCAGGACACAAAGTTCTTTGTCAGACGAATCATTGGTTCGAAACTACAGAACAGTACAAAACAAGAGAACACACATGGTTAATGTTCTGAAAAAAAGTATATATATATATTGGTCATATTGGTCATGGCCCCCGAGTGGCGCAGCAGTCTAAGGCACTGCATCTCAGTGCAAGAGGCATCACTCCAGTCCCAGGTTCAAATCCAGGCTGTATCACATCCGGTCGTGATTGGGAGTCCCAAAGGGCAGCGCTCAGTGTCATCTGGGTTTTGCCGGGGTAGGCTGTCATTGTAAATAAGAATTTGTTCTTAACTGACTTGCCTAGTTAAATAAAGGTTAAATAAAAAAAATATATATAATATGTCTTACAGAGCCTTACCATTAGTCCACTCAAGTTTCTTCAACTGTCTTCTGACCATGATTAGAGCGATGTTAATGTTGTGCTGTGATGCCAGCAGATTCCAGACTGCATTTGCCGATCGCACATCGTCTTCAACCATCAGTGAGTCGATGGCTTGAATAGTCTCGCTGGAAATTGTAAATGTATTAAATGTATTATTTATTATGGTCTGACATGTCTGCAGAAATGTTGCAATTTTGTAATGTGTTTTGTTTGGTAAATTGTTTTGTAAATATTAATTCACATTTGTGGTGCCACTCAATAAACAATTAATTATTTAAATCAATATTGTCAATATTGTTATTATTATTATTATTAAAATATGTTTTTATAATGGAGGGTGGTGTTAAAAAAATGAGCCCCAAAAAGGGTTATTCGAAGAACCTTTTTCAAGGGTTCTTTGAATAACTTATAGGGTTTCCCCCACAGTTTCAATTTGAAGAACCCCTAAAGGATACTCCGGGAACCTTTTAATTTTAGTGTAGGAGAAAATGTTAGCTGGCTTTTCATAGCCGAGCATTCAGAGGTCAAGACAGCAAGTGCATAAGAGAGAGAGAGAGAGAAAATCGAAACACACACAGTAACGTGTGTTAATGCGTTCCGAGAGCCGATCAGCCGATCTGTTCAACGATTAGTTTAATTAATAGCCCGGTTACTGTGTGAAACTCCCCCCCAACAAGCAATAACCCTACTCACGTGTGGTCAACTATTTCATCACCGTTTTGCACTGCTCTGAGACAAGCAAGACTACTAAAAAAACATATACATTTTAAAACCGTTTTTTTTATTAACCCTGCATTATAAGTGTAAAAAGGCCCTTAGATATTAATTTAGAATCTTCTAAATTGAATTAGATCTACTACTGTACAATGACATTTTATGGACCTGCCAGTATTTTAATTTAGAGATTCCAGTAAAGAAATGTATATGTAGAGGGGTAACTTTCTTCACCAATTCTCTTACCATTTTGTACTGTTGTGTGATTAGCCTACCAGTTGGTGTAACTGTAATGTTAATTCTCTTGAGAGGAATGTTGCTCTTCACTTTCACAATATTAAAAACTTTCAAATGCATTTATGAATTAAATCGCTTTAGCCAACATGTTGCGGTTAATCTGATGAAGGATTGACTAGATCTATAAGCCCAGGACGATAGTAATATGGGCAATAAGATACACTACAAGAAAGGGAACACATATACAGTATAACCGTAGAAAACGGTTGCAGATCGGTGGGCCATCAAGCAAACAGACCAACGAAGCACGGGTAAACAGTGGGAGTATCTATGACTCTCTGAGAACCCCTTCCTTCGGGCTGGGTTCTGGGCCGGGAGGGTGGCTTTGGCTCTCGCCTGAGCTCGGATTCCCGCATCTACATACAAACGTTATACGCGTGGAATATAGCAATAAGAATGTCCGTTTGATATGCAGTGCAGATCACCTACTATTATCCTTCTCAGAGTTTTAAGAATTGTGTGTGTCCAGTTATTTGTGACATTGTGGCATTCAAAGCATATTGAAAATAGAAGCAATAGGATATGAAGCAATAGCCTTCCCGCCTGTGGTCAACTATTTCAGCAATGTTTCGCGCTGCTCTGACACAAGCATGGGGACTGGTCTTGATAAATCAATGAGATTTTTATTTTCCCTGAATATCCATTTGGGTATTGGTTAGACTACAATTAGGGTGTAGATATGTTAGGATTATTTTGCTCTTAGTACTGTAGCCTAATCCCGACCAGTCACGTTGTACAGGGCCATATTTTCTTAACGGAAACCCTGAGGGTTTTGTCTTAGAAACACCATAATATTAATCAAATTAATTAAGCAAACATTTTTAAAATCCATCCCATACACTATGTTCTTACAAAAAAGTTTTAAATTCTCTAGTACAGCCATATTAAAGACTGTCAAATGCTTCTCAAAGATGCCATCTGGTGGTCAAACTAGCACTAACTAGCATTAATGGCAACAATGGCTGACACTTAAATAATGTGCCATAGAATTCTGCGGTAGCCCGCAAGGTGTGCTGCAGTATGAGGATTATAAATACAACTTTGATAGCCTCTACTAGCCTCTCAAAGCACTTCTTGATGACAGAAGTGAGTGCTACGGGGCGATAGTCATTTAGTTCAGTTACCTTTGTTTTCTTGGGTACAGGAACAATGGTGGACATCTTGAAGCAAGTGGGGACAGAAGACTGGGATAGGGAGAGATTGAATATGTCCGTAAACACTCCAGCCAGCTGATCTACGCATGCACGGGATCAGCTCCCACACACTGAGGAAGAAGGACCTTGCTGTTTCTCTGAACGTCCTGTTCGGGTTTAAAGTTTATCAGGATTTGAATACCTTCGCAAATAAATGACTAACTATGAATCAGAAGAGGGCAGTCATTTCAAGAGGTGGTGAAGTAATTCAGTCAATCTGCATTTCATACCTTCAGGTAAGAAGACAGGACATGTTCATGGATATGTCTACTGTTAGTCCAACTGCAAAACCAGAATATGAATGCACACACGGCAAGTGTTTTCACCTATTGCGATAAATGTACACTGTTAATGCATGGTGTTTGAGGGGAGATGTTTGCATTAGACATTACATGAATTACTACACTTCACATTTTTTGTATAATCACATACGCTGTCTCCATTTCTGCTACTAGCTCTGTTTCTGCTTCTAGCTGGGCAAACATTGTGTCTACAGTATATATGGATCTGTTGTGCTGAAAAATAAAAAGTGAGAAACATAGCATTTGCATGGTTATGATTAGAAAATGTTAGACTTTTCATGACCAATGTTTGACATCATGGACAGTAAGACTACATGCATCGTTTGAAAACTTCCCTCCCCTGTCAGTGATAATGTTGTCCACAAGTCCAAAATCAAGAGGTTTGTTGCTGATAATTGAAGCGATCTCTGTTCCCGATTTTCCCTACAAGGGTTCAGCAATTACCCATTTGCTGAAGAGGTCAGTCATGGTTAGAGCATATTGGTTACCAGCAACGGTTCTCTTCTCAAAAGGGCTTATGAGATAGATGCACAGGATAGACCATGCATGTCTAACTTGATAGGATGCATCACAGGGGCCCGCGTTTTCATGTTATAGTAGAGTTGACACTGCACTCCTCAACCTTATAGAATGTGAAAACATAGTACAGTTGTGGCCAAAAGTTTTGAGAATGACAAAAATATTAATTTCCACAAAGTTTGCTGCTTCAGTGTCTTTAGATATTTTGTCAGATGTTACTATGGAATACTGAAGTATAATTACAAGAATTTCATAAGTGTCAAAGGCTTTTATTGACAATTACATGAAGTTGCTGCAAAGAGTCAATGTTTGCAGTGTTGGCCCTTCTTTTTGAAGACCTCTGCAATCTGCCCTGGCATGCTGTCAATTAACTTCTGGGCCACATCCTGACTGATGGCAGCCCATTCTTGCATAATCAATGCTTGGAGTTTGTCAGAATTTGTGGGTTTTTGTTTGTCCCCCCGCCTCTTGAGGATTGATCACAATTTCTCAATGGGATTAAGGTCTGGGGAGTTTCCTGGTCATGGACCCAAAATATTGATGTTTTGTTCCCCGAGCCACTTAGTTATCACTTTTGCCTTATGGCAAGGTGCTCCATCATGATGGAAAAGGCATTGTTCGTTATCAAACTGTTCCTCCGACTTTCAAGTAGAGGTCGACCGATTAATCGGAATGACCGATTAATTAGGGCCGATTTCAAGTTTTCATAACAATCGGAAATTGGTAATTTTGGATGCCGGTTTTGGCGATTTTTAAAATATATTTTTTTAACACCTTTATTTAACTAGGCAAGTCAGTTAAGAACACATTCTTATTTTCAATGACGGCCTAGGAACGGTGGGTTAACTGCCTTGTTCAGGGGCAGAACGACAGATTTTTACCTTGTCAGCTCAGGGATTCAATCTTGCAACCTTACGGTTAACTAGTCAAACCTTACGGTTAACTAGTCAAACGCTCTAACCACCTGCCTCACGAGGAGCCCGCCTGTTACGCGAATGCAGTAAGAAGCCAAGGTAAGTTGCTAGCTAGCATTAAACTTATCTTATGAAAAACAATCAATCAATCATTCACAATCACTAGTTATAACTACACATGGTTGATGATATTACTAGTTTATCTAGCGTGTCCTGCGTTGCATTTAATCGATGCCGTGCGCATTCGCGAAAAAGGACTGTCGTTGTTCCAATGTGTACCTAACCATAAACATCAATGCCTTTCTTAAAATCAATACACAGAAGTATATATTTTTAAACCTGCATATTTAGCTAAAAGAAATCCAGGTTAGCAGGCAATATTAACCAGGTGAAATTGTGTCACTTCTCTTGCATTCATTGCACGCAGAGTCAGGGTATATGCAACAGTTTGGGCTGCCTGGCTCATTGCGAACTAATTTGCCAGAATTTTACGTAATTATGACATAACGTTGAAGGTTGTGCAATGTAACAGGAATATTTAGACTGATGGATACCACCCGTTAGATAAATTACGGAACGGTTCCGTATTTCACTGAAAGAATAAAAAAAAATGATAGTTTCCGTATTCGACCATATTAATGACCTAAGGCTCGTATTTCTGTGTGTTATTATGTTATAATTAAGTCTATGATTTGATAGAGCAGTCTGACTGAGTGATGGTGGGCACCAGCAGGCTCGTAAGCATTCATTCAAACAGCACTTCCGTGCATTTTACCAGCAGCTCTGCTGTTTATGAATTCAAGCCTATCAACTCCCGAGATTAAGCTGGTGTAACCGATGTGAAATGGCTAGCTAGTTAGCGGGGTGCGCGCTAATAGCGTTTCAAACGTCACTCGCTCTGAGACTCGGAGTAGTTGTTCCCCTTGCTCTGCATGGGTAACACTGCTTCGAGGGTGGCTGTTGTCGAAGTGTTCCTGGTTCGAGCCCAGGTAGCGGCGAGGAGAGGGATGGAAGCTATACTGTTACACTGGCAATACTAAAGTGCCTATAAGAACATCCAATAGTCAAAGGTATATGAAATACAAATCATATAGAGAGAAATAGTCCTATAATTCCTATAATAACTACAACCTAAAACTTCTTAGCTGGGAATATTGAAGACTCATGTTAAAAGGAACCACCAGCTTTCATATGTTCTCATGTTCTGAGCAAGGAACTTAAACGTTAGCTTTCTTACATGGCACATATTGCACTTTTACTTTCTTCTCCAACACTTTGTTTTTGCATTATTTAAACCAAATTGAACATGTTTCATTATTTATTTGAAACTAAATAGATTTATTGATGTATTATATTAAGTTAAAAACATGTTCATTCAGTATTGTTGTAATTGTCATTATTACAAATAAATGTAAAAAATCGGCCGATTAATCGGTATCGGATTTTTTTGGTCCTCCAATAATTGGTATCGGTATCGGCGTTGAAAACTCATAATCGGTCAACCTCTACTTTCAAGTCCCCATTCTACCAGCACAAAGAAAATACCTGAGATTTGCCTTTGATTAATGTGCTTTCAATTTCGCGCCCTACCCTTTGGCCTTTCGCTCGCCCCTTGCACTTTCACAAAGTGCATAAGCGCAGTGCTAGCCCCCATTCACCAAGCAGGAGTCAGGGTCCTGAACTGCTTAAATGATTGGCTAATACTGCATGTGCAGGGTTACAAAGCCAAACTTAGGCACACATATCCATGGTGTCACATCACCTTTCCGTGTTGCAACTAACAATGAACTTCTCTGGTCCCCACTCAGTGTGTGCACTTCCTGGGCTTGACACTGGACACTCAAATCATGCGAGCAACACTCTCTCCAGAAAGAGTGGTATCATTGACAAATTGCCTTTCAACATTGAAACTGAGAAACAGATGACAGCACTAGAGAGTCAGAGTCTCCTAGGCTTCCGAACTGCTGCATTCCATGTTGTACTGTTGGACTTTCTCCGCATGCGGCCAATATAGAGCTGGTACAACAGACACAACCTATGTCCCAGAAAGGAACAAACACAAAAAGCTGACCATTTCAATGAATTGCTGGAGAGCAATGCAATGCTGAAGCCGAGCACTTCAAACTCCCAGTGGAGTTCTCCTTGGCGCAATTCACAATAGGGTGACTTTGACCACAGATCCTACCTACAGGGATGGGGAGCAGCCTTGAACCAGTCAGGGGTTCATGGTGTATGGTCAGCACCATGAACAACAGCTCACATCAACGTACTGGAACTTCAGGTGGTTCACCTTGCACTCCGCCACTTCCTCCCAGTACTGAGAGGACAACATGTACTGATACGGACAGACAACATAACCGCGGTTGCACACATCTACCACCAGGGCGTACTGAGGTCAATGGGCACTGCACCAGGTAGAGAGGGAGATACTGCTTTGGGCAAACAGACACCTTTCATCCCTCAGAGCAATACACATGCCAGGCGTGGAGAATCAGACAGCAGACCTTCTCTCCAGAGGAGGCCCTTTTCCTTCAGACTGGAGGATACATCCCACAGTAGTGAAGATGATGTGGGCGCAATTCGGAACGGCCATTCCTGATCTGTTCACATCACAAGACTCAACCTATTATTCTATGTGGTTCTCCATAAAGGTTCCAGCAGGCCCACTCAGGGTCAACGCCCTATCACACAGGCGGCCAAGGGGGCTACTGTATGCATTTCCACCAATTCCCTTGCTCTCTCAGGTCTTGAGGAAGATCAGTCTCAAGAGCGCGTCAGTTTGCAGGGAAGTACCCATCTATATTGAAAGTGTATATGGCAGCCATCTCTAGCCATCTCTCAGCCATCTCTCATCTCATGAACAGATTGTGGGTTCATCACCAGGGGCGTACCCTCTAGTATCGCTCCTTCAGTACCCTCATGGGAGTTAGATATTGTCCTACGATCACTTATGACTCCAGCCACCCTAGTCATAGACTGTTCTCTCTGCTACCGCAAGTGTCGGTCCAAGAGGCTTCTAAACAGCTTCTACCCCCAAGCCATGAGACTCCTGAACACCTAATCAAATGGCTACCCAGACTATTTGCATTGCCCCCCCCCCCCCCCCTCATTAACACCGCTGCTACTCTCTGTTGTTATCATCTATACATAGTCACTTTAATAACTCTGCCTACATATACATATTACCTCAATTACCCCGACACCGGTGCCCCCGCACATTGACATTGACTTCGTACCATTGACATTGACTTTGTACCGGTACCCCCTGTATATAGTCCCGCTATTGTTATGTACTGCTGCTCTTTAATTATTTGTTATTCTTGTCTCTTATTTTTTTGTTGTTGGTATTTTCTTAAAACTGCATTGTTGGTTAAGGGCTTGTATTGTATTGCATTTCACTGTAAGGTCTACTACACCTGTTGTATTCGGCGCATGTGACAAATAAAATGTGATTTGATTTGATCCCATCATTTAAGCCCCTGTCTTCACTTGTGTGTTGTGAGCTCTCAGTCAAGACTGCCTTTCTATTGGTTATTGTTTCAGCCAAGCTTGTTGGAGAATTACATGCGCTTTCTACCAATCCTTCATGCTTTACTTTAGCAGAAGATGGATATAAGGCAGTGCTTCGGGCAAATCCAGCATTCTTAGGTGCTTTCATCATCACATACTAACCAGCCCTTAATCATAACGGTATTTCACCTGCCTCCTCACTCCTTACAGGAGAGTTGTGAGTTGAATACACTTTGCCCGGTTAGGGCGTTGAGTGCCTATCTTGCTGTAACAGCAACTATTCATCAATCAGAACAGCTTTTTGTGTGTTATGGGGAGCACATGGGTACTGGCACATTGGATTACCAATGCAGTGTCAAAATCATACGCTGCAGCAGGTAGACCAACTCCAGACAGCTTGGTAGCACACTTCACCAGGGGTGTGGCCACTTCATGGGTCCTGTTCAGAGGCCTTCCTGGACTCTATCTGTGCTACTGCAAGTTGGGCAACACCCATGACTTTCATGAGGTACTACAGAGTCAATGTTATGTCTGTGGTTCTGAACACGGCACGCTCTCTCAACCCAGATAAGTGAGCGTGCCATGAACGTTGTAATATTTACTTATCAACCATCAGGGAGATAGATGTTCTGTACATCATGTTTTAAGTTCTAGCTTTCAGTTTGCGGTTGAATATCACAGTTGAAATTCTGTGTTACCCTGTTGGGTATTATATTCTGTTGCATCTTGTGGTGGATACAAGGACGTCCGAGGGCCTAATCTGGACTTAGTTAATAAATGGTGAGTTATCCCACTCTGTTATACAAATTACCTCTTTGGTACAGCCTCTCCCATAGGTTGTTTGGTGACTCATTACAAAAACGAAAGAGAACATTGGGTTATGGATGTAACCTTAGTTCTCTGAGTGGAGTAACGGGTCGCCAAGTATTCATGTTGTTCCTCCACCTCCATGGGGATTCGCATGGGGGTTCGAGTGAAGTAGTAGACAGAATGTCACCCCACACCGCCTTATATAGTGACAGGTTACGTGGGTACAATATGGGTGTGGCGTGACTATAAACATATTTGATATTAAGCATCTCAATCACATCACAGGAAGGAATTCCCATAGGTCGTTTTCCAACCCATTACTCTACTCAGAGAACCAAGGTTACATTCGTAACCCAACGTTTTGTGATGAAACAAACATGTGGTTGAATTTATTTTGCCCACTGTGTGACTGTTGTCTTCTTGTTATCTTGGCCTTATATATCACGGTGGCGTATGAACTAACAGGTTATAAAGCAGCAAACAACACAGTTATCACAACACATAGGTTGTAGCCTTTTATTCCTGGCTTCCCCTTTAATTTTACCAAAGCACTGCTTCTGTTTGAACACTGCAGGGGGAATATGATAGAGAGGGATTCATCAGATTTTATCACAGGCGCTGCTCTCCAATCCTTCCTCACACGCCACTGCACGCTCTAGAGCTCCCTCGGCCCCCTCCTGACAGTGAATGTCTCTGGGACCAGCTCGAGGTTCCACTCTGTCTGTCAGCTGCACTCTCACCTCGCTTAAAACAGAAGTACACAAAATATCCACGCTCCAACTGACCTTTATTTTGGAGAACATGTGGATGGGTTTATCCAGAAAGCCGTCAAAGCTGCACTTACCGAATGACACTTTCCCTCGCTCCACCAGTACAGGAGGGGCAGTTAGTGACCTGGCAGGTCTGGCCGCTCTTGTACTCCATTGTTCCTTGATGCTGAGTACTGAAACAGAACAAGACAGAAGGTAGGACTCATTAAAAAACTATTCTCTTACATGTTTGAAGTTTGCTAGATTGTCATAATGTCTGTGAATGATACCATTCCTCCCTACCTATTTTCTCCATCACCAAGTAAGTTATTTGAGTCCAAAGGGAGTTAAATTTTGCTCACACTGCAGATGGCTATATCGGTCCACTAGTAAAGGACTATTAAAGGGTATAAAAGCCTCCACTCTTCTGGGAAGGCTTTCCACTAGATGTTGGAACATTGCTGCGGGGACTTGCTTCCATTCAGCCACAAGAGCATTAGTGATGTCGGGCACTGATGTTGGGCGATTTAGCCTGGCTCGCAGTTGACGTAGTAATTCATCCCAAAGGTGTTCGTTGGGGTTGAGTTCAGGGCTCTGTGCAGGCCAGTCAAGTTCTTCCACACCGATCTTGACAAACCATTTCTGTATGGACCTCGCTTTGTGCATGGGGCATTGTCATGCTGAAACAGGAAAGGGCCTTCCCCAAACTGCTGCCACAAAGTTGGAAGTACAGAATTGTCTAGAATGTCATTGTATGCAGTAGGGTTAAGATTTCCCTTCACTGGAACAAAGGGGCCTAGCCCGAACCATGAAAAACAGCCCCAGACCTTTATTCCTCCTACACCAAACTTTATATTTGGCACTATGCATTGGGGCACTTAGCGTTCTCCTGGCATCCGCCAAACTCAGATTTGTCCGTCAGACTGCCAGATGGTGAAGCTTGATTCATCACTCCAGAGAACACGTTTCCACTGCTCTAGAGTTCAATGGCAGTGAGCTTTACATCACTCCAGCGGACACTTGGCATTGCGCATGGTGATCTCAGGCTTGTCTGCGGCTGCTCGGCCATGGAAACCCATTTCAAGAAAGCTCCCAATGAACAGTTCTCGGTAGTGAGGGTTGCAACCGAGGACAGACAAGTTTTACGCGCTACATGCTTTGGCACTCGGCGGTCCCGTTCTGTGAGCTTGTGTGGCCTACCACTTCGCGGCTAAGCCGCTGTTGTTCCTAGATGTTTCCACTTCACAATAATAGCACTTACAGTTGACCCAGGCAGCTCTAGCAGGGCATACATTTGACAAACTGACTTGTTGGAAGTGCCACATTGAAAGTCACTGAGCCCTTCAGTAAGGCCATTTTACTTCCAATGTTTGTTTGTGAAGATTGCATGGCTGTGTGCTTTATACACCTGTCAGCAACGGGCGTGGCTGAAATAGCCAAATCCACACATTTTAAAGGAATCCACTAATTTCAAAGGGTGTCCACATACTTTTGTATATATAGTGTATATGGCAATACAAGTGTATCTCTCTCTCTTTAGTTTTCATTGTATCTCCGAATCACCTGTTCCAGTGGAACAATTAGCCTAGCCAACTACTTCCCACGTTACAATTGTGCACTTGTTGAAGCAAAATATGCCAATTATGAACTCTTTAACATAGAGTATCATTATTAATTTCTATGTTCATTACCCTCATTTTAGACCTGTGTGTGGAATTCTGTTGAATTGAGTTCAGGTGGCAGTTGCAGGGAAGGTGGTGGCATGATTCATGGCTACACTATGCCTACCTTCCTTACTTTCCACAGCAAAGACATCGAGTTTATAATGTCATTCTCACACACTGGTTTAACTTACCGGGTGTTGAGCCTGGGTTAGCTAGCAAGTCTTTAGGTCTTCAATAAGATTATGTCCCTGCACAAGACTACACTATCAAGCAAACAACTTCAGTTACATGTGCCTGTGGAACTACATGTAGAAAGTTAAATAAATGGCATAAATCATCCTGTCATTTTGTTTGTTGATTATAAGACATTTGTTTGACTCACACCAGACCCCTCTGTGGTTTGTACTTTGTGTATGTAATGCATCTTGACTTAGACAACATGCTGCTTCAGGTTGAAGGACACAGCTTATTATTAGACATTTGATTGCTATACCACTATAATTTGAATTCAACATCATTCACTACAATTTGCTTCAATATCAACAGGAATACTTCTAATTAGAGCTAACACATCATAATCATTGCATAACATTATATTGTCTTATCAAAACAAGGATAGGTCTAGGAATTTGGTTCAAAAGCTCTAACCACATGATTTTATGTGCAAGAACAATGTAAGGTTGAACCAAGGTTCTGTTTACAGAAAGAAGACAGTTAGAGAGAGAGAGAAAGAGAGAGAGAGAGAGAGAGAGAGAGAGAGAGAGAGAGAGAGAGAGAGAGAGAGAGAGAGAGAGAGAGAGAGAGAGAGAGAGAGAGAGAGAGAGAGAGTGGGGGAGAGAGAGAGAGAGTGGGGGAGAGAGAGTTATCTCCACTAGACAGTCAAGCTTGAACCCCTGCCTTGAGGACATTGCATATATTGAATGTAGAATGTTTTTCTGATTTGACCATGTTTTTTCTTCTTCAAAAATGTAAGAAATGTAAAACATTTTAAAAACTTCATCTACAGTAGTACGCAACAGAAATACATCTGGAGGAAAATCCCAACATGTAAGTAGAAAGTATGATATTGGTTGGTGGGTAATGTTTCACTACTACCTGGCTTACCTTGCACATGTGCATGTACAGCAGGCCTATCTAGGTATTTAAAAATACAACATTAGAAACATAGAGTTACATTAACAAGGCAAATGTTATAATGTTTATATATTTAATGTGTATGCTTCTTCAAAGCCAAATAGCTACTTTCAATACTGTTAATCCTGAAAGTGTTTGTAATTACATTTTAATTGGATTTTGTGCACCAACAATAATTGCTAATTGTGCATTTTCCCAAGGGAGATTTTACGTGCTAACGGCACATGAAGGTCTTCACACATTATTATGTGTGTGTGTGTGTGTGTGTGTGTGTGTGTGTGTGTGTGTGTGTGTGTGTGTGTGTGTGTGTGTGTGTGTGTGTGTGTGTGTGTAAACACATCCAGATGTCCATGCCCTCCTGAGGCTCGACGAGCGAGAGAGGTGAGAAACTGCCTTGTTAAATGAGTGCATGTAAACCACTAAAAGCGCCAATAATCCCATCTCTTTATGCTACCTATCCTCTATATTTCAATCATTTCTATTGATTTAATGATCAAAACAAGAAATTCCAAGTGTGATTACTGAAAAAGCTAACATCAGATTTTTTTATTTTCTATAAGCTCACCTGCTTGAAGGAGGAACATTTCCCCTCTGAAATGTCATAAGATTAAGAGCATTTAAGACTGTATTTGTAATTACTAATGATTTGTTGAATATCATATTTCATAATTACATTCAAAATAAAGCTGATTGTTTATGAAGGTACTACTCACTATGGCAGGGGTCCTCAACCGTTACCCTACGAGGTCCGGAGCCTGCTGGGTTTCTGTTCTACCTGATCATTAATTGCACACACCTGGTGTTCCAGGTCTAAATCAGTCCCTGATTAGAGGGGAACAATGAAAAAATGCAGTGGAACTGTAACTTGAGTTTGAGGGCACCATGGCTTCACAAGTGGGTGCATGTGTGAATGCAGGTTGGCAGGTGTTAACATATGGAGTATTTAGTTATTTTTATCTGCCAATTCTGGATGTAAAAAATGTGTGCATTTTGTAAATCTTGTGAAATGGTCCATGGCTACCATAGGGTCTGTTAAATGATTATGGTACAGTACATTCAGTGAAATCAGCTGTTTCCTGGTTTTAGGATTGTTTAGGGTGCTGTATGCAATTGAGCTGTCTGAGATAGAGGGCATATGTGTATCTCTTCTGGGCCCCTGATCAGTGGAGGGGGAGAATGAGAAAGAGATAGAGAGAGGAATAGCGGGAGAAAGAGCATCAGACTCTCCAGCTGGGGAGGTGCATGTTGGGAATGTGTCTGGCCTGTTGTGGTAAGTGGATTGTCTCTTTGGCGGGGTAGAGGGAGAGGAGCCTCTGACACGTTTCCCATTGGGGAGAGATAGGAGGGAGGGCGGGCGGCACAGGGAGCTTCATGCTGGCTAGAGTCAACCTCAGCCAAGCTCAGATGAAAGAGGAGGCATGACTGTCCCTCCCACTGCCCCAGATAGCAGCCCAATATGGGATCGTCTCAAACTGCCAGAAGGATGAGCTACAACCTAGCAGACAGACCACAATGTGATGTGCAACAGGACACGTCTTACTGAGCAGTCATGCATGGTAGAAAAAATGCCAACTCACTGCCTGGCCTCAGAGCCATGCAAAACATCCTTTATGTATTTCCGAGCACCTCCAAGATGTATGATACCTACTAATGGTCTAGTTACCTCATACAGAAACGAAAGTAGGGAGGTTGGTTTGGGAGGATGGGTGGACGTAATCCAATCCAAAGGTTTTGTGTTCAAGTCACGTAATTTTAGCTAACCCTTCTCCTAACCCTTATTCAAAACTTAACCCATTTCAATTAACCTGCTACATAAATTCTCCTAACCATTGTCGTTAGTTCCCCTAACTGCCAAAGTTAATTCTCCCTGTAATTCTCATTTATTGTTACAGTGCAACAAGCAATCTGAGAGAAATAAGTATAATACTATGAATCATCCAATTCGTATGCTATTATACGACCGGGTAAGACATATGATACTATACGTCCTATAATTCATATTATATTTTACGACCGCTATTCCATTCATAATGTAACCTAACGTAACATTATATGTCATACTAAATGGACTGTCACAGATGTATGTACAGAATAATACAAATTTCCCTGACACCACATTGCTCAGATACCCAGCTCACAGTGCACGTGCACACACGCAAATGCTCACACATCACCAGTGAATAAGCAAGTTGAAAAAAGAGTGCTGAACTGGGAGCGTGATTCGTGGTGGTAGTCAGCAGTGTATTATTGCACGTTTAAATAGTACCTCTCCCCAGTTCCCTGTCGTCCACTTGGGGCAGCGGTGCCCCCAGCAGCTCCTCTCTTTGCTGGGCTGGGTCAGGTGCTTAAAGTTGTCCTCTGAAACGGGTCGACCTGACCGGGTCATACAGCTCACCTTACAGTTCTTCCATCCTTTACCCCAGGTGGCAGAGCACTGTAAGAGGAGGGGTTGTACAGAGAACAAATACCAGAACAATGTCAAACACTTTATGACTTCAATGGGAATAGTTTAAATCCCTCTTATCATTTACTTGATTCGTTTTTCAGTCTACTTCTTCTTGAGAACAATATCACACGTGTACAGGGCTTCAGAGTGCACAACAGGTTAGGGACATTTTCATTAGCAAATACAGTACGTAACATGAGATAGTGCATAAGATCATGAGAATTGGTTTGAATCCAAATAAACATAGATTGGACATAGACATTTACAACATTTAGCACTTTGATATTTTATAACTTGAGATTTTCATTCACTGACATTCACACAAAAAACATTTGCTACAGTGCATCATTTTTTGCTTTTTGTGAAAGCAAGCGGAGCGTACGGAAATGTGCGACGGAAGCGGAGGCCCCTCAGTTAAATGGATGAAGTCCATATTAGAAGGTAGAGTCATTTAGAGCTAGTTGCTGCGCTGTGAGCCAAGCATACAGTACACAGTCAGCAGCCACGTTCACATCCAGGTTCATTGAGCAGGCCCAGGTCTAACTCTGTCTGACAGGCAGGCACCCCACACCAGCACACCCCAGCACAGTCCAGTACTCCCAGGTCTGTGAGTTCAGTGGGGCTGTTGGGTTCGGGTTGGGTAATCAAAGCATATCAGAGTGTGAGCCCCTGGGGCATTTAAGCCCTGAACAGCACCTGACAGGCAGTCCTGTCTCCCAGGCTGTGTGCTGCCCGGAAGACCAGAGCCAATCGCATGCAAGGAACAACGAGCCATCAAGCCACATTCAAACAGCCAGAAAGCTGAAACCTGGAGGAAAAAAGGTAATGTAGCTAGCACCTTTCAAAATTAAGGCAACTTTATACTGATATATCACTGATATTATATAAGACTGATTTGTTGCCAGGCTGCTTTTCTAAATAGTCAGCTAGGTAGTCTTCTTAGCTAGCAAGCTAGCTACCTAGGGGATGTCATGAGGACATTCAGCGATGTTTCCATTAGGTTCCTTAAGGGTTTCGGTGCAACGTTATCCCACTGAAGTTTGGAGAACACTCCAAGAACATTGGGTGATGGTCCCATGGGAACGTTCTCTGGGGGACTTTTGTGTAGTTCCCTCTACGTTACCAGGGTGTCACTGAGGACCATGTCAGGACCTTTTTCAGATGTTCTCAGGACTCATTTTACGAGTCCTTGGGACATTGCATGATGGTCCCAAGGGAATATTCTCTGAGGCACCTATCTATAGACGTTTTTAGGATGTACTTGGGACATTGTGTCATGGTCCCCTGAAGTTCCCCTATATGTTCTTGGGACGTTGGTCCCCTGGAGGTTGTGTCTAGTTCCCGGTTTGTCCTTGGGACGTTTTTAGAATGTTCCTTGGACGTTGTGTCATGGTCACCTGGAGGTCTTGTCTAGCTCCTGGTTAGTCATGGGGACGTCCCAGGCTGGTGCTGCAGATGGATATATCCACTAATACATAACTATTAAAGGCCCAGTGCACCAATTTTGTAAAAAAAAAAAAGGGTTTTCAGGGGTTGTTTCAGTAGCGGTACTTCCCATGGCTATGACTCCTGAATCACTGGACGAAAAGGGTCCATATCAGGGGATATCATTGCATTACACGTGTTTGATATTCTAGAGAGTACAGTGCATTTCCAATGCATATTATAAGTCTTTGGATATGTACTACATCCTGAAAAATTCTGAATCCAGATGTGCCTATAATACATATATGATATTTTGAGATTACTCCGAACATCACACTTGGACATTTCCTATAGTCGGATATGGACTCATTCAATATCCTGAGATATGTGACATTCTATTTTCTCTCTTCATGTTGACAAATACTGACTGTATACTGTACATTGCATATCTGTGTTTTCTCAGCACATTCAAGATAGTATGCAATATCGATTCCAGATATCCTTGTCCTGGCTGAGGTCCATATCAGGACCTTGATATGGTTTTCGATATGCTGAAACTAAGGATGATTTCAGATGCATTTCTGAGTTTTCAGCACATGCTCAATAATTGGACAAAATATGGAATCCATATTTTTCTTTCATGCACAAATTATTTTTGAATTCCCTCCTGATATCATGCATGGTATGGCCAGTCATTAGATATCCTGAGATAGGCCTATGTGGACATCTTATTTTCTCTATAAGATGACAAATGCTGATAGTAGACATACAGTACCAGTCAAAAATGTGGACACACCTACTCATTCAAAGGTTTTTCTTTAGTTCTACTATTTTCTACATTGTAGAATAATAGTGAAGACATTCAAACTACGAAATAACACATATGGAATCATGTAGTTACAAAAAAAGTGTTAAACAAATCCAAATATATTTCAGATTCTTCAAAGTAGCCACCCTTTGCCTTGATGACAGCTTTGCACACTCTCTTCATAGGTTTGATGTCTTCACTATTATTCTACAATGTAGAAAATAGTAAAAATAAAGAAAAACCCTTGAATGAGTAGGTGTGTCCAAACCTTTGACTGGTACGGTATGTTCTCAGCACATACAATGCATACTGTATGCTCTTGACTGAGGTCCATTTCAGGATTTTGATATGCACAATTTCTGATATTTATTTTAGTTTTTAAGGACATGCTCAATAATTTGACAAATATTAAATCCATGTAATTCTTTCAGACAGTACCTATAGTTGTTGTATTCCCTCTGCATAAAGGCATGGGCAAACTGCAAACTAAAAGCACTGTTACTGGTAGCCTAGCAACAAGAATAACTTGTTTTCTGCCACGCAGTGTCAACTGTCATTTTTGCATTTGTGCGCCACAAATGAGTGTGTATACGGTGTGTGGTTAAACTTACATCTGGAGGAACAAAGAAGTGAGAAGCTGTTAAGAAATTACCTTGAGTAGCTAATTTGAGATTTGCTATTTGGTATTTTATTAGGATCCCTGTTAGCTGTTGCAAAAGCAGCAGCTACTCTTCCTGGGGTCCACACAAAACATGACACATAATACAGAATGACATAATACAGAACATCAACAGACAAGAACAGCTCAAGGACAGAACTACATAAAAAAAAATTAAAGGCACACGTAGCCTACATATCAATGCATGCACAAAAACTATTTAGGTCAAATAGGGGAGAGGTGTTGTGCCGTGAGTTGTTGCTTTATCTGTTTTTTTTAAACCAGATTTGCTGTTTATTTGAGCAATATGAGATGGAATGGAGTTCCATGCAATAATGGCTTTATATAATACTGTACGCTTTCTTGAATTTGTTCTGGATTTGGGGACTGTGAAAAGACCCCTGGTGGCATGTCTGGTGGGATAAGTGTGTGTGTCAGAGCTGTGAGTAAGTTGACTATGCAAACAATTTGGGATTTTCACCACATTAATGTTTCTTATAAAAAGAAGAAGTGATGCAGTCAGTCTCTCCTCAGCTCTTAGCCAAGAGAGACTGGCATGCATAGTATTTATAACAGCCCTCTGATTACAATTAAGAGCAAAACGTGCCGCTCTGTTCTGGGCCAGCTGCAGCTTAACTAGCTCTTTCCTTGCAGCACTGGACCACACGACTGGACAATAATCAAGATTAGATCAAACTAGAGCCTGCAGAACTTGCTTTTTGGAGTGTGGTGACAAAAAAGCAGAGCATCTCTTTATTACGGCTAGAGCTCTCCCCATCTTTACAACCATTGAATCTATATATTTTGACCATGACAGTTTACAATCTAAGGTAACGCCAAGTAATTTAGTCTCCTCAACTTGTTCAACAGCCACACCATTCATTACCAGATTCAGTTGAGGTCTAGCACTTAAGGAATGATTTGTACCAAATACAATGTTCTTAGTTTTAGAGAAGTTCAGGACCAGTTTATTACTGGCCACCCATTCCAAAACAGACTGCAAATTTTTGTTAAGGATTTCAGTAACTTCATTAGCAGTAGTTGCTGATGCGTATATGGATGAATCATTAGCATACATGCACACATGCTTTGTTAAATGCCAATGGCAGGTCATTTTTAAAAATGTATTTTACCAGGTAAGCTGACTGAGAACACATTCTCATTTACAGCAACAGCCTGGGAAATAGCTACAGGGGATGAATGCGACAATTGTACGCTGGGGATGATTAGGTGAACATGATGGTATGAGGTACAGCTTGAGAATTTAGCCAGGACACCATGGTTAACACCCCTACTCTTACAATAAGTGCCATGGGATCTTTAGTGAACACAGAGAGTCAGGACACCTGTTTAATGTCCCATCTGAAAGACAGCACCTTAAACAGGGCAGTGTCACTGCCCTGGGGCATTGGGATATTTTTTTTAGACCTGAGGAAAGAGTGCCTCCTACTGACCCTCCAACACCACTTCCAGCAGCATCTGGTCTCCCATCTAGGGACCAACCAGGACCAACCCTGCTTAGCTTCAGAAGCAAGCCAGCAGTGGGATGCATGGTGGTATGCTGCTGGCAACATTGGTAAAAATAGAAAAGAGTAGAGGGCCTAGAGAGATGCCCTGCGGTACACCACACTTTACATGTTTGTCATTAGAGAAGCTTCTATTAAAGAAAACCCTTTGAGCTCTATTAGATAGATAGCTCTGAATCCACATTATGGCAGGGGTTGAAAAGCCATAGCACATAAGTTTTTCAACAACAGGTTATGGTCAATAATATCAAAGGCTGCACTGATATCTAACATTACAGCTCCCACAATCTTCTTATTATCAATTTCTTTCAGCTAATCATCAGTCATTTGTTTCAGTGCAGTACATGTTGAGTACCCTTCTCTATAAGCATGCTGAAAGTCTGTTGTTAATTTGTTTACAGAGAAATAGCATTGTATTTGGTCAAACACATTTTTTTCCAACAGTTTGCTTAGAGCTGGCAGCAAGCTTATAGGTCTGCTGTTAGATCCAGTAAAGGCAACATTACCACTCTTGGGTAGAGAAATTACTTTGGCTTCCCTCCAAGCCTGAGGACAAAGACTTTCCTCTAGGCTCAGATTAAAAATATGACAGATAGGAGTGGCTATAGAGTCAGCTACCATCCTCAGTAGCTTTCCATCTAAGTTGTCAATGCCAGGAGGTTTGTCATTATTGATCGACAACAATAATTTCCCCACCTCTCCCACACTAACTTTACAAAATTCAAACTTCTAATGCTTTTCTTTCATTAATTGTTTTTTTATGCATGAATACAATTGCTCACTGTTCGTTGTTGGCATTTCCTGCCTAAGTTTGCCAATGAAATAATCATAAAAATAATTGGCAACATCAAATGGTTTTGTGATGAATAAGCCATCTGATTCGATGAAAGATAGATTGAATTTGTCTTTCTGCCAATAATTTCATTTAAAGTACTCAAGTTTTTTTTCTATCATTCTTTATATCATTGAACTTGGCTTCATAATAAAGTTTCTTCTTCTTTTTGTTGAGTTTAGTCACATAATTTCTCAATTTGCAGTAAGTAAGCCGGTCACATGTGCAGCCAGACTTATTAGCCACTCTTTTTGCCCCATTTCTTTCAACAATACAGTTTTTCAATTCCTCATCAATCCATGGAGCCTTAACAGTTCTAACAGTCAGTTTCTTAACAGGTGCATGTTTATCAATAATTGGAAGAAGCAATTTCATAAATTCATCAAGTGCAGCGTCTGGATGCTCCTCATTAATCACACCAGACCAACAAATATTTTTAACATCATCCACATAAGAGTCACATAATATTTTGATTCTGACTGTTAGCACTTGGTGGCATATAGCAACACCCCAAAAGAAAAGGCTTTAGATGTGCCAAGTGAACCTGCAACCACAACACTTCAATAACACTTGACATAAGCTCTTCTCTAAGCATTACAGGGATATGGCTCTGAATATATACAGCAACACCTCCCCCATAAGCATTTCTGTCTCTTCTATAGATGTTATATCCTTTTGCTACTGACGTATCATCAAATGAATTATCTAAGTGAGTCTCAGAAATGGCTAATATATGAATGTTATCTGATGTTAGCAAGTTATTGATTTCATGAACCTTATTTCTAAGGCTACATATATTAATATGGGTTATTTTCAGCCCTTTCTTGGGTAGCTTATCAGAGATAGACATAATATTGAAAAGAGCAAACAAAGCAAGAGAAAAAATTATACATTCAGCAGTCCATTAATCAATTGGTGTGGGTGTGTGTTTGAGATGTTTTATTTATCCTAGTAAGTAAAATCAAGAATTTTTGCTAAGTTTGCCAGCAGCCAGTAGGGCTAGATAATGAAATTGATTTATTTTTTTACCACCAATCAAACGTTAAGGTGACAGTTAACGTTTTAAAACTATTTAGGCTCATTTTTATTACATGTTAATTTAAGTTAGCTAGCTAATTAGGAACTTGACTAGCTAGCTAGCTTGTTCCAGTTAGTTTTCTCATCCTGAATGAAGCAGGTAAAGTAGCTCCTTTACCACTGCCACGTTGGATCTGAACTGCAAGGGACCTGCCCTGACAACCCAATCTGCACCCATCGCATCCATCGTCCATAACAAACGGGGCAATCAGGGGTATTGAGGGTGTGCAACTTTTATTTTCTGTTGAATAAATAAAATATTTTTTTTTAGCAAAGATTGGCCTACATTGCTGATGTACATGATCCAGTGGGTGAACTGTATTCCTGCCAGGCTGATCAGATTCAACAGCAGCCTCAGAGGCTCATAAGACAGGATTCTGCCTTGTTGGCTGTTTCTTGAAAAAAACTAATATATCCATATGTATTGGGTCAAAGCAATGTGGCATGTATTTGTGTTAAAGATTATGTATTTATATTCTTGTTCATACAGTGCATTCAGAAAGTATTCAGTCCCCTTGACTTTTTCCACATTTTGTTAAGTTACAGCATTATTCTAAAATTGGTTCAATTACTTTTTTCCTCCTCAATCTACACACACTACCCCATTATGACAAAGTGAAAACAGGTTTTTAGAAATGTTTGCAAATTTATTACAAATAAAAAATAGAAATACCTTATTTACATAAGTATTCAGACCCTTTGCTATGAGACTCGAAATTGAGCTCAAGTGCATCCTGTTTCCATTGATCATCCTTGAGATGTTTCTACAACTTGACTTGAGTCAAACTGTGGTAAATTCAATTAATTGGACATTACTTGGAAAGGCACACACCTGTCTATATAAGGTTGCACAGTTGACAGTGCATGTCAGATCAAAAACCAAGCTATGAGGTTGAAGGAATTCACTGTAGAGCTCTGAGACAGGATTGTGTCGAGGCACAGATCTGGGGAAGAGTACCAAAACATTTCTGCAGCATTGAAAGTCCCCAAGAACACAGTGGACTCCATCATTCTTAAATGGAAGAAGTTTGGAACCATCAAGACTCTTCCTAGAGCTGGCCGCCCAGCCAAACTGAGCAATCGGGGGAGAAGGGCCTTGGTCAGGGAGGTGACCAAGAACCCAATGGTCACTCTGACAGAGCTCCAGAGTTCCTCTTTGGAGATGGGAGAACCTTCCAGAAGGACAACCATCTCTGTAGCACTCCCCCAATCAGGCCTTTATGGTAGAGTGGCCAGACGAAAGCCACTCCTCAGTATAAGGCACATGATAGTCTGCTTGGAGTTTGCCAAAAGGTACCTAAAGGACTCGCAGACCATGAGAAATAAGATTATCTGGTCTGATGAAACCAAGATTGAACTCTTTGGTCCGAATGCCAAGCTTCACTTCTGAAGGACACCTGGCACCATGCCTACCGTGAAGCATGGTGGTGGAAGCATCATGCTGTGGGGATGTTTTTCAGCAGCAGGGACTGGGAGACTAGTCAGGATTGAGGGAAAGATGAACGGAGCAAAGTACAGAGAAATCCTTGATGAAAACCTGCTCCAGAGCCTTCAGGACCTCAGACTGGGGCAAAGGTTCACCGTCAAGCAGGACAACAAACCTAAGCACACAGCCAAGACAACGCAGGTGCGGCTTCAGTTTCTGAATGTCCTTGAGTGGCCCAGCCAAAGCCCTGACTTGAACCCGATCAAACATCTCTGAAGAGACCTGAAAATAGCTGTGCAGCAACACTCCCCATCCAACCTGACAGAGCTTGAGAGGATCTGCAGAGAAGAATGGGAGAAACTCCCCAAATACAGATGTGCCAAGCTTGTAGCGTCCTGTCCAAGAAGACTGCAGCGCCCTAGTCGACGGGACGAGGCAGGGGGGCGAGAAGGGGGAACGACTAGTCGCCCAGAGAGAGCAGAGAAGACTCAGAGGGTAGGTATCCTCTCCTTTAGACAAGATGCTGGAAACCAATGACAAGACGACCATAAAATTCTGTCAATTTTGTGAGGTGCTGCAACCTCTCTTTCTAGAAGCATGAAAAATAGCTGTATTAGAATCCTATCCTATCTCCTAACCACTTATTGTATATTCATATGTACTGTTGTGCTGCTCTCCAGGCTTATGTTGTAGCCCCAAACCCAGACCATCCTAAGGACTTCCCTGCCTTAGCTGTGGGGAGATGAGTTCTCTTACCAAGACTACAAAGGACTCCCCCAGTTTACATTTGCCTCCTGTTGAAATGGGTTGCACCTTAACTCTTATTTAAGAATTGTTTTTTTTTTTGTTGCTATTCCTACTAGTGCTTGTGTACATTTTGGTGTTATTTTTCCTTCCGGCTTGTGTTCGGATAAGAAGCAATGTTGAATTCGACCTAAATGCACTGTTGAAGATAATGGCTTGTCTCATCCAACTTTGTTCCCTATAAAGAACATGACCGACCAACGCTAACGTCGGTCTTGCACAGCGTCAGAATATTTGCAGCCATTTTCTGATTATTTCCCAATGTTTCTACATGTTGAATGGCCACTGTTCGTCGACACCCAGCAGGTGTTCTACTGCTCACGGCTGACGTTCGTGTTGGTCTGTTTTGTCCTTTACATACTTGAGTTGTAGTTAAGGGTATTCTACATTATGTACTTCAGTGGTGACATCACAGATGTACAGCTGCAGACTCTGACCATTCAGATCACTCACCACAGCACACAATATTTTGTATTTAACCTTTATTTAACTTATTTACAATGACGGCCTACCTACAATAGGGCAGTGTTTAAACAGGCAGCCTAATATTGGTCTTTTGACCAATCAGATCAGATCTTTTGCCAATAATTGGGCAAAAAAATCAAATTGGGCTGCCTGTGTAAATGCAGCCTAAGACCATGAAACATATACTCTCCTGTGATCAGCAACCACTTTCCAGCTCCTGTTCTCAGTTGCTCTAATCTGGCACAATGAAGTGTACAAGAAAGACATAAGTAGTGAATAGTTATAGCCAGGGGTGTCCATGAACAGAATTATATTTGTTTTTGTGTAGCACATGCACGGGACGTCAACATGCTTTGAGAAATGACAGAGTCATAACCTGGTCCCAAGTAAATAACTGTCAAAGACAACGGTCAGTATTAGTGGTGGTATTTATTTTTAAAGGCTGCTCTATTCCATGTGCTCGGAGCAGATATTTAGTGCATGATAATCATGAATGAAATGAGGCCCTCAACACCAGGGGGTGGCCCGTCAGAAAGTCCAGGACCCAGTTGCACAGGGCGGGGTCGAGCCCCAGGGTCTCGAGCTTAATGACGAGTTTAGAGGGTACTATGGTGTTAAATGCTGAGCTGTAGTCAATGAACAGCATTCTGACATAGGTATTCCTCTTGTTCAGATGGGATAAGGGAGTGTGCAGTGTGATGGCAATTGTGTCGTCTGTGGACCTATTGGGGTGGTAAGCAAATTGGAGTGGGTCTAGGATATCAGGTAGGTTGTAGGTGATATGATCCTTGACTTGTCTGTCAAAGCACTTCATAATGACAGAAGTGAGTGCTACAGGGCGATAGTAATTTAGTTCAGTTACCTTAGCTTTCTTGGGAACAGGAACAATGGTGGCCATCTTGAAGCACGTGGGCACAGCAGACTGGGATAAGGATTGATTGAATATGTCCGTAAACACCAGAAATTATTCTATGCATTACATTTCTATTAGCAATATTCTGAAACATGCTCTCAAAAGAGCATACCCTCTATAATAGCCACTGTTCTTCTTCTGGAGGTCCAGTTTGAGATAGTTTTTTCACAAATTATTTAATCCACAAAACACCTCAACTCCCAAACTGGGCATGAACTGATCCATATCATACAAAGGTTAAGACTTCTGAACAGTGCCTAGTTCAGAAGGACCTTCATCAACAAGCAGATTGACATGTTAGTGTCGTGTCTTTACTATCATCAAATTGAAGACTTATAGTTTTTATCAAAGATTCTCTGTAATTAGTTATTACGTGATCAACTAAATAATAACGTAACTAATTAACTAGGAAGTTGGGGCACCAGGGAAAGTATTCAGATTACAAAGTTATAATTTCCCAATATAACCTTTCAGATATTTTCATATCTGATCAAAAGTCTTCTGATTAATGATTTATTTATTTTACCTCACGTTAGTCTCATTCCAAACGTCGTAAATTGTTGGTTATCTGCACGAACCCAGTCTTCACTATGAGTCATCCATACATCAATTGTCTTAAATCATTTATTTATTACTAACTAAGTAATTCACAGAAATGCATAAACAAACAAACAAACTTAAAATGGTTACATGAAATGATAGGAGAATATGCCCTAGTGGGCTGAACCGGCATGGCGGCTTGTTAGACAAAGGGGAAATGGGGGATCAACCAAGAAGTCACTACAGAGTTCATAATTATAACAATTGACATGCTAATCCTTTACACATGAACGCTCACTCATTCGGGAACAATTGCAATCAATATATATATATTTACGCTCAGTGTGTCGTCTTGATCGCTGGTGAAAAGTTAGTTTCTGTTGGAGAGTTTCGTCCGCTCTCTCCCTCTCTCTGTTGTTGTAACGGCAGTCTACGTCGTCCTCCTCCTCAGACGAGGAGAGGCGAGAAGGATCAGAGGACCAATGTGCAGCGTGGTAATTAGACATAATGAATTTAATCAAACAAAACAAGACACTATACAAAATGACAAAACACACTAACCGTCACAGTCCCGTGTAGCACCAACACTGACACAGGAACAATCACCCACCAACAAACAGTGAGAACAGCCTACCTTAATATGGTTCTCAATCAGAGGAAACTTCAAACACCTGCCTCTAATTGAGAACCATATCAGGCAACACATTTAACCCAACATAGAAACAGACAAACTAGACACACAACATAGAATTCCCACCCAGCTCACGTCCTGACCAACACTAAACAAGCAAAACACATACGAACTCTGGTCAGGACGTTACAGTACCCCCCCCCCCTGAGGTGCGGACTCCGAACGCACCCCTAAAACTCAAGGGGAGGGTCTGGGTGGGCATCTGTCCGCGGTGGCGGCTCCGGCGGTGGACGAGGACACCACTCCACCACTGTCTTTGTCCCCCTCCTTAGCGTCCTTTGAGTGGCGACCCTCGCCCACGACCTTGGCCTAGGAATCCTCCCCAAGGCCCCCACATGATTAAGGAGACAGCTCAGGACAGAGAGGTAGCTCAGGACAGAGAGGTAGCTCAGGACAGAGAGGTAGCTCAGGACAGAGAGGCAGCTCCGGACAGAGAGGCAGCTCTGGACTAATGGCAGCTCCGGACTGAGTGGCAGCTCCGGACTGAGTGGCAGCTCCGGACTGAGTGGCAGCTCCGGACTGAGTGGCGGCTCTGGCAGCTCCTGACTGGCTGGCGGCTCTGGCAGCTCCTGACTGGCTGGCGGCTCTGGCAGCTCCTGACTGGCTGGGGGCTCTGGCAGCTCCTGACTGGCTGGCGGCTCTGGCAGCTCCTGACTGGCTGGCGGCTCTGGCGGCTCCTGACTGGCTGGCGGCTCTGGCGGCTCCTGACTGACGGACGGCTCTAGCGGCTCCTGACAGACGGACGGCTCAGATGGCTCGGGACAGACGGACGGCTCAGATGGCGCTGGGCAGACGGATGGCTCAGACGGCGCTGGGCAGACGGATGGCTCAGACGGCGCTGGGCAGACGGATGGCTCAGACGGCGCTGGGCAGACAGATGGCTCAGACGGCGCTGGGCAGACGGATGGCTCAGACGGCGCTGGGTAGACGGATGGCTCAGACGGCGCTGGGCAGACGGATGGCTCAGACGGCGCTGGGCAGACGGATGGCTCAGACGGCGCTGGGCAGACGAGCAGTGCAGGCGGCGTTGAGCAGACGAGCAGTGCAGGCGGCGTTGGACAGACGACCGACTCTGACCTGCTGAGGCGCACAGTAGGCCTGGTGCGTGGTGCCGGAACTGGTGGTACCGGACTGGAGACACGCACCTCAAGGCTAGTGCGGGGAGCAGGAACAGGGCACACTGGACTCTCGAAGCGCACTATAGGCCTGGTGCGTGGTGCTGGAACTGGTGGTACCGTACTGAGGGCACGAGTGCGGGGAGAAGGAACAGTGCGTACAGGGCTCTGGAGACGCACAGGAAGCCTGGTGCATGGTGTTGGCACTGGTGGTACTGGGCTGGGGCGGGAAGGTGGCGCCGGATATACCGGACCGTGCAGGCGTACTGGCTCCCTTGAGCACTGAGCCTGCCCAACCTTACCTGGTTGAATGCTCCCCGTAGCCCGTCCAGTGCGGGGAGGTGGAATAACCCGCACTGGGCTGTGTTGGCGAACCGGGGACACCATGCGTAAGGCTGGTGCCATGTACACCGGCCCGAGGAGACGTACTGGAGGCCAGATATGTAGAGCCGGCTTCATGGCACTTGGCTCAATGCTCAATCTAGCCCGCCCAGTGCGGGGAGGTGGAATAACCCGCACCGGGCTATGCACCCGTACAGGAGACACCGTGCGCTCTTCCGCATAACACGGTGTCTGCCCGTACTCCCGCTCTCCACGGTAAGCATGGGAAGTGGGCGCAGGTTTCCTACCTGCCCTCGCCACACTACCCTTTAGCCCCCCCCCCCCCCCCCCCCAAGACATTTTTGGGGTTTCTTCACGGGCTTCCAGCCACGCTTCCGTGCTGCCTCCTCATACCACCGATCCTGGGCTTTCGCTGCCTCCATCTCCTCCCGAGAGCGGCGATTCTCTCCAACCTTAGCCCAGGGTCCTTCTCCGTTCAATATTTGCTCCCATGACCATTCCTCCTGGTACCACTGCTGCTGTCGCTGCTGCCCGTTGCCACGCTGCTTGATCCTTGTTAGGTGGGTGATTCTGTAACGGCAGTCTACGTCGTCCTCCTCCTCAGACGAGGAGAGGCGAGAAGGATCAGAGGACCAATGTGCAGCGTGGTAATTAGACATAATGAATTTAATCAAACAAAACAAGACACTATACAAAATGACAAAACACACTAACCGTCACAGTCCCGTGTAGCACCAACACTGACACAGGAACAATCACCCACCAACAAACAGTGAGAACAGCCTACCTTAATATGGTTCTCAATCAGAGGAAACTTCAAACACCTGCCTCTAATTGAGAACCATATCAGGCAACACATTTAACCCAACATAGAAACAGACAAACTAGACACACAACATAGAATTCCCACCCAGCTCACGTCCTGACCAACACTAAACAAGCAAAACACATACGAACTCTGGTCAGGACGTTGCAGTCGTGGTTATTGTGGATAGTTCAGAGTGACATTCGTTATAGAATGGATGTTTCGGCGGTTGTCGTTCTTCGCGTTCAATGATACCGAATTCCTAGCTGCAGACTAGTAATCAATATCAAAGACTTGTTCTTATTCTGTCGGTATAGTCTAAGAGTTTAACCACGTGGTATGGTTAAAAGATTCAGCAATTGTCCACAACCTTCGTTCCCCTCCTAATGGAGAAAAACATGGTCTAGTGATAATTTCTCAGAGTTGGGTTTTTATTCGGAATTGCAGAAAGGGGCTGTCCCAGGATGTCTGACCCAACTGGGCTCAGGGCAGTCCCTTGATTTAGTTCAAATCAAAAGGGAATTGTATTTTTCTTCATTAAACAGTCCAAAATCATATTACACAATTATACAAACAGTATCATACTCACTCATTCATCTTATACAACAATTAGATGTAAACCTCATATCTGAGGCTATTATATAAACAGCGGTATGGTAATGTAGCCACACAGTCTCCCATGAGTTTCCCCAAGTTGTGACAAACGGACCAGTTAATAGCTGGAATCTTCACCGATCGTTTATACTTTTTCCGGAACATGAAATGTGTTCGTACCTCAAGTTCTGTGAGGTGGAAGGATTTCCTTTGTTCTCTATGAAAGTGTACCCTCTCTCTAATACTGTGTGTCCATGAGGAGATTCTCAGGAATTTACGACGTCTCTCTGACCACAGCAACCTAGTTGAAGGAGGAAAGGGGGAGGCAGGGAGTGGCAGGGAGAGTGGGATGGGGCTTGCTATACCCAAACAGGCAACGTCATGACATTAGTGTTACAGTTCAGGATCATTCTGGGTTGCTTTGGCATCTTTCTACTAGTTGGTAAACAAGCAAGCAATGAGCATCTACATCTGAAATGTCTCTTTATTCCCACTACCTATGGCCAGGACTAGTTGTGCACTATACAGGGTATACAGAGTGTCATTATAAGACACACACCCTTTTGTTCCATGATATGAACAGTACAATATAAAAAAGTGCCTTGTGATTAAAAGGGTTGGCAAATTTATTCCAAACTAGCCAAACATGGCTTACATCTTAATCATATCTTCCCATTCACAGTTAGAGACATCAGATTTCCACATCAACATCACGTAATAAACAATTGACTGAATTGGTTCAAATAAAATAAATCCAGTCCCTTTTTAGAAATTAAAACAAAATCTCCATTTGCTGGAGCTGTAGGTCAACTGGACTCCTATAGAACTCCTTTAGAATTCCGGAACCCCAGGCTCAGCATAGTAGAGGAGCTCTAGCTTTGGGTATGGAGTGACTGGAGGGACAAAATGCACACAGTTACACACAGGCAGAGAGAAATGGGACATACAGATCATATACTGTATAACCTCAGTAATAATACATTGTCTTCTTTTCATTAAAGACCCTAAAGAGGGATTAAGAATGACACAATATGCAATAGTTTACTATGCATGCAGTCTGTCTATTCAATCTTAATAAGAGGTTGAACCCAGAGAAAGGAGTTGAGGCGATAAGTGGGCTTGCCTTCTGAGGGGCAGGTTGCCTGTTAAGGTTGAGCAGGTTGCTTGTGCTGACAGGGCTGCCTGCGTTGACTGTGTTGTTGTTGGCTGTGTCTCTATGGCAGCCACTGGGCTCACAGCACACTGGTCACTACATGCATGCTGTATAGAGACCTGGCTAGCCTGGAGTGGCACAGGGAGCTAGCAGAGAGAAGGGAAGGGGTTAAATGATTCAACATGGAACCATGAATGGCAGCATCCTGACTTATGAGCCTCTGAGTCTGCTATTGAATCTGATCAGCCTGGCTGGAATAGCGCTCACCCACAGTATCATATGCATCTAATGAATCCCCAAGCTGATTGTGCGTAATGCAAATTGGAGTGGGTCTAGGGATTCTGGGATAATGGTGTTAATGTGAGCCATTACCAGCCTTTCAAAGCACTTCATGGCTACGGACCTGAGTGCTACGGGTCTGTAGTCATTTAGGCAGGTTGCCTTAGTGTTCTTGGACACAGCGACTATGGTGGTCTGCTTGAAACATGTTGGTATTACAGACTCAATCAGGGACATGAAAATGTCAGTGAAGGCACCAGCCAGTTGGTCAGCACATGCCCGGAGCACACGTCCTGGTAATCTGTCTGGCCCCGTGGCCTTGTGAATGTTGACCTGTTTAAAAGTCTTGCTCACATCGGCTACGGAGAGCGTGATCACACAAGTCGTCCGGAACAGCTGATGCTCTCATGCATGCCCCAGTGTTGCTTGCCTCGAAGCGAGCATAGAAGTGATTTAGCTCGTCTGGTAGGCTTGTGTCCCTAGGCAACTTGCGGCTGTGCTTCCCTTTGTAGTCTGTAATAGTTTGCAAGCCCTGCCACATAAGACGAGCGTTGGAGCCGATGTAGTACGATTCAATCTTAGCCCTGTATTGGCGCTTTGCCTGTTTGATGGTTCGTCGCAGGGCATAGCAGGATTTCTTATAAGCTTCCGGGTTAGAGTCCCGCACCTTGAATGTGGCAGCTCTACCCTTTAGCTCAGTGCGAATGTTGCCTATAATCCATGGCTTCTGGTTGGGGTATGTATTGATAAAGCCAGTGACTGATGTGGTGTACTCCTCAATGCCATCGGAAGAATCCTGGAACATGTTCCAGTCTGTGCTAGCAAAACAGTCCTGTAGTTTAGCATCTGCTTCATCTGACCACTTTTTTTATAGACCGAGCCACTGGTGCTTCCTGCATTAATTTTTGGTTGTAAGCAGGAATCAGGAGGATAGAATTGTGGTCAGATTTACCAAATGGAGGGCGAGGGAGAGCTTTGTATGCGTCTCTGTTTGTGGAGTACAGGTGATCTAGAATTGTTTTCCCTCTGGTTGCGCATTTAACATGTTGATAGAAATTAGGTAAAACTGATTTAAGTTTCCCTGCATTAAAATCCACGGCCACTAGGAGCGCCGCCTCTGGGTGAGCGGTTTCCTGTTTGCTTATTTCCTTATGCAGCTGACTGAGTGCAGTCTTATTGCCAGCATCCGTCTGTGGTGGTAAATAAACAGCCACGAAAGTATTGATGAAAACTCTCTTGGCAAGTAGTGTGGTCTACAGTTTATCATAAGATACTCTACTTCAGGCGAGCAAAATAAGGAGACTTCCTTAGAATTCGTGCACCAGCTGTTGTTTACAAATATGCACAGACCCCCCCCCCCCCCTCGTCTTACCGGAGCGTGCTGTTCTATCTTGCCGGTGCAGCGTATATCCCGCTAGTTGAATATCTATGTCATCATTCAGCCACGATTTCCGAAACAGTTTCGGATGTCCCGTTGGTAGGATATTTGTGATCGTACCTTGTCTAATTTATTGTCCAATGATTTCACGTTGACAAGTAATATTGACGGTAACGGCTGCTTTCCCACTCACCGTCTGTGGATCCTTACGAGGCACCCCGCTCTGCGTCCTCTGTACCTGCGTCTCTTTCTCTTGCCAATGACGGGGATGTTGGCCTTGTAGGGTGTTCGAAGTACATCCTGTGCGTCCTGCTTGTTGAAGAAAAACTCTAATTCGAGGTGAGTGATCGCTGTCCTGATATCCAGAAGCTCTTCTTTTGCCGTACGATACGGTAGCAGAAACATTATGTACAAAATAAGGTACAAATAATGCGAAAAAACCCACATAATAGCACAATTGGTTAGGCGCCCGTAAACTGCTGCCACTTCCAGCGCCAGTTGTCTTAATTTTGAAAGATACAAGCTATATTACCTTTTATCCTCTAGGCTTCAGCTTTCTGTCTCTGTTTGAATGTGGCTTCATTGCTCGTTGTTCCTTGCATGCGATTGGCTTTGGTCTTGGGGGTGGCACACAGCCTGGGAGACAGGACTGCCTGTCAGGCGCTGTTCAGGGCTTAAATGCCCCATGAGCAGTGTAGAGTTGCAAGTACAGATAGGATGCGACAGGCTCTCGGTTGAACGAGTACGTATCCCAGCATGGCGCACTGCACTGCTCAGTGAGGGACCGCGCCGGACAGGAACCCACGACAACCTTTCACCTCATTTAGGAGAGGGAGGGCGGGGCTAAATGTCCCCAGGGTCCAGAGGACAACAACTGGAAGTTACTTCCCACCGGAAATTACTATAGAAGTGAGCACGTTGTGAATGGATTAGTTTTATATGCATTGTACACTATTATTGGTATTTCATTTTATATTAACAAATGAAAACAAAAACACAAAATGAAAAGGAATGACAAATCTAAAGTTACTAAAATAATTTAATTTAAAGCTGCAATATGTAACATTTTGGGACCACCAAATTCACATAGAAATTTGAGATATAGATCTGCCATCCTCTTTGAAAGCAAGTCTAAAAAGTAGTAGATTTATTCTATGTTTTGTTCAGTTTGCTACACCAGGATCAAACAGCTGAAAATACAATATTTGTGGTTATTGAAAAGATATTTCACAGCGGTTTAGATGGTACAATGATTCTCTACACTTCGCTTGTTTTATCACATAAACTGAAATGAGGCGAACTATTAGAATTTTTGCATATTGCATCTTTAAGAGATTGATAGTGTACAGTGATGAATCACAAATTGTTTGCGATAATAACCACAGACACCAATTTCGCATAATAAACTTGATTGAGAATGACATGATCAAATAAAAAATGATGCCAAAACACGAGCAATGTGTGGTTACTCTCTGTACCGCTATACATTTGAAAAACGTTTGTTCTAATGAATTTCAATAAACATAAGGGAGACGATTTTAATGTATGTACTGTAATGTATACATGTCTTTCTGTGAGGAGCCCCCCATTACATTTTGGTGTTTTGGCTTAAGGCTAATTTCAATCAGATTGTTTTGGCGGTGTTGGAAGTGGAACTGCGTTAAAGCTGTCAAATTCACAAGCAGCTCGTTGTGTGACCTTATCGTGTATAGTGCCATCGGATGCAACAAAACCACACCTGACTATAATCTGACAAATCCTATGCAGCTGGGTTAAAGTTCATGCAGCCGTGTTACAAGTTCAAACACTTGAATTAGACTGATAGGCATAAATCCCCCACATCCAAATGAACATGAAAACATGCATTAGCCTAACATCAATGGTTTGACATTTGAAAGTAATTATTTCTAACAGCGATAGAACCTACACTTTCTAGCTCCGTTTTGAGCTTCTAACACGGAAGGGATAATAAGGGTGTTTTTTGCACACAAGAAAAGCCGGTCACCGATATGTCAGCTCCTACCACAGTTACACCTCCAACACCGCCAAAACATCTGCTATGCGGATGTCGGTCGGCCAACGTTGGTTAACGCTCGATCTGATTTAATCTAGGCCTTAGTCTCCAGATGTTTCTCACATCTGTAAGAGGCTGTTATTGGGCTCAGCATTGCGAGGTTCTGTTACCAGTTACAGTTAGTTCTCCTTTATAAGTACCACTTGAGGCCAGCCATCAGTCTGCATGAGGACTCTTAGAGCATGCAGGCCACTTCTACTTTTAAGGTGCACTTATTGCCCATCTATAGTGTTTTAGGTAACATTCAAAATTAGATCCTATTGCTTCACCCACTGGCCTATGAGCAGGCATTACAGTGGTATTTGGAATTAGGATTGAGGTAGACACAGAGAGCAGACACACAGGCTAGAATCATGGTACTGGAGGGCCGTTTAGGAGAAATCGTATTATACAAAGGGTTAAATCATTTAATAAAAGGCATTTACAACAAAGGGCAGGCAGCCAGACTGTGCTGCTTTTCAAATATCAGATCATTCCTCAAGGTTTTATATACTCTTTAACTGAGCTTTCCAGATATTTTACTCTGCTCCAATAACTTGCTATTACCTTGGATTTCAATCATTACAGCACTGTCACTAAGCACCAGTTAGTGAACACAAGTAAATCACCCACCAATTCTCTATATCCACAAGTGATGTGGGTGTCAACTAGACACCTTTATTACATGCAGTTAGTTAATGTGATTCATGCAGAAATTTACCCAACAACCATTACATAAACTAGACACTATAGCCTTGTTTATACCTGTCACTACCAAGTATGTCTTGATCTTGTCCACTTTCTGATTGTGCCCACATCTTCAGAAATGCATGTTTGCATGGTATTAAAATGTGTCTTATCTGTACACTGTTTCTGCATTATGACCAGAGTTTCTGGTCTCTCCCTATGCAACTTATTTGGCAGATTATTTGACAGATATTTATTTATTTGAAGACACATATTGAAGCCTTAAGTCAGTAGTGCCACGTGTCAATGATTTTAGAGAACAGGATAATGATTTAAATGGTTTCACTGTCCAGATCCGTCTACACTTGTAAGATTTCCAGACACAATGTGTGCCTGACAACCTTCAGAGATGGTCAGGAAGATCGGATCACAATCAGATCACAATGCGTCTTTCAATCGTCTACACCTGTTTAAAAATGTGGGCACAATCAGAATCTGGACAAGATCAGGACAAAGGGTGTATTATGGCAACCAGGTATAAATGTGCTTATACTTTAGCATACTCTGAGTGAAATTGATATATTGATATCAATGTAAAGTGTAATCATCACAAAACTACCTTTAATCTACAATACAATTTTCAACTATCACACTATTTTCAACTATCATGCAGTCAGACGCAATTCGATTGTACCATTCAAATCAGATGCTTTTATTTACAGTGTCAAATATAACAATGCCCCGGACAGACAGCAAGTTGTGCCTAAAATAAACCACATTCCAAAGCATGCATTCCGTCCCGGAATCAAAGGCGACTGGGCCTTCCGGGCCCCCACAGACAACAGGGCTTTTCTGGCTTTTTTCCCTTGGATCACAGCCCTTTCCCAGAAGTCCATCCATGCTGATTAGCTGTACAGCGAAGGGGCCCATCCCAGATCAAACGTGACCCTTGTCTTTCTGACGGGCTATCATTTGAGTCACTGTCACCAGCCCCCCACCATCAGAACAATGTCATCAACCCACATTGGGCGAGGGGGGACTGGCGAGGGGCGGATGAGGGGGCAACGTAGTTGAAGAGCACGTGACGCCAGGCACAAGAAAAAAACATGTCAGGCATGAGGAGTGAATAAGCGCAGTAAGTGGGGGATCCATCTTGTCAGTGTCACAGAGAATAAAGATTTCCCTTGGTACAAAAGGCTTTGAACTTTGGCCGACAGAAAAATCTTGATTGCTCAAATAGGTCACTGGGGCCCTGACCTCATAAGACAAGATATTGTTCAGTGATTTGTACATTTTCATTCACTGAAAACGCCCCTTTCCAAACACTAGTTAGTGAGCTCGAGTAATGCTCTCTGTAGAGATAATTTCCTATTTAATCCATAGTAGGTAATTTGGTTAATTATAATGACCACTTCCACTTTCCTAGTGTAATTAGTGTAAAGTCTGAAGGAAATCATCTTAATTAAAGCACAGACTTGTTGATTAGATTTTTAACAGGACTACAAGCTTGCCTGTGGTAGTGTAAGTGAATGTGTTTGCTTCACTATTAGTGTTTCCTCACGGCAATTATCTAATTTAATGAAACTATTTTTAGAAACCAGTGTCCCGGAGTGTACGTTTATCAGTTTTTTCCCTAGACACTAGACCTCCTGTAACTAAGATGAGCTCAAGAGCGCAGATGTTTTGCCTCTCTTCTCCATTCAGATGTATAGAGTTCGCAACATTGTATCTGTGCCATTATGGCATCTCCATTTAAAGTAGTCCATCTTCTTCTGCTTTTGATGTTTGAAGAACGTGTAAAGCTAATATTGGTAATTTACCACCACCTGCAGTGCTGGATTCTTGAACCAAAGCTTGTGTGTCATGAATGTATTGTGGCTACTAGATGGCAGTCATATAGCTTAAAGCCATTTACAAACTAGGCTAAGCAATTTGAAGAAGATAATGTTCTGATCATTGGCTGATCACTCCCAACCCATAGGAATCCCCACCCAGTTGACTACATTAAAATCTATCTTAAAATGTATCTTCTCTCATATGAGCTTCATTTTTCACTTTAGCCAGTCATGGAATAAAACTACCTAGCTGTATGCTACATAAAGTAGAGGATAGACTTGAAAGAAAATCCATATAAATTTATGTTTTGGAACTTCATTTGAGCATAAGCAATCGTTCGTGATAGTTCATGAACATGATCTTTTACAGTAAATAAAATAAATTAAATACACTTTTTAAGAGCACCTCTAGTTAATTTTAATCGTTACCTTTCTGTGAGCTAACATAAATTCAGCAAGTTCATATAAAATTAAATATTGACATGACATTATAATGAAGTAGAAATAAATACAGATCATTATATAAATATACACAAATGTATTTGAAACCCGAACTGATACTGCCATATGGAATGAGAGGCATAGAGTGCTTTATTTCTAGAGTCTGTTGGTATCAAACACATTGTAAATGCATCATCATGCATATACTGTATAACTGTGTTTTGCAATTTATTCTACAAATCAAATTATCGACAATTTCAGTGACATGAGACTTATGTGCGCATGTGGAGTTGTTCCAAGTAGTGTAAAAAGTTACTCACACTCTTTTTGGATTCATCATAATCAACCCAAACCTTATGCTTCCTTTTCATTACTCATATTAGAGAGAGCTGGAAATGATCGTTTTCTTTAGTGAACAAGGTGTAGTGAGAAATGCACTCACTGCCTGCTTGAGAGCTGTGTTAACATTCCCTTAAAATAAGGTGTGATGTCTGCAATGTATGCACAGACATTAATGACCAGGAGGTTACAATTAGCCTTAGAAATGACTGGGTGGGCTCCAGGCAGAGGTTGCACCTTTACCACAGATCCAAGATCAGCTTTCACTACCCCAATTTCACTCGTAGCCATTGAGGTAGAACAAAACACAGACCCTAGATCATGATGAAAGTGAATGAGGATGCAGCCCTCCGGCAGGAGATAATAGGTGGGTGGGGAGTGATGTTAGAAGAGAATGAGGTAGAAACATACGACTGGCTCAGAGGATGCGCTCCAGGTATATAGAACACTATAAACTCTCCCTGTGGTCGCAGGCACTAACTGTGTGTTCACAAAGCTAGGACATGGGGCATTCTCTTTCAGCTCCAACAGACAGAGGTTTGGTGGTGAATAAAAAGAACACACTTAAAAAATTATCTTTACCTTTTTAAAAACTACAACACATTTTCACCTAACATTACAATATTTTCGGGGGACATAATCAATAATCAACTCTTCGTAAAAAAACATTACAAAAGAAAAGAATATAAACAACTTCTCAAAACACCAGTTTACATACGTACATATCTCTATGTCACAATAAACAGTTTATGACCTTAAGTTTGAAATAAAATACATAGTGATTCTTTGATGTTTATATCTCATTTCTCCCTTGTTTTGCAAAAGCACCATTGTAAGTATAAGTTAATGGCTAGTTGAGTTGTGTTTGTTCCAAGTGAGGTATGGTTGAGCATAGCATATTTTCACATGTGTATTGAGCACTGGTGATCGCACCAAAATAAACTATTTACAAAAGCGAATATATAGACATATCTAACATTACATAAATACACTCATATCAAGCACCTTTTGAGCGGTGGGCCTTGGACCTACTGGTTTGTCCGGGTTCTTATGTCTGTGCTAGTAAAAAGTAAGGAATCTGGGTCAAGACTTCAAGCTGTGGTAAAATGACTATTACCCAGAAGAATCACATAATTTATCCAATAATACAGTTATCACTTTATTCTACAGTCCTATTTCAGCTGGTGTTGACTTAGTCTTAACTGAGAAACACTATTGTTTCTTTTAAAGAATTTTGCATAATTGGTAACTACCCAACACTTACATTACTAAAAAGTAATTATTAGGTCATTATCATGTAATTACCATTTACAATGACATTTCTGAATAAATACCAGGTAAATAGTGGACTGTAAAATAAGGTGTAAACATACGATGATTAGTAAATTCTCTATAAAAACTGCATGTGCCTTAAAGGGGCAATCTGCGATTGCTACATCCATTTAAAAAAAAAACTTTTGTCATTCTATATAGCCATTGATTCTTGAAGAATATAACTAAAGGAGCTTAGTTTAACTGTCTAACACCATCAGAACCCAAAATATAACCTTTATTTACTTCTTTGTTCGTAAACAATGTAATTGTAAACAAAACACTGTATAGCCTCAAAACATGGTTAAAACTATAATTTTCATGTCATGGATGGTCAGTCCTTGCATCCATAGCTATGTGTATGCATTTAAGAGTGGTTACATTTATCCAGCCCCACCCCTTAGATGTTTACCGAAACAGAGTTGGGGGGGTGGCGCTTTGTTATTGTTTGAACTGCATATTACACACTTTAAGACAAATTACATTTTTACAGTCATGATGGTCAATAAAGCTTTAGCATTAGAATGATGGATCCATCTCTAGAGTACATAAAAACACATTTTCTTTGCAACACGTAAAAAAAAAAGAGTATGAATAGCAACAACACTCGAGTATATGTCCATTCTTTGGGTGTTAACAAAAAAAAACAATGCATCTTAAACTCCTGATATACAGAAACATTGATCAATATTTGCATATGAACAACGAATGACTAAGTGTGCGATTACAAAGAGCAATCACAGAAACTTTGGATGTCAATTCTATATACATAGGAAACGAAGAAGAAAAACTCTTAAGTAATAAATTATCTTTTAAAACAATATTTTACAAACTAGCTTTGATTTTGATACAAACTGATCCTGAATTTTTAACACTAAGACTTATAACAGAGAAAGTGTTCTTATGGTCACAACTGTCAATTAAGCTTTTCATATGTTGTACTTTTTGGTGTGTTGTGTGTATTGTGTGTGTGTCCTGTCTCTTATGTGGAACAGAAATCAATTCCCAACTGTCTCTAGAAGGATGACAAGTCTCAGGTGCCAAGGGAAGGGTAACAGTGAAATGGAAAGTGGAGTTTCCAGCATGTAAGCGCTACAGAAACAACCTGCTCTCTCAAGTGTGATTGTTTGTTTGTCATTGTGTGTATTGAAATGAGAGGACTTTTAAAAAAGATGGCGGAAGAAAACATGTATATTTACGAGCGCACCGAGCTCCATGGGTCTGTGCTCCAATGGGGGCTAGACGGGCACGCATGAGTATTGCACTGCTCACGGTCGGGTGGTTTTTCTAGAATCTCACAGCTCAGATCATTAAAGCGTTCTCCGTTGGGCCTCTGACACACCACCAGCCGTGTCTTTATTCCTCCACCACACGGCGTGGTACACTGCAGGACAGAGCAGATGAAAGAATAGTGTGTAAACAGAGTCAGGACAGTTGATTCACATTGTCACAATACAGTTATCTACGACCTCTGACCTTTAACCCCTCACCTCCAGCACAACCCAGGAGGTACATGATGACATACAGCCCAGCAAAGCAATTTCAGAAGAATGGAATTGTAGAATAATAACCGCTATGATAACGCCAAGGTTCATAACAATGAGATGATGCATTCAAAGTGTGACTAAACCCCCTCAGTGTATGAGTGCTGTAGGACGGCTTGGGTTCTCTCACCTCTCCCCAGTTCCCGTAGACCCACTGTGGACAGGGTCCGGACTCACAGGAGCGCTGCTCGATGGGTTTGGAGCGATCTTCACAGTTGTTGGCAGCATAACCATTCTCATCTTGGCACACCACCACACGCCTCTGGAAGCCACCCGCACACGTGCTCGAGCACTGACGTCACAGGGAGAACACAGAGTGAGACAAATGGTTCACAGACTCTCACACGTACAGGTATGTATGCACTAACTCAGAGACAGGCAAGTAGACATTCAAACACTAATACGCATACATTCATGAGCATGTATGGACTCAATAACAAAGACATGTTCAAACACATCCATGCAAATGTATGGTGCTCATCTATGCACACATAACTCACTGAGACAAGGGGATCCTGCAATAATACATTTACCCAGAGTCACAGTGTCACATATTGTAGACCTTTGCACATACAGACATCAGCTACAATGAAACAAGCGCACATATAAACACTCACTCACCATTAATAAATACAAACACACCAACCTACAGTATGTGAAAAAAGGTCCCCATTGACAGACAAGTATACAAAAACACACATATATAAATCTGGCAAGGGTCCGATTGACCGCAGAGACTATGTGCTTTGGGAAACTGGATGGATAATGCACTGCTATATTAAAACACATATCCTCAAGGAGAAAATAACTCTTGCTATTTCCCATGATCCATTAAATAACACCAGCTATTTGGGGACAGATTGTTGTGCAACTATAATAACCCAGTTTTTAATAACAGCTGTACAATAGGCTATTAACCGCCAAAGCCATCAGCACAACTCATTGACCTTAGTCAGGGGTAGGCAACTAGATTCAGCCGCGGGACAATTTTTGTTGGAGCAGATGGTCAGGGGCCCGGAACATAATTATAATCATTTATACACTGCAAATTGACTACAACTCAGCCCAAAAAGGGATTATATTTGAAAATAACAATAATTTCATACCTTGATAACATTGAGACACAATCACATGTCATTTTTTTCATTTGTTAGAATACTTAGGAACAGATTTCCTAAATTAAACACATTTTTAAGTAAATTCCTGGTGAATGTACAGTCTTTTTTGACCAAAAACTAAAATCTATCCACTCCCAAAAAATCAGTAAGAGACTTTTTTAGTCCATCGGGCCACCTGTTGCCAACCCCTGATATAGGTTGTATGCATTAATTCAATGTTAAGGACCCTAGGACTGCAAGATGGTTGTAAATGGTTAATAAGAAATTCACCGCTCCCCAGGGTCCTGTCCTCCATTGGTGGGCCTGGGTTCGTCCTCCGCTGCGCCCATCGGCAGCCGTGGGCAGGTTGTTGCGGACGCCCCCGCTGGGCGAGGGGAAGGGTCGAGAATCACTGGAGCGGAGAGCAGGGCACTGGGACATGGCACACTCCTGCTCTGTGGCTGGACGGTCGTCAGGGTCACACTCCTCCACATCCACTATCTGGTCACTGAGGTTCAAACACACCACCTGGCGAGTGGTCTTCCCCTGCCCGCAGGATACAGAGCACTGCGTACACACACACGCACACACAGTAAGACAAACAACATACAAACACAAACAAACAATGCCGTAGCAGCTTAGGTCAGTGTCTTGTCGCTTTAAACACGGCTGACACAAACAGAAAGCGTAGTTAAAGTACTTTAAGGGACCCGTTTGTCAGATCAGTGCAACTTTTAACAGGCCCTGTATATGCCTATGTACAAGCTAAAACTACAACACTGAGGCTGCTTTAATAGTTGGGTCTCATAACGGTAGAACACAGTCATTAAACTTCATGAACTGACTGGCCCATCCATCCGCCATGCCATTCTGTAGTTATCACCCCCTCCATCAGGGTTCATTTCCGGTTCCATTCCATATCAGGAGTGTCTAAAGGGAACTTTCAGAGTCAGATCCGTCTCTTTTTCTGTGCTTCTGTTTGCTGTGGCCTTGGGCTGAGCTGCTTCCTGTCTGCCTGGAGGTCACTGAGTCGCTCTGGCATAAATAAGCAGTCAGGAACAGCCTGTACCTATCTATCTATCTATCTATCTATCTATCTGTCTGTCTGTCTGTCTGTCTGTCTGTCTGTCTGTCTGTCTGTCTGTCTGTCTGTCTGTCTGTCTGTCTGTCTGTCTGTCTGTCTGTCTGTCTGTCTGTCTGTCTGTCTGTCTGTCTGTCTGTCTGTCTGTCTGTCTGTCTGTCTGTCTGTCTGTCTGTCTGTCTGTCTGTCTGTCTGTCTGTCTGTCTGTCTGTCTGTCTGTCTGTCTGTCTGTCTGTCTGTCTGTCTGTCTGTCTGTCTGTCTGTCTGTCTGTCTGTCTGTCTGTCTGTCTGTCTGTCTGTCTGTCTGTCTGTCTGTCTGTCTGTCTGTCTGTCTGTCTGTCTGTCTGTCTGTCTGTCTGTCTGTCTGTCTGTCTGTCTGTCTGTCTGTCTGTCTGTCTGTGTGTGTGTGTGTGTGTGTGTGCGCATGGTGGCCATAGCTGCAGCATGGTGGGACTAGTGATCTCTGTCTGACGAGAAAAATCAGTAAACCACAAGGATCCTAGCCCCTCTCTACAGTCACTCAACCCTCCCTCTATCCCTCACACTTCCCTCCATCCCTCACGCCTCCCTCCAGCCCCATGCCTACCTCCATCCCTCACGCCTCAATCCATCCTTCATGCCTCCCTCACGCCTCATTCCATCCTTCACGCCTCCCTCTCGCCTCATTCCATCCTTCATGCCTCCTTCACGTCTCCCTCTCGCCTCATTCCATCCTTCATGCTTCCCTCACGCCTCCCTCCATCCCTAACGCCTCCTTCCATCCCTAACACCTCCCTCCACCCCTCACGCCTCCATCCCTCACGCCTCCTTCTATCCCTAACGCCTCCTTCCATCCCTCACGCCTCCCTCCAGCCACATGCCTACCTCCATCCCTCACACCTCATTCCATCCTTCATGCCTCCTTCACGCCTCCCTCTCGCCTCAGTCCATCCTTCATGCCTACCTCACGCCTCCCTCCATTCCTAACGCCTCCTTCCATCCCTAACGCCTCCCTTTATCCCTCACACCTCCATCCCTAACGCCTCCCTCCACCCCTCACGTCTCCGTCTCTCACGCCTCCCTCCACCCCTCACGCCTCCATCCCTCACGCCTCCCTCCACCCCTCACGCCTCCATCCCTCACACCTCCCTCCACCGCTCACGCCTCCCTCCACCCCTCACACCTCCCTCCACCCCTCCCTCCATCCCTCACGTCTCCCTCCACCACCCACACCTCCCTCCACTCCTCACGCCTCCCTCCACCCCTCACGCCTCCCTCCACCCCTCACACCTCCCTCCACCTCTCACGCCTCCCTCCACCCCTCACGCCTCTATCCCTCATGCCTCCCTCCATCCCTCACGTCTCCCTCCACCACCCACGCCTCCCTCCACCCCTCACGCCTCCCTCCACCCCTCATGCCTCCCTCCACCCCTCACGCTTCCCTCCACCCCTCACGCCTCCCTCAATCCCTCACGCCTCCCTCAATCCCTCACGCCTCCCTCCACCCCTCACGCCTCTCTCCACCCCTCACGCCTCCCTCCACTTCTCACACCTCCCTAGACCCCTCATGCCTCCCTCCACCCCTCAGCCAACCTTCCAAACACCCCTGAGCCTGTTTTATCACCTCCTCCCCTTGGACCAGAGAAACACCCAATCACCCAAAGTCATTATGAATTGTGGTCTGAAAAGCACAAACCACAGCTAAATATACTTCAGATATTATAGGCCACTGAGCTGGCTAGAAATACAAGTTAATGAACAGTGCAGAAAGAGCGTATAATGGTAGACAGATTTCCCTCTAGAAGAACTGTTCACAAAGGTTAAAGACTATAGCAATGGAGGAAAACACCATATCCGTAGCCAGAAGACCCTCTAGTAATGTCAAATATTAAGTGGATATTCTATACATTCAATATATTTTAAGTGTACACAGTATATGCACTTAACATGGTGGTTGATTGAAAGACAGTAGTTACTTACTGATGTCCATTCTAGGACCTTCCACTGTCCGCAGTGCACTACAATGCACCCGTCGCTGGCTGGGGGCTTGACCAGGTGGGAGCAGGCAGAATCCTCTGCAACCCCACCCTGGATGTCACGGCAACTAACATAGCGCATCCGGGTCCCTTTGCCGCAGGTGGAGCTACACTGTGGTGAAGTAGGAAGAAATCAGTACAGTACAGTGCAACACACACACACACAGTATTTCATTGCTACAGCGAGTGGTAGTGCAACCAATAAAACCAACCTGTGTCCAAGAGCCGAACCTCCACTGCGTTTTGTGTGAAAGGTGTGAGGGGACTTTGGTCCCAGGGGGAACTGGGTGGCTGACAGGACACTGGGCCGGTTCACAGTCCTACAGGGACAAACGGACACATCCATCAAACCAATCACACTGACAGAAACACACCACACAGTACTACACTTTCATCTACTTACTGGACACAACCTAGACAGCTCTGACAGAAGGGTACTCACCAGACTAAAAGTAACAGTGTTACTCTGACAGATCCCAGAAACACACAACGTTAAGCCCCTCCACATGAGGCCAACCTTCTGAATAACCTGACGCCTGTCATAACGTGTCACAGTGGAGTGGTATCCCAGTCTCCAATGCCAACACTGGGCTCCTTCCCCACCTTCCGCCCTGCTCTACTCCCCGGTGCCCTCTCATGACCTTTGAACCCCTAATTCTGGGGTGAGCAGAGGGGCCTAACTTAGGTTTAGCAGGGCCATAGAGGGCTCCACATTCCACACTCTGAGTCCTCTGAGTGGAAACAAACAGGACCCTGGCAGCTAGCCAGGCAGGCAGGCAGAAAGGCAGAAAGGCAGGGGGAACACAACCTCCACAGCCTCGCACTCACGCAGCAAAATACACCGTAAAACATGCATTAAATGGTTGTGAAGGTGGTGGGAGAAGAAGAAGAGAAAGAACGAAGGAGGTGAATTATGAGAAGGTACTCTGGTTCTAAAGGCAGCCAAGGCCTGTCTATGACACTGTGGGTGTGTGTTGATGTACGTTGTGTACATGTCTGTGCGTAGGTGTGTAGGAGGCAAGTGTTAAGTCGTCGTTGTGTATTTTTTGGTTTACTCCATCTCGTTGGTCAACTCAGGTAGAGATAAGCTCCATTCTTTTCTCTTTCCCCCTTTTCCAGCCATGCAGTAGTTTAGGGTGGGCGGTCTCGGAGCCGACTTCACGGATGACTGGCTGGAATCACAGGGAGGTGAAGTGACTGATTCAGGGTCACTGGGCCTGACGGCTGAGTCGGGAATTAAGGCCGGGACCAGGGGGGCCTCCCTGGGACCGGAGTCTCAATCTGCGTTTATGGCTCAGCCCAGCCCAGCCCAGCCCACCACTCCACACCCCACCCTGACCTGCCCACCCCATGCCCCAGGAAAACAGACCATTCTGCCTTCCAACTATTAGCGTGGAGAGAGAAAGAAACAAGCCCTAATAAACTAAACTGATGCATGGTGAGAAGTCCATAAAAGTAGAGGTTCATGAAATGTATGACGATTAGTCAGCAATTGTATGAATGTGAGTTTGTGTTCACTGTTTATGTGTTGGTCATTTTCAACACAGCAGGAATTGTTTTACTGAAGAGGTTTTTCAGATAGGTTCACATAAGGTGGAGAGAACCAGCCTACACACATTCCATGTTGTTCATTATTTTCCATAGAATGCATAGAGCCACGAGTTGATTATCCCTTTTATGAGTTCAACATCCACTGAAGTAGCTAGCAAGTTACTAGATAGAGACTGTAGTTGCCTTGGTAACCAAACAAACAGACTTGCTAGTTGAGCTAACCAAACTATTCATCCTAGCTTGTTATTATGAACATCGAATTCAACAATGCTAAAAAAATATATATTTGACTTTTACTTTTAAAAGCAGCTCAAACACAGTAAGAATTAACTATAGCCATTGAATTCTACCGTGCAAATAAATATACCGTGTGTTATATGGAAATAATCCACGCTCTAGAACGCCCTTCAAGTCAATCAGAAACGAGTATTCAACAATGCCATGGTATAAACTACAGTACAAGACTGTTAACATATCGACATTAAGGTGGGAAACTACACTATTACACTACAGTACAAGACTCTTGACAGACAAACGATACCCCTGGCAGACTGTAGGTGTGACTTACATAATAACCAAGGTGAGGACAGTTTCCAAGAATAATCCAGGAATGTTTTGCACCATCACCAGCCCTGCCCCATGGCTGAGTTTCTGGGGTTAGAGCCAGTTCCCCCTCCCCCTCCATCACCCACCCCCAGAACCCCCCTGCTCCCTGACAGGAGCTTTCGTGCGCCCCCTGCCGTGGAAAGGTCCTTTTCTCCTGCTCCTTCATGCTTGGTAAGGAGGCGGACGGCTGGAGGGAGACAATCGCAGCTATGTGTCTCCGACTGGGGGTAAAAGCGGCCTGGCACAGCCCCCCACTGACCCCCCTTTAGACAACAAGGCTTTATTGAGTCCAGGTGATAATGGACTGGGTCACAGTGTGTCATTGACTGTACCTGTGTCGCAGCCTGCACAGGAAAACCCCCTTTCCTCACTATAAAATGTAACACCATTCTACAAATGCAGGGGAAGGGGAAAGTCACATGGTCAGCTCACAACTAAGTAGTGTGTCAGGAACAGATAAGGGTGTTTGTGTGTTCTACTGAGTCTGACAAATCAAGCCCTGGGTGGTCTAATACTGAGAAAATTGCATGTAGGCCTCACTACAGGTTATATCCTCACAAATGTCACTTGAAAACTGAGTAGTATACAAGGGCTGTAGCCAAAGCATCCACAAAACTGCTTTCACTTATCCCATGTTAATTCTCCAGATCTGTGCAGAGGAGATGGGGAACGTATAGAGATGTTGAGATGGGTCTTAGTGGACTGTGTCCTTACCTGAGTGTCAGTGGGCCGTGTGGCCGCGTTACATTCAGTGTCGTCCATGACAGACCCATATGACCTCACAACGCACTTCACTGCTCGCATCTGGTAGCCTGGTCCACACGAGGTAGTGCACTGTGTTCACCAAAGAGAGAACAAGAGAAAAGAGCGATATAAAGGAAGAGAGAGAGAAAGATAAAAAAAGGGACAGAGAGAAAGTCAGAGACGGACAACAAAAAGCCAACATAGCAAATCTTCCCAAAAATGCCTCACTGAAGGGGAAAAAGTGCACTCCCTTTGAGCCTGGTCAGACTAGTGCCAGCAGATGACAGCCTTCATGACCATAATGCATGAGTAATTCATCTACTTTCCATTGCTTCTTCCCACTGTATCCAAGTCAGTGGGAAGATACACCACACTCTTTTCTACCTCACTGACTCCAATGAAACGGGGTCAAACCTGTGTGGCAGCAACTTTAAACAATCTTTATTAAGAGCTTTAATTTTATTGTGAGGAGCTGTCATTTTATTGTGAGGAACTGAAGTTTTATTTAAAAAAAATCTGTTTTGGCCAATTCCATGGTATAGGAACACCTAATCTCCATCACACATTTAGGCTTACAGGCAGTTTGCACACACAAGCTGATTTATAAGAGCATTGTTTTGATTTGCAAAATGTTGCAATACCTTTCTAGACTAGAGCCTAAGGATTGCTACAAAGCAGCTGTTTTTCATCCTCTGAGATCTACACTGATTATGCTTTAGCAAGCATAACGATTGTGTACAGATTTAGTGTGCTTATTTTGGTATGTGAATGGGGGATAGACTAAATCAGTGTCTTAGATTATTTTTCTTCTGTCAATGCTCTACATCTGGAGAAAGCATAGTACAGCATTCCACATAGCTAAAACTCTATAGCAAAATGGGCTTATTATGATAGATACAGTAGTATAAATAGCTGCTCCATTTGGTCATATTCTAATATTTTAAACATTTGGACACATTTGGAATAACACAATATGTTCACAAGACATGTCACCAGAGATCTCTTCACAATCCCCAAGTCCAGAACAGACTATGGGAGGTGCACAGTACTACATAGAGCCATGACTACATGGAATTCTATTCCACATCAAGTAACTGATGCAAGCAGTAGAATCTGATTTAAAAAACAGATAAAAATACACCTTATGGAACAGCGGGGACTGTGAAGAGACACACACACACACACAGGTACAGACACACTCATACGCACACACACACGAGCACACGCACTCTACACACACGTACACTGTAATATTGCTGTATGGTGGTATTATACCATTTGTATTGTAGATATGTAATGGTGCAATAATGTTAAGTAATGTACTGTTTTATATTTTGTTGTATGTGTGATGTAAGTGCCTTAATGTTTTGGACCCCAGGAAGAGTAGCTGCTGCCAAGGGGGATCCATAATAAATACAAATACATAATCATTAGCTGTTGTAAGATACAACACTACAGTCTTTGAGGAACAGAGGGTAAGCCACAGATGTTACCTGGAACACAGTGTGTCCCACCTGTCAAACATCATAATATTACCTGGCACAAAGCTATGTCAACACTCTCATACACATGTCACTATACGGTTTGTCAACAGGTGTGCCTCACCTGGCCCCAAGGTCCGACCTGCCACGAGGCACAGTCCTGCTGCTGACACGTCTGGACCGACTCAGGCTTGGACGCAGAGTCACAGAAGCGGTCGTCCCGTCGGTCCTCCGCAAACTGGCACCATGTCTGCCGGTGCTTGTACCCTTTCCCACACGTCACTGGGCACTGCAACAATAGTCAACAGGCACAATGAGAAACATGGGCACACATAGCATAAAGCCTTTGGAAAGTACACTCAGAAAATGAGGACAACAGTGTGTGTGTGCAGTTAACAGTAGCTTTGACATGTACAGTAGGTTAGCTATGTGTGTAGAGTATGTGTTTGTTTGGGATATTTGAGCAATAAGGCCCAAGGTGTGTAGTATATGGCCAATATACCACGGCTAAATGCTGTTATTAAGCACGACGCAAAGCTGAGTGCCTGGGTACAGCCTTTAGCCGTGGTATATTAGCCTTATACTACAAGAGGTGCCTTATTGCTATTATAAACTGGTTACCAATGTAATTAGAACAGTAAACAAGTCATTTTGCATCATACCCATGGTATATTGTCTGATATACTGTACCACAGCTTTCAGCCAATCAGCATCCAGGACTCAAACTACCCGGTTTATAATATAAAACATTTGCGGAATGTGACACATAGCCTTTTTAGCTGCTTGGACAGAATGTGAAAACTATGCAATAACACTAGTTATTGCACCACATACTGCACTGTACATGACAAGATATAACAAGGACACTCTGTAATTTTTACATCTTTAACAACAAACTAGACGTAGCATAAAAAGGCCATCTGGATTCTAAATTCCTAAATTCCTCAATTAATTTCAAGTGATAATCAACATTTCCAAAGCGTAGTCCAAACATTCTCCATGGAACTGACCTCAGACCAGTCTCCGGTCTTCCACGCGGGACACAGGAACTCATTGCAGTTCTGGGCGGTGGTCAGCTTGTCTCTCTGGCTGCACTTACTCTCATCACTTTCTGCCTCAGAGGACTTCCCACACACGGCTGCACGACGCCGGGACCCTCCGCCACAGCTTTTGGAGCACTGAAACACACGCACACGTATTAAACCTTTGTCCTTCTGTTTTGCCTTCTCTTTTTCTTAGCCCACCCAAAAACAGGTGGTCTCACCTCTGACCAAGAGGAGTACTCCCAACCGGCCGGGTTACAGTCACCATGGCAACTCTCCTTGTCCTCAGGTTTACGTTGACTGCTGCAATAACGCTCGTCCACCTTCTGGGTCTTTCCATCGGTACGGCTGAGTTTGGCGCAGTAGATCTCCAGTGTACGATATCCCACTCCACATGGGACTGTACACTCACTCTTCCGCGCTACATGCCACCTGCACAGACAGGAAAGGTCATAGGTGAGAGACGATGACAGGAAACATACAGATCGCATATATAAAGACTGATAGTGATGAAGAATCTATGATATGGATAGATGGAGAGTGGTTTAGGCAGTACCTGATTTCACAGTCTGCGTTGCAGGGTTCTGTGACCATGGCTGGTCTGGCAGCCCCATGGCACCTCTGGTCTGAGACCACCACACGGTCCGACTCTCTACTACACAGGATCTTCCTCTTACGCTCTCCTGATGGGGTGTGAGAGAAGGTTTAGTTCCTTGGTCATGGTCCTGCTGCTTTTGGTTTCTCCCTGGGATTGAATCGATTGGCTAAAAAGTCCATGCACGCTTGGACTCTTTGGAGTCTAAATCAGACACTTTTCAAAAGGCAAGAATGAAAACCAGCAGGAGTGTGTTCCTCGAAGAGACAGGTTTGACGTCCATGGTTAAATCATTGTAAAATCGTTCTTATTTCAAAAAGCGTTCCCAGAAACCTTGCTCTTAAAGCTGGATCCTCCACCTATACCTTCTGTTCTCAATTTTTATAACCAAACATTAAGAGCAGTAAATCAGTAGAACTGCCAGTAAATCTACATGGATAAATAGAAATGTGTTAGTGAAGAAAGAAACTGCATCTTCAGCCCTTATTCTCTTTAGCTATTTGTGACTTTGCCACTGAAGAGCGCCTGTGACGTCGACATTTCACTCCATTGCATACTTACATGTAAAATGTTTGTCCTTTTTAGCACTGGCAACTCCTAGCCAATTCATAGACGCTAACTACCTTTAGCGCCTATTGACAATTGTATCGTCTTGCTGGGGGGGGTTTGTTAAGACGCTTGCTCTTAATCCTTACAAAAAAGTTATACAGGAACCCTTTGTGAAGTAATTGTGCAGGTGTCCTACAGGACTCATGTAGTACATTCCTGCAGGTATCCTGCAGGACCAAAACCTGCAGGATTTTGATATTCCTGCAGGATATGGAAAACTGCTGAAGGAGGAGATAAAATGTATGTGGACGTGGTGCAGATGTATATAGCCAGCTAGTTTTCTATTCCAAAAATATGTGTTTTTAACTCTCCTTTACAATTTACAACAAGAAGATGAACAGTTATGTGACATATTGGTCACCATAGCAACAGTTGACAGTTGGAAGTTGAGGAAATGGCTGCCAGGCAGTTTAGCTAATTCAAGTACTGCTAATATTTAAAAAAAAATTGACAGGTAAGGGGTCAGAGAAACATACTAACTATAACAAATGTTTATATGAACATGCTAGGGGGTGGCGTAGTTAGTTTTTAATGTGTTGTGTTTGTATAACATTTTGTATAAATAAGTTAGCTAGCTTAGCTAACATGTCCTCTACCACTGGCTGCTAGCTAGCTAGCTTTGACAAAAAAAACATTTTAAACTTTTGTTTCCATGGAAAGTGACAAATTAGGTTTGATATCCCTCTTGCCATGTCTCATTAGTACTGTTGTCACAAGATAGGCTATAACTTTTAAGTGTTTTGAAACGGATGGTGATAGATTCGATTTTTGAATGACTAGGCTACTGGCTCCTTGGCAAGCATTTGAAGACGGTAACCAAGTCACATGACCGATCATGACCTGTCACAAATAAGGACGTGATTGCATTTAAATAGTAAAGAGGGGTTTAAAACATTGTTTATCTATGAAATATCACATTATTTTCACTGAAATAATAAGGTCACAATTGAATAAACAAACAGTTTGATTTAAATAGAAATGAATAATTTTAACATCACTTTCTCTCTGTTTTACTTGTAGCTTGCTTGGATAGTTTCCCCACCTCCACCATGTGAGTTCTCTTCTTTTCCCTTACAGCTTAGACTACAGGGAGCACAGAAAACACACACACTATAATTATTTGCCTTGTATATCTAACAGTTTAGCAGAAGGCCACCACACCACAGAGTTGGTCAGTGCATGAGAAAACAATACATTTACTAATTCATCTGTTTCTGATTCTTTGTCTCATTTGCAACTCCATTAGTCCCAGTTGTCTACTAGTTAAATTCTCTGAAGGATGAGGAAGGGATCCAGCAGGTTGTCCTACAGGAAAATGGATATATATCCTGCAGGACTTTTTTGGAAGGGAGAGTTAAAACGCATTGCTTGTGGTACGGTTTTGAAAACATAAGGAACGTATAATTCATATCAGCAAGAAATAATAATACAAAAAAAGGTTAAACTACTACACACGTTTATAAGCTTAGTGTTCCCACACGGCCATATTTCCATGTTACAGCGCTTGTTTACAGAAAACAGATGGAAGACATAGGCGACTACCTGTGATAATTAGAGTAGTTACCGTCTATGAATGGGCAAGTCTGCGCTCAACTCTGTGGAGGAGTTAATGTACTTGGCTATTTTAGCGACAAACTCAGATTGTAAATGTTTGCTAATGGTTGTTAGTGTTGCTAACGTTTTCAAGCAAATTCCTATCGCTAAAAATGTCACACCGTTGTTATAGAGAAGGTCACAAGCTAATAGGGTTGCAAAGGGAGTCTATATTACTGAAACTTTCTAAGTTTACCAGTAAACTACCAGAATTTTGGTATCTTTCAAGGATTTTATGTAATCGATCACAATACATCTAGTGGCTCTTTTGGGTACTTCAGATTATCAGAAGTGTCTGTAAAAATCTCTGGCCCTCTGTGTGGCCTTATCACATAAAAAATAAAGAATAATATTTCACAATTATTTAACCAGGTAGGCCAGTTGAGAACAAGTTCTCATTTACAACTCCGACCTGGCCAAGATAAAGCAAAGCAGTGCGACAAAAACAACAACACTGAGTTACACATTGTATAAACAAACGTGCAATCAATAACACAATAGAAAAATCTGTAAACAGTGTGTGCAAATGAAGTAAGGAAGTAAGGCAATTAAGGCCAATAGTGGCGAATTAATTACAATTTAGCAATTTACACTGGAGTGATATATGTGCAGATGAGGATGTGCAAGTAAAAATACTGGTGTGCAAAAGAGCAGAAAAGCAAAAACAAATATGGGGATGAGGTAGGTAGTTGGTTGGATGGGCTATTTACAGATGGGCTGTGTACAGCTGCATTGATCAGTAAGCTGCTCTGACAGCTGATATAAGTCTCCAACTTCAGTGATTTTTGCAATTCATTCCAGTCATTGGCAGCAGAGAACTGGAAGGAAAGGCGGCCAAAGGAGGTGTTGGCTTTGGGGATGACCAGTGAAATATACCTGCTGGGGCGCGTGCTACAGGTGAGTGTTGCTATGGTGACCAGCGATCTGAGATAAGGCGGAGCTATACCTAGCAAAGACTTATAGATGACCTGGAGCCAGTGGGTTTGGCAACGAATATGTAGCGAGGACCAGCCAACAAGAGCATACAGGTCGCAGTGGTGGGTAGTATATGGGGCTTTGGTGACAAATCAGATGACACTGTGATAGACTGCATCCAATTTGCTGAGTAGAGTGTTGGAGGCTATTTTGTAAATGACATCGCCGAAGTCTAAGATCAGTAGGATAGTCAGTTTTACGAGGGTATGTTTGGCAGCATGAGCGAAGGAGGCTTTGTTGCGAAATAGCCGGTTCTAGATCTAACTTTGGATTGGAGATGCTTAATGTAAAATATATGACATCATTTAATAGGATGATTTAATAGGACAAAGCTGTAATCATTATCCTAAATATAAACCATCAACTTAGTTCAGCATGAAACGTTCTTTATATATATAAAAAAATATTATGTCAATATGTAATTGTTTTGTCGTCAAACTGGTGGTAGTTGTGAAAAAAGTAAATAGTTGAAGAGTTGCTGTTAATTGAAAATAATGACATTATTGATCAGATGCTATTTTCATTAATTAGGCTATTTTCTCTTAAACCATATGTTCTATATATATATATATATTAAAGTTATTCAAGCAGAAATTACCAAAGAATCTTACTGAAGATTCCGGTAACCTTGGTAAATTACCGCTAGCTTTGCAACCGTACACGCGAGTAGAAATGTTTAACATTGTATATTTAAGAAGTTAAGTTCCATTTGTATCCCTGAGCTGTACTCACCACTGCAGGTTGCTTACTGATTTGGAGAGAGCGCACCGGCCACTCACATGCGCCAAGTAATTACAATGGGAGAATCTCAATAGCATTTCCTTGATTCCTCTGGGACCTCTGAACTCCTCATCCAATTTGTTTTGAGGAGGCAGCGGGGAGAGAGCACCCGAGGAATCAAGGAAACACAATTATGATTCTCCAAATCTTTTATGTCGAGGGGTGTTTTCCTAATAATAGCCTATCTACAGTATATTAGTTTAACGTTAATGTAATAAAGTATTTGTCCTGAAATGTTTAAATATATTATGGATTGGTCATAGATAAAACAACTATTGAGAAGTATTGATTGTAAAGGGAATTATTAGGCTAATAATAATTTATGAAATACTTGTTTAGGTGCATTTTGTATTATCTCAGTGTTACGGGTTGGGCTTCATGTGCCCATTTTCAGGAGAGCATAGGCTGGAGTGACATGTTATCCAATGCTCTAGTCTAGGCCTACTAAACTCAGCTGTGTGCAATCATTGATGCTTTGTCAAAGTTATAGGAGCTCTGCCTAGTTTAAAGGTGCTCTGTCTTAGAAGCTAATTGAAGCTTCAGTATATTGGCCATTTCGTTTATCTGTATAAGTCAGAGTCCGTCAACATCTTGTCATAGATCCAGCTCACCTTCTGTACCTGTTAATAAATACCACAATTTTGCACCTGAATTTCATCTGACTCCTGATGCTTCACACACCCTGACAAGACCGTAGGGTCCACTATTCTACACAATTTAAAAAGAAATGTCTACTTTTCAACTTTCTATAAAACCCTTGGTTGCAGGAGCTTTTTTCGTGTTGGCGACTTCATGGTGGTCAGATACAACCACATACAGCCTCAACTCCTCTCTCCCCCGACCTTACACCTCCCCCCACACCTCCTTTCCCACACTCCTCCACTATCTTCTCTTTACCCCGCTAACCCCTACACCCCCTCTCCTCCTTCCCTTCACATCCCTCCCCCAGCCCTCACCTTGGCAGGGCCTGCTGCACTCCTGCCAGGGCCCGTAGGCGTCCCAGATGAACTGCTGGGGTTTATCCTCGATAGGGATGTTATAGGAGTACCTGACGTCTGGATTGTACAAGTTACCTACAGAAAGCACCTGCGGAGTGAGAGGGGGGCAGAGGAACAGAACAATACGTACAGTTCCACTGTTCCATTTGCATCATAACCATTTTACTGTGTCACCTTCTCAACAGTCATGTAAGGAGTTGTTACCTGGACAATGATCTCTTCTTCGATGCGGTCAGTGCAATTGATTCTCTCAATGATGTGGTCAGATCCGCTGTACTCGATGATGGTGTTGCCCAGTTTGATTTCCCTTTTAAACATGCTAACCACAAACTCTCCATTGAGCAGATACTCCCCTCTGATGTTTGAAACAGCTGCACATAAAGAGAGAATGGGTGACACTGACATGAATAAAAAGGATGGCATAGGAGTCTGAAAGTACAGTATGAGACAGGGTGAGAAACCACAAGTGTCTTTGATGAGCTCAGCTACTGTAAAGTCATTTTTCCTTTTGTTGAGGAAATCAAACAAGAGTGTTTACATGGACATACTATAGAGTTGGCTGAGTGTTTACATGGACATACTGTAGAGGTGGATACTCTGCATTGACATACTGTAGAGGTGGATACTCTGCATTGACATACTGTAGAGTTGGATACTCTGCATTGACATACTATAAAGTTGGCTGAGTGTTTACATGGAGATACTGTAGAGTTGGCTGAGTGTGTACATGCACATACTGTAGAGTTGGCTGAGCGTTTACATGGAGATACTGAAGAGTTGGCTAAGTGTTTACATGGACATACTGTAGAGTTGGCTGAGTGTGTACATGCACATACTATAAAGTTGGCTGAGTGTTTACATGGAGATACTGAAGAGTTGGCTAAGTGTTTACATGGACATACTGTAGAGTTGGATACTCTGCATGGACATACTATAAAGTTAGCTAAGTGTTTACATGGACATACTGTAGAGTTGGCTAAGTGTTTACACTGGCATACTGAAGAGTTGGCTAAGCGTTTATATGGACATACTATAGAGTTGGCTAAGTGTTTACACTGACATACTGAAGAGTTGGCTAAGTGTTTACATGGACATACTGTAGAGTTGGATACTCTGCATGGACATACTATAAAGTTAGCTGAGTGTTTACATGGACATACTGTAGAGTTGGCTAAGTGTTTACACTGACATACTGTAGAGTTGGCTAAGCGTTTATATGGACATACTGTAGAGTTGGCTAAGTGTTTACACTGACATACTGTAGAGTTGGCTAAGCGTTTATATGGACATACTGTAGAGTTGGCTGAGCGTTTACATGGACATACTGTAGAGTTGGCTAAGTGTTTACATGGACATACTGTAGAGTTGGCTGAGTGTTTACATGGACATAATGTAGAGTTGGCTAAGTGTTTACACTGACATACTGTAGAGTTGGCTAAGCGTTTATATGGACATACTGTAGAGTTGGCTAAGTGTTTACACTGACATACTGTAGAGTTGGCTAAGCGTTTATATGGACATACTGTAGAGTTGGCTGAGCGTTTACATGGACATACTGTAGAGTTGGCTAAGTGTTTACATGGACATAATGTAGAGTTGGCTAAGTGTTTACACTGACATACTGTAGAGTTGGCTAAGCGTTTATATGGACATACTGTAGAGTTGGCTGAGCGTTTACATGGACATACTGTAGAGTTGGCTAAGCGTTTATATGGACATACTGTAGAGTTGGCTAAGTGTTTACACTGACATACTGTAGAGTTGGCTAAGCGTTTATATGGACATACTGTAGAGTTGGCTAAGTGTTTACACTGACATACTGTAGAGTTGGCTAAGCGTTTATATGGACATACTGTAGAGTTGGCTGAGCGTTTACGTGGACATACTGTAGAGTTGGCTAAGTGTTTACATGGACATACTGTAGAGTTGGCTGAGTGTTTACATGGACATAATGTAGAGTTGGCTAAGTGTTTACACTGACATACTGTAGAGTTGGCTAAGCGTTTATATGGACATACTGTAGAGTTGGCTAAGTGTTTACACTGACATACTGTAGAGTTGGCTAAGCGTTTATATGGACATACTGTAGAGTTGGCTAAGTGTTTACACTGACATACTGTAGAGTTGGCTAAGCGTTTATATGGACATACTGTAGAGTTGGCTGAGCGTTTACGTGGACATACTGTAGAGTTGGCTAAGTGTTTACATGGACATACTGTAGAGTTGGCTGAGTGTTTACATGGACATAATGTAGAGTTGGCTAAGTGTTTACACTGACATACTGTAGAGTTGGCTAAGCGTTTATATGGACATACTGTAGAGTTGGCTGAGCGTTTACATGGACATACTGTAGAGTTGGCTGAGCGTTTACATGGACATACTGTAGAGTTGGCTGAGTGTTTACATGGACATACTGTAGAGTTGGCTGAGCGTTTACATGGACATACTGTAGAGTTGGCTAAGCGTTTACATGGACATACTGTAGAGTTGGCTGAGCGTTTACATGGACATACTGTAGAGTTGGCTGAGTGTTTACATGGATATACTGTAGAGTTGGCTGAGCGTTTACATGGACATAATGTAGAGTTGGCTAAGTGTTTACATGGACATACTGTAGAGTTGGCTGAGTGTTTACATGGACATACTGTAGAGTTGGCTGAGCGTTTATATGGACATACTGTAGAGTTGGCTGAGTGTTTACATGGACATACTGTAGAGTTGGCTAAGTGTTTACATGGACATAATGTAGAGTTGGCTGAGCATTTACATGGACATAATGTAGAGTTGGCTAAGTGTTTACATGGACATACTGTAGAGTTGGCTAAGTGTTTACATGGACATACTGTAGAGTTGGCTGAGTGTTTACATGGACATAATGTAGAGTTGGCTGAGCGTTTACATGGACATACTGTAGAGTTGGCTGAGCGTTTACATGGACATACTGTAGAGTTGGCTGAGTGTTTACATGGACATACTGTAGAGTTGGCTAAGTGTTTACATGGACATAATGTAGAGTTGGCTGAGCGTTTACATGGACATAATGTAGAGTTGGCTGAGCGTTTACATGGACATACTGTAGAGTTGGCTGAGCGTTTACATGGACATACTGTAGAGTTGGCTGAGTGTTTACATGGACATACTGTAGAGTTGGCTAAGTGTTTACATGGACATAATGTAGAGTTGGCTGAGCGTTTATATGGACATAATGTAGAGTTGGCTAAGTGTTTACATGGACATACTGTAGAGTTGGCTAAGTGTTTACATGGACATACTGTAGAGTTGGCTAAGTGTTTACATGGACATACTGTAGAGTTGGCTGAGTGTTTACATGGACATACTGTAGAGTTGGCTGAGCGTTTACATGGACATACTGTAGAGTTGGCTGAGTGTTTACATGGACATACTGTAGAGTTGGCTAAGTGTTTACATGGACATACTGTAGAGTTGGCTGAGTGTTTACATGGACATAATGTAGAGTTGGCTGAGCGTTTACATGGACATACTGTAGAGTTGGCTGAGTGTTTACATGGACATACTGTAGAGTTGGCTAAGTGTTTACATGGACATAATGTAGAGTTGGCTGAGCGTTTATATGGACATAATGTAGAGTTGGCTGAGCGTTTACATGGACATACTGTAGAGTTGGCTGAGCGTTTACATGGACATACTGTAGAGTTGGCTGAGTGTTTACATGGACATACTGTAGAGTTGGCTAAGTGTTTACATGGACATAATGTAGAGTTGGCTGAGCGTTTACATGGACATAATGTAGAGTTGGCTGAGCGTTTACATGGACATACTGTAGAGTTGGCTGAGTGTTTACATGGACATACTGTAGAGTTGGCTAAGTGTTTACATGGACATAATGTAGAGTTGGCTGAGCGTTTATATGGACATAATGTAGAGTTGGCTAAGTGTTTACATGGACATACTGTAGAGTTGGCTAAGTGTTTACATGGACATACTGTAGAGTTGGCTGAGCGTTTACATGGACATACTGTAGAGTTGGCTAAGTGTTTACATGGACATACTGTAGAGTTGGCTGAGCGTTTACATGGACATACTGTAGAGTTGGCTACACTGAGAGTCGGTCAACTGTAAACAAACTCTCACTTAACTCAGTGATAAAAAAAGAGCAGCAAAACAGCTGATGTTTTCATTTACAGCAAGGCCTGCAACAGAGAACAGATAAACCTAATTGGGGTAAAATAATCCTGCATTCCTCCTGGAGGAATCTCATTCCTCCTGTTCTGTTCATCAGTTTGTCTGCTGCACACATTCACACTAATGCGATTATGGAGCTAATTTCCTGAGTTACTTTCCTCGCCATTTCACACATCACAGTTATGTGGCTGCAGAGACCGGCCCACTCTTACCCCCTGTTCCCCCTCAGGCCCCAGCTCAACCGCAGAGACAGTCACGCACACACACACACACACAAACACGCACGCACACAAAGAAACACAGGCATAGTGACCTTTATGAGCAGCACAGAGAGAATGAAATGGCCCACAGAGGGCTATATGAGTTCTGGATCATTAACGCGTTAGCACGTGTGCCCTAAACTCTCGTACAGGCCAGGTTCAATGGGCCCTCCAAAGCTCTCAGCTGAAGACAAGCAGAACACTACTGTAGCACCACCAACCATAAATCTAATCAAATAAAATCAATTTTATTTGTCACATGCGCTAATTACAACATTACCATGAAATGCTTACTTACAAGCCCTTAAACAACAATGCATAATTAATCAAAATAAGAATAAAGAAAATATTAACTAAATAAACTGAAGTAAAAAGAAACTAACACAATAAAATAACAACCATATACAGGGGGTACCGGTACCGAGTCAATGTGCGGGGGTACAGGTTAGTCGAGGTAATTGAGGTAATATGTACATGTAGGCAGGGGTAAAGTGACTATGCATAGATAATACATAGTGAGTAGCAGCAGTGTAAAAAAACAGGAGGTCAATGCAAATAGTTTGGGTAGCCATTTGATTAACTGTTCAGCAGTCTTATTGCTTGGGGGTAGAAGAAGTTATTAAGGAGCCTTTTGGACCTAGACTTGGCGCTCCGGTACAGCTTGCCGTGCAGTAGCAGAGAGAACAGTCTATGACTAGGGTGGCTGGACTATTTGACAATTTTTGTTGGCCTTCCTCTGACACCGCCTGGTATAGAGGTTCTGGATCGCAGGAAGCTTGGCACTACCATCTGTAGCGCCTTGCGGAAGGAGGCTGAGCGGTTGCCATACCAGGCGGTGATGTAACCGGTCAGGATGCTCTCGATTGTGCAGCTTTAGAACCTTTTGAGGATCTGAGGACCCATACCAAATATTTTCAGTCTGCTGAGGGGGAATAGGCATTGTCGTGCCTGCTTCAATACTCTCTTGGTGTGTTTGGACCATGATAGTTTGTTGGTGATGTGGACACCAAGAATCTTGAAGCTCTCAACCTGCTCCACTACAGTCCCGTCGATGTAAATTGGGCGTGCTTGGCCCTCCTTTTCCTGTAGTCCACAATCATCTCATTTATCTTTCTCACGTTTAGGGAGAGGTTGTTGTCCTGGCACCACGTCTCATCATTGTCGGTGATCAGGCCTACCACCGTTGTGTCGTCTGCAAACTTAATGGTAGTGTTGGAGTAGTGCTTGGCCACGCAGTCGTGGGTGAACAGGAAGTAAAGGAGGGGACTGAGCCCCTGAGCAGCCCACGTGTTGAGGATCAGCATGTCAGATGTGTTGTTGCTTACCCTTACCCCCTGGGGGCGGCCCGTCAGGAATTCCAGGATCCAGTTGTAGAGGGAGGTGTTTAGTCCCAGGGTCCTTAGCACTATGGTGTTGAACGCTGAGCTGTAGTCAATGAACAGCATTCTGATGTAGGCGTCATCTGTGGATCTGTTCGGGTGGGAAGTGTATTGGAGTGGATCAAGGGTTTCTTGGATGATGGTGTTGATGTGAGCCATGCCCAGTCTTTCAAAGCACTACATGTCTACAGACGTGAGTGCTACAGGTCAGTAGTCATTTAGGCAGGTTACCTTGGTGTTCTTGGGCACAGGGACTATAGTGGTCTGCTTGAAACATGTCGGTATTACAGACTTGGCCAGGTGCAGGTTGAAAATGTCAGTGAAGACACTTGCCAGTTGATCAGCGAATGCTCTGCGTACATATATCCTGGTAATCCGTCTGGCCCTGCGGCCTTGTGAATGTTGACCTGTTTAAAGGTATTACGCACATGGGCTACAGAGAGCGTGATCACACAGTCGTCTGCAAGAACTAGACCTCTCATGCATGCTTCAGTGTTGCTTGCCTCGAAGAGTGCATAGAAGTAATTTAGCTCGTCTGGTAGGCTCATGTCACTGGGCAGCTCGTGGCTGGGCTTCCCTTTGTAGTCCGTAATAGTTCGCAAACCCTGCAGGTGTAGTAGGATTCAAACTTAGTCCTGTACTGACGCTTTGCCTGTTTGATGGTTTGTCAGAGGGCAAAGAGGGATTACTTATAAGTGTCCGGGTTAGAGTCCCGCTCCTTGAAAGTGGCAAATCTACCCTTTAGCTCAGTGCGGATGTTGCCTGTAATCCATGGCTTCTGGTTGGGGTATGTACGTATGGTGGGGACGAAGTCATTGATACACATATTGATGAAGCTGGTGACTGATGTGGTATACTCTTCAATGCCATCGGATGAATCGCGGAACATATTCCTGTCTGTGCTAGGGAAGCTGTCCTCTAGCTTAGCATCTGTATCATCTGACCACTTCCGTATTGAGCGAGTCACTGGTAATTCCTGCTTTAGTTTTTGCTTGAACGCATCTCTGTGTGAGGAGTAAAGATAGTGTAGATTTTTTCCCCTCTGGTTGCACATGATACATTCTGGTAGAAATGAGGTAAAACGGATTTAAGTTTTCCTGCATTAAAGTCGCCGGCCGCTAGGAGCGCCGCCTATGGATGAGCATTTTCTGGGACATCTCTGTGCTGCTCATAAAGGTCACTATGCCTGTGTTTCTGGGACATTAAAAACTGTAATATCTTATGTTTCAACGAGTCGTGGCTGAACGACGACATGGATAATATACAGTTGGCTGGGTTTTCCATGCATTGGCAAGACAGAACAGCTACCTCCGGTAAGACGAGGGGTGGTGGTCTGTGTCCATTTGTCAATAACAGCTGGTGTGCAAAATCTAATATTAAATAAGTCTCAAGGTTTTGCTCGCCTGAGCTAGATTACCGCATGATAAGCTGAAGACCACAATATTTCCCTAGATAATTTGTGTCTATATTTTTCATAGCTGTCTATTTACCACCACAAACCGATGCTGGCACTAAGACCACACTTAACGAGCTGTAAAAGGCCATTAGCAAAGAAGAAAATGCTCATCCAATCCGTTTTACCTCATTTCTACCAGAATGTATCATGTGCAACCAGAGGGGAAAAAATCTACACTATCTTTACTCCTCACACAGAGATGCGTTCAAGCAAAAACTAAAGCATGAATTACCAGTGACCCAATAGGATGGATGGTAGAGGCGGGTTACCCACTCGCTGGCGAATTCTCACCAGGCACCTGGATCTTTCCCATCTGACTACTTAAAGAAAGAATCTTTGTCCAGTTCGAGGTGAGTATTCGCTGTTCTGATAACCAGAATCTCTTTTCGGTCATAAAAGACAGTGGCAGAAACATTATGTACAAAATAAGTTACAAACAACGTGAAAAAACACACAAAATAGCACAATTGTTTAGGATCCCGTAAAACGGCAGCCATCCCTTCTGGCGCCATTGAACCATCTCATATCTGCTCGAGAAGAGAATACTAAACCTTTTGACACCTCTGAAAGGTAGACATGTTTAAATTCAACAGCCAACAAGACCCTAAAAAAGTGTTTTGATAGTGAGTCTGAGTCTTACCGAGGTAGTTATCGTCTTCTGGTTTCCCTGAGTAGCTGTGTTGACGAACATCAATATTTGTAGCACCACTGGGTATTCTCACCACTTCGTTGTATCCTGCAGCACAACAAGCAGAAGAGAACTCAACGTCTCTGAGTGGACATGACTAAGTTAGTGGTCATTATAAACTGGGTGGTTCGAGCCCTGAATGCTGATTGGCTGACAGCCATGGTATATCAGATCGTATACCACGGGTATGACAAAACATTTATTTTTACTGCTCTAACTACGTTGGTAACCAGTTTATAATAGCAATAAGGCACGTCAGGGGTTTGTAATATATGACCAATATACCACGGCTAAGGGCTGTATCCAAGCACTCATTGAGTCGTGACTAATGACTAATGTAGCTGGAAACGGCAGATTTTTTATGGAATATCTACATAGGCGTACAATTAGCCTTTTAAAGTGATAAACTTGGATTAGCTAACACAACATGCCATTGGAACACAGGAGTGATGTTTGCTGATAATGGGCCTCTGGACGCCTCTGTAGATATTCCATAAAAAATCAGCCGTTTCCAGCTACAATAGTCATTTACAACATTAACAATGTCTACACCGTATTTCTGATAAATGTTATGTTATTTTAATGGACAAAAATGTGCTTTTCTTTCAAAAACAAGGACATTTCTAAGTGACCCCAAACTTTTGAACAGTAGTGTATAACGGGCTAATGAAAAGCGTTCAGTGACCCTTTTCAGCCATTGTGATGATGCGTAGTTTGAACACCACGACTGGCCCTAGGCTCACCGTAGCGCACCATGTTGAAGGTGCTTGCCACGGTCTTGCACGAGGAGTTGTCACCGCCACACACACCACACTTATCTCTCCTCGCCTTGGAATTCAAGACATGGTCACATCCCGCTTGCTGCACAAGGTATGAGAAGGAGAATGGAGAGGTGGTTAATGAGGAAAAGGAAGTGGAGGAGGAAGAGGTGAAGAAAGTGGAGGAGGAAGAAGAGGAGAAGGCAGATAATGAGAGGGAGGGAAAGGGGGGTATAGGACATGAAAGGATAAATATCCAACTTGTGCTACAACATAAAATGCATCACTCTCACTTTCATTTGCTTGGCAGATTCTCATTGATAAACATTGATGCAGCTAGGATTTTAGTATTTGTGAGATAATGTAACTAAAGTAGTGGCATTCTTATGAAATCCTGTACTGTACTCTGCAACACTCTGCTAGCCTGCAGGGATAAAAACCATATGACCAAAGAAAATAGTTGCCTAATACACAGAACCTAACCCGGTTAAGTGTGTTAAGTCCATATCAGTGTAACACATCTGACAGGAATTCTCTATCGTAAACAGCACCAAAGTGAAACTCTATTCTGATATAGTTGGGTTTAGTTCAAGTTCCCTCTAATAGGGACCTCTGTGATCAATATTCTTCTAATTTTAAAATAATGTCATTATTATCTTATTACTGTTATGAATGGTATATTAGGTTAGCTGTCAGACTGAAGCTGTTAAAGGCTGTGTGTCAGTCTCACCCTGCACAGGCCCTGCACACAGATGTCGTTGGTGTCGGGGCCACATGGCGTGCCGTCGATGACCCGATCCCTGAGCTGATAGTAGGCGGTGCTGCCAGCCACCCTGCAAAACAGCTTACAGCGATCCTTCATCTGAACTACAGGACAGGAGAGGGAAGGGGAATGGTGAAAACAGTCCACTGACCACATTAAAGGGGCTAATGAATTCAACCATATGGATGCTCTAACAAGTTTACTTAGCGTCCTCAAGCTGGATCACATTGATTCACTGAGCACTCAGAGTGCTATGAGCACATCTACAGGAAGCCTTAGTTTACTTACAGCACCATTTCTAAAGGTCTAAACAGTCCAGTACATATAGAGATGTTTCTCTGTGTTAGAAAGATGCAAAAACCAGAAGGTGTCAAGAGAGAGAAGATGTTCTTACTTCCGCTGTACTTGGGTACCCAGCGCACATTAGGAGGTAGACCGTTGATGTTGAAGTGCCGGCCGTCGAAGGCTGCACACTGCTCCTCTCTGAAGTCTCTCTTCTGCTTGGAGCAGGGCTCTGAGTTACATGAGCGGAACTTCATCCTGCGCCCCACACAGTACTTCCCCCCGTTCTTGGGCCTGGATGAAGGTGGTAAATAAATACATAGTCAAATCTTGTACTCTAGGATTGATATGGAAAGAATTCATTTAAGGAGGCTTGATGGTATGGTACATTGACCACGGTAGCTCCAAGGGAGACACAGTCCAGTAGATGTGCATGACTACAAAGGCTGTGCTTACATGGGTTGGTTGCACTCGCGGTCGGCGATTTTGATGCCCCCGCCACACGTCCGCGAGCAGGAGCCAAACGGAGACCAGCCTCCCCACGCCCCCTGCACTGGCGTGGCATCGTGCTCTTTGGTAATGCACTGGCCATGTTTACAGTGCTGTGGAGAGAGAGAGAGAGAGAGAGAGAGAGAGAGAGAGAGAGAGAGAGAGAGAGAGAGAGAGAGAGAGAGAGAGAGAAAGAAAAGAGAAGAAGAGCATGAGATAATGAAACCTTAGCCTGCACACTGGCAACACATCTATCTGAAAGTACTTCACAACCTCCTTTGATGTTAATCTGGGAAAAATTACAAAACGAATGGAAAAAGACGGAACCCAAAAAGACATCCATTTTAAATGTGTCTGTCTGAGGGTAAGTAAACTCAAAGGGGAAGATATGTTTCAGGTTATAGCGGAGGATCCATTTTCGTTGGCAACAACAACTGCATTGTAAAAGGCGGCAGCCTCAGCGTTGAAGGGTTGAGCAGGTTGGTTGGTTTGTGTGCAGGAATACAATGTGTAAACAGAGCAGGCTCTGAACATGTGTGCTGTGGGACCTCAGCTATTTTATGTCAGACAGACAGCCAGGAAGTGAAGAATTTGGTAGAGGGCCTAATTAGAAGCTACACTAAACCAGTAATGGATAGGGAAATCTCCACAAGCCTCTATTCACAGCTCTACCATAAGCCTATTACTGCCTCATAATAATACCAGCTCTGGAGAAAACAAATCCATCCTAATCCAAGTTCCAAATATGTTTGAACAAATGGAGGGATTTGGAGCAACTACCACGTGCGCCCCACTCATGTTCAATTATGAGTTTATATCGAGTTGTCATTGGTAAATTGATTTTATGGCAGGCTTCTCTGAACTTGTTGTTTTATTTTGTAATTTGTGCTTTTGATGAAATAATAACAGATTTTATAGTCATGAGTCATTCAAATAGCAGCGGTTATTGTGGTTATTTATGGGGTGTTTTTGACAGTTCATAACATTGAACATTTCCAGTATGCTCCAGCATAGTGATTAAGCTGGCTTGGGGTGTATTTGAGTGTGTTTGTATGTTCATGCACAGGCAAATTAAACTATTTGATTATATCTCTCGCTCTCTCTCTGTGTGTACACACTACATAAGTATCTGGTGCTAGTCCCTCTTATTTTCCCACTTTTAATTTGATCTTTCTCTTTATCTCACCCTCTCCAATTATCACAATCTGTCCATTTTCTTCCTTCTCCCTGTCAGATCCCTATATACTGTGGTAGATCTCTCTGCTACTTACCTTTCCTGGAGAGCACTCTGTTCCGTCGGCCCAGGGCATGTGTTGGGTCCTGCAGCCCCTCTGGGCCCCCTCTGGGCTGGTGCACCACAGCCTGCGGCACTGGACCTGGAGAACACACACTGTTACCATTCCCCTGCCTGAGCCCCATCCACAAACACAGACACAGTGCTGTATACTCTTGTATCTCTTACAAGGTGTGTTACCTTTAAACAAAACCTGAAGCTAATCCCTGAGAAACATCAAGCCAAGTGGCTTGCAGGGCTTCACAGGAGGTGTAGCATGTAAACAACATATTTAACACATGCAGAAGGCCTAGCTGAGAGCCAACTGGGACAGCAATTGGATATTACATAACAGATTAAGGTGACTCTAGTATAGAATGTCTGGAGTCATAGACTACAGTAATGTAGGACTAGACAGTGAACTGAGTGTCTGGGTACTTTCTCGTCTTTGACAGACCAACGTACAAAACATGACATTTTAATTCCGCATGGTGCATTCTCTTACCATATATGGGCACACCTGTGTCCCCGGCCCAAATATCAATTCACATTGTTTATTGACATTGTATATCCGTCCAGGCAGCTGCTGCGACAGACTGTATGGCCTAGAAATGGGCTCATCAAGTAAGCACTCGCCATACCCTGTGCTATTAAGAAATAAAAATAAAATGACTTAAAGAAAAAACAAAAAAAACAAAGACACAAACAGACAGAAAACACACTCAGTACAGGTGGACAGGCAGTATTCTGTACAATAACAGAACCACTACTGTAATGTATGTACAGTACTACAAGGCTATTGCTATGAAAACAATACCTGGTTCTCTACAAACAAACATATCTGGAAGTATTACAAATTCCAAACATACACTCACAACACAGAAGTAATGTTGTTTCCCTTCAACCCAGAAATGTCCAGATACCAGTTTTGGTTGAATAGTTGACTGGTCATTTAACCCTTACTGCGATAAGAGCCTGGTGCTACTAACGCTAACGACAATAACACTTCTCCATAATGACATGAATGTCTATACTAGAAAACAATGTCCTTTACATACTCAAGGAACTCTGTGATGTATTTCCTGCTACACTTGGACCACATCCAGGGGTTAGTGTAGTGGTTGAGTGTGGGCGCCATCACATGCTGCTGTATTTTAACCCCCTCCTCTTTGCACTTGTTGCTGTCATCATGGGGCATGTTGAATCTGTCAGGGGGCCAAACCACAAGTGAGAACATATATTCACCACAACACACAGGTCTAACCCTCTAACCCACCATCAATAAACCTACATGTTGGGCTGATTGCTAAGCTAACTACTAAACCTCATCCTTTAGGCAACAGAATGGTAACACACAGGGTTAACTGACTGAGCTGGTTGGGGTTAACATTAGCAGCTGGTCTGTGCCGGGGCCAGTGTCTAGGAGAGTAGGGTCAGAGGGGATACTTATTATATAGTACGGTAGTTCTCTCCCATGGTACTGTACTGTACTGTATGGCACCTCTATGGTACAGTATGACAGGTACTGCATTCCACAAGCGTTGTCGCTAAGCAGACTTCAGCAGCGGTGTCACCGCTTGACGCCAGTAAGAATGGAATTCAACAATTCCACCTTTTGTGTGTGTTGCAAAAAAATTGTATTTGTCTTTAACACACTTGTTAAAGTCAGTAACAGTCTCCAATGTAGTGGCCTGGAGTTGTTTGGCCAAGCTGGATGAAGGCTGGTTGGCGCATGCTGACTTGGGACTTTTTACATGCTGACTTAGGTCTTGGAGCTTAGAAAGATTTTGAGAGCAAAACCAGGGCCATACAAGACACTTGCCTGAGATAGCATGACAAACTAATACAGCTGCAAAATTGCGATTACATGAAATCAATCAAAGAATAGAGAGCATGCTGTACTCACACATGGCCCAGTTCATGGGCGATAGTAAACGCAGTGCTGAGTCCATTGTCCTCACTAATACTGCAACTTCTGTATGGATCACACACTGTACCCAGCTCTGCAAGCCCTGCAAACCAAGAGTATAATCATCATCATGTTTGTTATTAGAGCATTGTCATCCCCATCATCACCTTCATCATCATTACATTGTCATTAGCACCCTAAAAAGCAGCATCATAATAAGTACATCAATATTATTATGAAACTGTCACCAATCAAACGTTATGTTGCAGTCTATATTGCATGTGTCTAGAGAGCTCCTCTTACCTAATGTGTCACACTTGTCCCGCGCTCGACAGATGTCCTGCCTGTGAAAAACACACAGATGGAAGTTATGTCACTGGTTTCACACCCCAGAATCCCATTGCACTGTGATACCAGAGAATAAATAAAAGACAACATATTACAGCGAATTCTGGGGGTAGCCCCAACCGTGGCTCGAAGCTAGGACTGTCAACACAACACTTTAGCCGTTACCCCGAGAGATGGTGATGAGAATGGCTGTCGTGGTGGGAGTGACAGTGTACCTGGTGATGAGAATGGCTGTGTAGTGGTGGGAGTGACAGTGTACCTGATGATGAGAATGGCTGTGTCGTGGTAGCAGTGACAGCGTACCTGGTGATGAGAATGGCTGTGTAGTGGTGGGAGTGACAGTGTACCTGGTGATGAGAATGGCTGTGTCGTGGTAGCAGTGACAGCGTACCTGGTGATGAGAATGGCTGTGTAGTGGTAGCAGTGACAGTGTACCTGGTGATGAGAATGGTTGTGTCTTGGTAGCAGTGACAGTGTACCTGATGATGAGAATGGTTGTGTCTTGGTAGCAGTGACAGTGTACCTGGTGATGAGAATGGCTGTGTAGTGGTGGGAGTGACAGTGTACCTGATGATGAGAATGGCTGTCTCATGGTAGCAGTGACAGTGTACCTGGTGATGAGAATGGCTGTGTCGTGGTAGCAGTGACAGTGTACCTGGTGATGAGAATGGCTGTGTCGTGGTAGCAGTGACAGTGTACCTGGTGATGAGAATGGCTGTGTCGTGGTGGGAGTGACAGTGTACCTGGTGATGAGAATGGCTGTGTAGTGGTAGCAGTGACAGTGTACCTGGTGATGAGAATGGCTGTGTCGTGGTGGGAGTGATGATTCTCATCTTGGTGATTTTGCCTCTGTTGCCAGATACAGAAGTTCTTTAAAGTGGTCTGTGCATTGAAGGAAATGGTAGGGCCATCCTACAGAGAAGAGAGGTTTACAGTACTGAGAACAAGGGAGAGGTTTACAGTACTGTAGTGTGCTTCTGGGGCTGATGAATGACTGCAATGCATTGTATTTCTCTGAAAAGGATTAGGATTAGAGTTAGTGTTGTAATCTTACCAGCTCATTGTTGATTATGACTAACTTCACAATCACAATGTTAATAAGATTTCCGATGCTGGGATCCTTGTAGATGGAAGACACCTGAAGGAAAAGATTATAGACAGAAAAATCAAGCGTGTTTTAAACATCAATACATTTCAGTATCCAACATTCATCAAACCCTTTAGGAGTGTACTCAATCAGTGGTTCAGACATTCAAAATCAACATGCAGTTCTAAGGAGAAGAACCTGGTCTCGTTGTCTTGTTTGAGAGGTGTATTATGGCTGCACTCAGATCCTGTAGCGAATGCAGACTGCCAAGATCAGAATATAGGCCAGGCTAGCTACCCCCTAGGTTCTCAGCCACAGACTCCTGAGGAGGCCTTTTTATGAAGTGGCCAGGAATATGCCATCTATGTGACATACCTGAGCTTATTTTTTCACTTTCATCAAAGCTGTCAGACAGGTAAACCTCATGCTGCCCCTCTCCTGACCGTTCGAACATGTTTGTTTACTCCTGCCATGGGCCTTACCCTCTGAGCCCTCCGCCTGCTGCCCATGGCCTGGGACACAACAAAATGCAGCCCCACTCCCCTACAATCAAAAAGGCTGGTTGGCCATTGGGAGGGTGGTTAACTGAGCAGAACTTACGATGGACATTAACGTGAGAATGTAGTGCTGAAGGTTGCTCCCGTGATGTTCCACCATCTTGCTGTCTGCCACCACCATGACTTCTACAAAGCGGGGATAGGAGAGGAAGCGCTTTGATCTCCTGTGAGGTCCTGAGTCACCGCTGCTTTCATTAGCCGGCCGTCTGCTGCTCTCTCTTTCTGATCTGGAGAGGGGATCGGCAGACAGGCTCTCCAGGTCATTCAGCATGTCGCTACTGCTGGCCATCGGACGTCTCCTCACCTTGTCCCTGTTCCTCTTGTGTCTGTGTTTCTGTACTGGAAAAGAGATGGTCAAATGAATATAATACTCTCAATATAAAATACAAGCTTATACGGCAAGCTTGTATGACAGGCTATTGCATTTATCAGACAATAAACTGTCATTCTCTTCCTAGAAAGTAGGGTTCAGTGGTATCCGTTCCTGTCCCATACTGGGATCTACTGTATTAACGGCAGTGCACACAAGGGGCGGTATTTCTTTCCAAGCGTCATTTCTTTTGACGCACCAAAAAAAATTTGGCAGCAGGGATCTTGATCCAAGAAGGACTTGATTGTCTCTGTTGTAACCAATAAGCTTGATCTGGCAAGCTAGCCACTTAACTAGCAAGTTAGCAAACCAAATGCATAGCTGGAGCCCTCAGCAGGAGATGATTTATTTGGCAAATCTTAGATAGTTAACTTAAGCAGTGGTGTAGCACGTATCCCAGAGCTTTAAGGGCCTGCAATACATTTTGGATTTTTAAATCAATTGTTTTGACGGTATTGAAAACAATAACGTCAGTATTTCAAAGTACCCCGATATACAGTATATAGAGTATACCGCTCAAGCCTACTTGAAAGCACAGTTTTTCTGCTACTGGGCATGCTTGTGAATGCATACAAAGTGAATATGCTACTGCTTTTTGTATATTATTGCTGAAAGAATGAGACAAAACAAATGTGTTGAGGTCCAAGGGCCTGGAGAGAGAAGGAGTGGGGAGGACAGGAGGAGAGATGAGGGGGTGGGTTGCGTTCACTTTAGGTAAGTCTGGCACTCGGCCAAGCACCAAAGATGGAGCAAAGCCCCAACATCTCAAGGAGGAGCACCAAGGATGACTCAGGGTGACTTCTGAGTATGATTTTAATCTTAACATGACAACCAAATGTAAGGGAGTAGCACAAATACCACTCCACTCTTCTTTTCGACCCCGTCTAGCACAAAAGTTGAGCTGTTTCTGCTACCCATGATTCTTATCAGACTGAAAGATATAACCTTTTTGAAAATCCAGAGCTACAAAGGGTCTTTGTAAAAGCTTGCACAATGTTTTATACAGTGCCTTGCAAAAGTATTCATCCCCCTTGAAGTTTTTCCTATTTTGTTGTATTACAACCTGTAATTTAAATGGATTTTTATTTGAATTTCATGTAATGGACATACAGAAAATAGTCCAAATTGGTTAAGTGAAATGAGAAAAAAAAAAGAATGAAACCCCCCCCCCCGGAAAAGTGGTGGGTGCATATGTATTCACCCCCTTTGCAATGAAGCCCCTAAATAAGATCTGGTGCAACCAATTACCTTCAGAAGTCACATAATTAGTTAAATCAAGTCCACCTGTGTGCAATCAAAGTGTCACATGATCTGTCACATGATCTCAGTATATATACACCTGTTCTGAAAGGCCCCAGAGTCTACAACACCACTAAGCAAGGGGCACCACCAAGCAAGCGGCACCATGAAGACCAAGGAGCTCTCCAAACAGGTCAGGGACAAAGTTGTGGAGAAGTACAGATCAGGGTTGGGTTATAAAAAAATAACAGAAACTTTGAACATCCCACGGAGCACCATTAAATCCATTATAAACATTTTTAAAGAATATGGCACCACAACAAACCTGCCAAGAGAGGGCCGCCCACCAAAACTCACGGACTAGGCAAGAAGGGCATTGATCAGAGAGGCAACAAAGAGACCAAAGATAGCCCTGAAGGAGCTGCAAGGTTCCACAGGGGAGATTGGAGTATCTGTCCATAGGACCATTTTAAGCAGTACACTCCACAGAGCTGGGCTTTACAGAAGAGTGGCCAGAAAATAAAAAAATAAGCAAACACATTTGGTGTTTGCCAAAAGGCATGTGGGAGACTCCCCAAACATATAGAAGAAGTTACTCTGGTCAGATGAGACTAAAATGAAGCTTTTTGGCCATCAAGGAAAACGTTATGTCTGGCGCAAACCCAACACCTCTCATCCCCACAGTGATGCATGGTGGTGGCAGAATCATGCTGTGGGGATGTTTTTCATCGGCAGGGACAGGGGAAACTGGTCAGAATTGAAGGAATGATGGATGGTGCTAAATACAGGGAAATTCTTGAGTGAAATCTGTTTCAGTCTTCCAGAGATTTGAGACTGGGACGGAGGTTCACCTTCCAGCAGGACAATGACCCTAAGCATACTGCTAAAGCAACACTTGAGTGGTTTAAGGGGAAACATTTAAATGTCTTGGAATGGCCTAGTCAAAGCCCAGACCTCAATCCAATTGAGAATCTGTGGTATGACTTAAAGATTGCTGTACACCAGCGAACCCATATAACTTGAAGGAGCTGGAGCAGTTTTGCTTTGAAGAATGGGCAAAAATCCCAGTGGCTAGATGTGCCAAGCTTATAGAGACATACCCCAAGAGACTTGCAGCTGTAATTTCTGCAAAAGGTGGCTCTACAAAGTATTGACTTTGGGGGGGTGAACAGTTATGCACGCTCAAGTTTTCAGTTTTTTTGTCTTATTTCTTGTTTGTTTCACAATAAAAAAATATGTTGCATTGTCAAAATGTGTTTTAATTTTAATTACAGGTTGTAAGGCAACAAAATTGAAAAAATGCCAAGGGGGGTGAATACTTTCGCAAGCCACTGTTTTCATCCCCACTTTTTCAAAAACATATATGAACTCAAATTAATTTTCAGGTCATAAAATCTGGGATGTAACACACACACACACACACACACACACACACACACACACACACACACACACACACACACACACACACACACACACACACACACACACACACACACACACACACACACCTATGAGCAGTGAAATGTCTTGCATATTACTCAACATCATTCAGATTTATTTTCATAGTAATTAATACTTAAATGTTTGAAGTTGGCATCACTTTCCTACAATACAATTTACACATTGTCTTCATGGTAGTGTGCCTATCGTGTTTTCTTATCAAATGATCACAGGAAGTACAAGAGTCAACAGGAACTTGTAGAAATAAACTGAGATTCGGCGATACTAGGAAGAACTTCCAAAATGGTTGTCCTGTGCATGAGCTGAAAAAGTACCCAGTTACAGGAAATTAGACGTAAAATGCATCAATATCCTGCCCTTTGCACTTGAAAACTTGAATAACCTCTGACTTTTTGGACATACTGCTTTGTGGTGTGCATAGCATCTGCATACAACTCTGTGTAATCAGTTGTTCATGTGAAATTCCTGTGCCACAATGTGTTTGACTGAAGGATGGTGAGATCATAAGAATGACTGGTTACATTTACATTGACTTTCAGATACTGTATGTCAGTCACTAAAGAACCACTCATAAATTGTTATATCTGCCCATGAAGGAACTTCACTGGACTTTATGCAAACTGGAAACCATATACCCTGAGGCTGCATTTATTGTAGCTGGGGATTTTAACAAAGCTAATTTGTGAACAAGGCTACCTAAATTCTATCAGCATATCGATTGCTGTACACGAGCGAGTAACACGCTCGACCATTGCTACTCTAACTTCCACAATGCATACAAGGCCCTCCCCCACCCTCATTTTGGCAAATCTGACCATGACTCCATCTTGTTGCTCCCCTCCTGTAGGTAGAAACTAAAATAGGAAGCGCCTGTGTTTAGGTCTATCCAACTCTGTTCTGACCAATCGGATTCCACGCTTCAAGAGTGCTTCGATCACGTCGACTGGGATATGTTCCGGGTAGCCTCAGATAATAACATTGACATATACGCTGACTCGGTGAGCGAGTTTATAAGGAAGTGTATAGGAGATGTTGTACCCACTGTGACTTAAAACCATTTGCGCAAAACTGGAAGCACGTACCACCGCATTTAATCATGGCAAGGCGACTGGAAATAAGGCAGAATACAAACAGTGTAGTTATTTCCTCCGTAAGGCAATCAAACAAGCAAAGTGTACAGAGACAAAGTGGAGTCGCAATTCAACGGCTCAAACACGAGACGTATGTGGCAGGGTCTACAGGCAATCACGGATTACAAAAAGAAAACCAGCACCGTCGCGGACATCGACGTCTTGCATCCAGAAAAATGTAAAACTAATTTGCGTGCATTGAGGACAATGCAGTGCCACCGACGCGGTCCGCTGCCAAAGACTGTGGGTTCTCCTTCTCCGTGGCCGACGTGAGCAAAACATTAAAGCATGTTAACCCTCGCAAGGTTGCCAGCTCAGACGGCATGTTTAGCCGCGTCCTCAGAGCATGTGCAGACCAGCTGGCTGGTGTGTTTACGGACATATTCAATCAATCCCTATCCCAGTCTGCTGTACCCACATGCTTCAAGATGGCCACCGTTGTTCCTGTTCCCAAGAAAGCTAAGGTAACTGAACTAAATGACAATCGCCCCGTAGCACTCACTTCTGTCATCATGAAGTGCTTTGAGAGACTAGTCAAGGATCATATCACCTCCACCCTACCTGTCACCCTAGACCCACTTCAATTTTCTTACCGCCCCAATAGGTCCACAGACGATGCAATCGCCATCAGACTGCACACTGCCCTATCCCATCTGGACAAGAGGAATACCTATGTAAGAATGCTGTTCATTGACTACAGCTCAGCATTCAACATCATGGTACCCTCCAAACTCATCATTAAGCTTGAGACCCAGGGTCTTGACCCTGCCCTGTGCAACTGGGTCCTGGACTTCCTGACGGGCCGCCCCCAGGTGGTGAAGGTAGGAAGCAACATCTCCACTCCGCTGATCCTCAACAGTGGGGCCCCACAAGGGTGCGTTCTCAGCCCCCTCCTGTACTCCCTGTTCACCCATGACTGCATGGCCATGCACGCCTCCAACTCAATCATCAAGTTTGCAGACGACACAACAGTGGTAGGCTTGATTACCAACAATGACAAGACAGCCTACAGGGAGGAGGTGAGGGCCCTCAGAGTGTGGTGTCAGGAAAATAACTTCTCACTCAATGGCAGCAAAACAAAAGAGATGATCGTGGACTTCAGGAAACAGCAAAGGGAGCACCCCTCTATCCACATCGACGGGACAGCAGTGGAGAAGGTGTAAAGTTTTAAGTTCCTCTGTGTACATATCACCGACAAACTGAAATGGTCCACACACACAGACAGTGTGGTGAAGAAGGTGCAACAGTGCCTCTTCAACCTCAGGAGGCTGAAAAAATGTGGCTTGTCACCTGAAAACCCTCACTAACTTTTACAGGTGCACAATTGAGAGCATCCTGTCGGGCTGTATCACCGCCTGGTATGGCAACTGCACCGACCACAACCGCATGGCTCTCCAGAGGGTGGTGCGGTCTGCACAATGCATCACCAGGGGCAAACTATCTGCCCTCCAGGACACCTACAACACCTGATGTCACAGGAAGGCAAAAAAGATAATCAAGGACAATAACCACCCGAGTCACTGCCTGTTCACCCCGTTTCCATCCAGAAGGCGAGGTCAGTACCGGTGCATCAAAGCTGGGACAGAGATTGAAAAACATCTTCTATCTCAAGGCCATAATCAGCCACCACTAGCACAGAGAGGCGGCTGCCTACCTACAGACTTGATATCATTGGCCACTTTAATAAATGGAACACTAGTCACTTTAATAATGTCAGTTTAAGAATGTTTACATATCTCGCATTACTCATCTCATATGTATATAATGTATACTGTATCCTTCACTATCTATTCTTTACTATCTATTGCCGCTCTGTCACTGCTCATCCATATATTTTATACTTACATATTCTTATCCCATTCCTTTACTAGATTGTGTGTATTAGGTTTTGTTGTGGAATTTGTTAGATATTGGGTTTTGTTGTGGAATTGTTAGATATTACCTGCTGCACTGTCAGATCTAGAAGCATAAGCATTTCGCTACACTCACAATAACATCTGCATGTGACCAATAAGATTTGATTTGCAACATTCATTCACAACTTCAAACCGTTTTTACTGTGTTTCCTCAGTTCTATGAGCAAAATGATGCCACTGCTTTACACCAAAGTCTAAACAAGCACAGTAGTATGGTCATTGGTCATGACTGTAATTGTAAAATGACTATAATAAGTTCCTATTGCGAATCATATACTGAACTTTTGGGATATAATACTGTAATTGAGAGACAATTATTATCCTTCCTTGCTTATGTCTTTGTGAACTTGTTAGTCTGGATAACGAGGGGTGTGTTATCAGGCAGACTGAGACACACACACACATTTGTTTACACATTTAGCAGCTCTCAACAGGGAGTCCCATCCTCTCTCTTCTCCTCTCCACTCAGAGCCATCAGACACCAGGTGAAGGTTGAGTCTGTCAGCTGATCAAATGGCTTACGTAATGAAACTGACTCAGCTCTCTCGCGCTCTGCTCTCTCTCTCGCGCTCTCTCTCAAAAAAAATCATCAGAACAAAAATCTCCATTGCATCTCTCCTCTCATAATTTCATTGTACCTGATGTGTCACAAGCAGTGTCCTCCCTGGCTGCCTCTTTCTTGGGTGCCTTCTTCCTGTACACAATATGAGGTTTGGTGTGTTCTTCTTCATAGTGTTCTCCATTGTAGCTGTGAAGGGGCTCCACAAAAAACTCCCCTTCTGGTGACCTGAAAGTGCCAAGCTGAGGGGGATAAAAAAGGAGGAATCAGAATTGTTTGAAATAACTGCAGTAACATTGGAGCGTGGATTCGTACTGCATGGACACAGTCCAAAGCAAAGATTAGTTGAAATGCTCCTTGCCAGGGCCCCATTGGCTAGGCTTTTTTACACAGCTATTCATTTGATGAGAATGTGTTGAAATACATGTATTTGCATGCATATTAGTAAAATGGTCCCTGAAAAAGATAGGGAGAAGGAGAAGAATGAGGCCTATGATGCTTATCAGAAAACAATGCAACTATTATTGTTTGTTTCTTGGCACAGTTGGTAGACTTGGTGGAAGCCTTGTTGCATTTCACAAAGCACAGGCTGCACTACTAGCGAACTTGGAGGTCAAAGATACACCAGACAAGCAAAGTACAAAGCTAAGCAATGTGGAAACAGCACTCATTTCTAATTTAGATTGAGTTGGACAATGCTGCACTGGGTAATGCTACCGACCAATAGGGTGGCCCAGAGTGAACCTTATTCTCCATGAAAATGCATTTCATTGTTTATGTATGAGATTGAAACCACCTCAAATTAGGGAAAAGGGAATCTCATAAATATACTGTAGGTATGCTAAATGTAATGACCATCGGGAATATTCACCATTGTGCTCACATGTAAACAAGATACTGTATAATGACAACACTAAGTATTGATTTAGTTGTGGGAGCCACTCTCATTATGACGGAGGATGATGACTCATGTAATATTAAAATGCAAAGTGGAATTGAAATGAGAAAGTGGTTTATTCATGGTAAGTGGATATGATTCATAATTTATCAGTGTGCATATACCTACTTCTGACTGTTTCCCTGTGACTAGGTCCAGAGCAACTTACAAGTCCTTGGATGTATGAATAAATAGACTATAAATGCTTAATAATTTTCAACTTTTAACAGTGCATTTTATTGGCCTGAATCACACCCAGACCAACATTAACTTTGCTTTCTTTCAATGTGAAATGATATCCACAAGCATACCAACTAGGCCTACGGTGCAGGCAAGCCCCATTTGTTTGATTTGTGATGACGTCAATGATGTTCACATCAGGCAGTTAGTTAATAACTGTTATCAATCTGTAAGTATCCCTAGGGGACTTCTCCTCAGAGGTGTAAAGTACTTAAGTAAAAATACTTTAAAGTCGTTTTGGGGGGTATCTGTACTTTACTTTACTATTTATATTTTTGACAACTTTTACTTTTACTTCACTACATTCCTAAAGAAAATTCTGTACTTTTTACTCCATATATTTTCCCCTGACACCCAAAAGTACTCATTACATTTTGAATGCTTAGCATGACAGAAACATTGTCCAATTCACACACTTATCAAGAGAACATCCCTGGTCATCCTTGCTGCCTCTGATCTGGCAGACTCACTAAACATGCATGCTTTGTTTGTAATTAAATACAAAAATAAAATGGTGCCGTCTGGTTTGCTTAATATAAGGAATTTGGAATAACGTATACTTTTACTTTTGTACTTAAGTATATTTGGGCAATTACATTTACTTTTGATACTTAGGTATACTTAAAACCAAATAAATATATATAATTTTTTTATCATGCTTTATTTAACTAGGCAAGTCAGAACAAATTCTTGTTTACAAGAACAAATTCTTATTTACAATGATGGCCTTTTAGACTTTTACTCAATTTGTATATTACTGGGTGACTTTAAGTTTTACTTGAGTAATTTTCTATGAAGGTATCTTTACTTTTACTCAAATATGACAAATGGGTACTTTTTCCACCACTGCTTCTACTCCACAACGTCATGCATGTATGGAGATTATGTTCGGAGTCGGACTGAATCGTGATGACGTCAGCACCACTGGCGCTCCCTCTTCACTATTGTGCGTAGGACGTCACCAGCGACCGGAGGAGCATGCATGCAGTGAATGATGGATGAAGTGGATGAGCACGAGAGAGGACTTCTATGCTCGAGTCTCGACGTGATTTATCTAAGCAGCTCGTTTTAGATTGTCAGGGATACAAGAGCTAACATAATGCCTTATTCTCACTAACAGTCACCAATTGCATGTTGAACACAAATCCACAAAACTGGACAGGCACGCTTTGTGCAGAAGTAGAAATGCACTCCGTTGCCAGGGAAAGGTTCCCCTAATGTTCTCATGTTGCCATAGTATTATTATGTGAACAGCTACATAGTAAACAATTGGCATTACAGTATCATATCTAGTCATACAACATGTGCGCCTATCATAGTGCAGACTAGAGAAACATTCTAGCACACTGTATGAAGGGAGGGCTACTCAACGTGCTTGGACTCACCAATCCAGAGCAGAGACTGATGACTGCGGTGTGCTGCGTTTGAGCATTCACATGTCCTTTATAGAAGCAATGCTGATACTCCGTATCCTCCTCCGCCTCCACCTCCGGTGTGAAATCCGTTATGTTACTATCGGTAAGTGCTCCTAGTACTGTCACAGTGTATAGCGGAGCAATAAATCCGGACTCGAGTGTCAGGTTGAGGTGATAGCTCTGTCCGAAAGCAGATATTTTGTAATGGATTGTTGGAGAGTCCCATTGATCAGAGGAGTTGCCAGGGATATCGTCCACACTCCGCCGTTTCCTTTTGAAGTGCACGCTCGTGGGAAAGTTGTCACCGGCTTCATTCACTCGCGCCGGAGTTACAATCTCGTATGCGCCAAGCTGCTCAGACACTTTAGCTGGTGAAAAAAGCCATGGTTTAACGGCTATAGCATAAGCAATGATAATAAATAATAACAATAATAATAATGTTATATGAGTTAATTACGTTTGCCCTGTGAAATGAAGCCATTCAAGAAACATAAGACCATTATACATGTATTGTAAATCATGTGCTTTGCTGATCCTGAAAAAAGTCATTCATTCTCCATCTGCCGGTTACAAAATAACACATCACAGGGTAAAAATGTTTTTGGGGCAGGTCGAAATACTTTACCTTTTCTTGAATTCAATAGCGATTTCTCCGTGGATAACACTACATTCAAAACGTCAGGGAGAAATAGCAGAAACCCTAGTCCCCAAAACAGCACATGCATGATTGTCCACGTTAAGTAGAGAGCAGCACCCCCGAATACAAGTATTCCTCTTGCACACAGCTGCTCCGGTCGCTCGGGCTTTCCAACGTATTCCAATTCTCAAGTGCTTGTGCATCTGCCACATCCAAATCGATTATGCTTGACTCTTGGTTGCTGGGGGGTTTCTCACCGGTAACGTGCGTTGGGTCGTGAGCGGTTCGCGGATCCCCTGGCGAACATGCATACTGCAGAGAGAGGGGCCAGTTGTAGGCTACAGACAGACAACTATGGTGGGCTGCACTGCAGGCACCAGACTGCCGATGTTGGGGCGGGTTTAGTGAAAAGGTAGGCTACATTACTGGAGCACGCCCCTCAACCAAGCCACTCCCGTTTCTTAGAGAGTGACTTGACAGACATAATTGACTTATTATTGTGGTATCACTGCAATTACTTGAGAAACATCTTCAATTATGATTGCTGGCGGTGGTGTTGCAGTTCTCCATGAAGAAACCATGAAGGTAGTAGCTGGATAAGCAATGAGAAATGTCAACATTTGAGTTAAAAATACATTATAATGGCATTGTTTACTGTTACTGATAGTCGCTTTATTAGGTCACATCCTCCTCCTGACATTAGCCTACATTGGGTCCTTTGTATAGACACCGCAGTTAAGCTCAAAGGGCTTCAAGCTACTCCACATTTAGCCTACTCGGGCTATTCTACAGATTCTAGCTCATTCACTGTGTCTTCACAAATGAGGATTGGGGGATCTACATTTAGAATTGAAAGTCATTGAGTTCCTTTAAATGTCTTCCCCAACTCTCTCTCACACACACACACACACACACACACACACACACACACACACACACACACACACACACACACACACACACACACACACACACACACACACACACACACACACACACACACACACACACACACACAAACACACACATAGACATCATCATATTATGCAAAGACACAGTTTGTTCTTCAACATTATCATACGTGAAAGATAAGTAGCCTAGAAGGCTCTGTCAATAAAATAGGATATGAGGAAATACGTTTTCACCAGGCAGTCATATTCTTGAGATTAAAACTAGTCTAAATATCCTTGTTACAACACAAACCAGGGCTAGAAGTACGCATTTCACTGGTCTCCTCCTCAGAGACCTTACGTAGTGATAAATGTTAGCAGATGGGACGTTACAGCTAAATCCTTTGGTACAATCAACACACATGACCATGAGAACCATTAACATGGTTTGCAGGTGCCCACCTAAAACAATATGTCACATTCACAGCCATTCACAGCCCGGTGCGCTCTGTTCCAGCTCTCCGCAGTTGCCGTGCTAGAGTGGTCATTCAGCCAGGACGGATAGTGCCGGCTCAGCGCTCCTGGTCTCCGGTGCGTCTCTTCGGCCCAGGATATCCTGCGCCAGCTCTACGCACGGTTTCCCCAGTTCACCAGCACAACCCAGTGCGGCCTGTTCCAGCTCCCCGCACTTGTCGTGCTACAGGGGGTATTCAGCCAGGACGCATTGTGTCAGCTCTAAGCTCCAGACCTCCAGTGCGCCTCCACGGCCCAGTATATCCTGCGCCGGCTCTACCCACTAAGCCTCCAGTGCGCCTTCATAGCCCAGTGCGTCCTGTGCCAGCTCTTCACACTCACCGAGCTAAAGTGGGTATCCAGCCAGTACGCGTTGTGGCAGCTCCACGTACCAGGCTTTCAGTACGTCTCCTCAGTCCGGTGAGACCTGTTCCGGCTCCACGTACGAAGCCTCCAGTGATGATCCATGGCCCGAAGCCTCCAGTGATGATCCATGGCACGAAGCCTCCAGTGATGATCCATGGCCCGAAGCCTCCAGTGATGATCCATGGCACAAAGCCTCCAGTGATGATCCATGGCACGAAGCCTCCAGTGATGATCCATGGCACGAAGCCTCCAGTGATGATCCATGGCACGAAGCCTCCAGTGATGATCCATGGCCCGGAGCCTGCAGTGATGATCCATGGCACGAAGCCTGCAGTGATGATCCATGGCACGAAGCCTCCAGTGTGGATCCCCTGTCCGGAACCTGCGGCGACAGTCCCCAGTCCGGAGCCTCCGGCGACGGTCCCCAGTCCGGAGCCTCCGGCGACGGTCCCCAGTCCGGAGCCTCCGGCGGGGGTTCCCAGTCCAGAGCCTCCGGCGGGGGTTCCCAGTCCAGAGCCTCCGGCGATGATCCACGGTCCGGTTCCACGGAGGCGGAGGGATCAGCGTGCGGAGCGGGGGCTACGTCCCGAACCTTAGCCGCCACCGAGGATAGATGCCCACCCGGACCCTCTCCTATAGAGTCAGGTTTTGCGGCCGGAGTCCGCAACTTTGGGGGGGGGGGGAGTACTGTCACGCCCTGACCTTAGAGAGCCTTTTTTCTCTCTATTTGGTTAGGTCAGCGTGTGATTTGGGTGGGCATTCTATGTTTTTTATTTCTTTGTTTTGGCCGAGTGTGGTTCCCAATCAGAGGCAGCTGTCTAGCGTTGTCTCTGATTGGGGATCATATATAAGTTGTCATTTTCCATTTGGGTTTTGTGGGATCTTGTTTTCTGTATAGTTTCTTTGCCTTACAGAACTGTGCGCTTTCGTTTTTTCACTTTAGTTATTTTGTTTGAGGGTTTTTTGACAATGAAAATCATGAACACTTTCCACGCTGCACTTTGGTCCACTCCTTTCGACGAGAGCCGTTACACAATAGCCCCATAGGAAATGGCTGTGGTAGGCTCAGAAAAACACACATTATAGCAAGGGATTTTTAGATGGAAAACAGTCAAACAAAATTATGATAGCCAGCCAGCTTGTACAAGTTCAAGCCTCTATTGATTCATTTTATAAATAATTACTTGTTGTCTTCTAAATGATGACAAAATCTGTAGGCAATTAAGGTCACAGTTATGAAAACTTAAGGACACCAAGGAGACCTTTCTACTGACTCTGAAAAACGCCAATAGAAAGATGCCCGGTGTCCCTGCTCATCTGCGTGAACGTGCCTTAGGCATACTGCAAGGAGGCATGAGGACCGCAGATGTGACCAGGGCAATAAATTGCAATGTCCGTACTGTGAGAAGCCTAAGACAGCGCTACAGGAAGACAGGACGGACAGCTGATCATCCTCGCAGTGGCAGACCACGTGTAACAACACCTGCACAGGATCCATACATCCGAACATCACACCTGCGGGATGCACAATCCCTCCATCAGTGCTCAGACTGTACGCAATAGGCTGAGAGAGGCTGGACTGAGGGCTTGTAGGCCTGTTGTAAGGCAGGTCCTCACCAGACATCACCGGCAACAACGTCGCCTATGGGAACAAACCCACCGTCGCTGAACCAGACAGGACTGGCAAAAAGAGCTCTTCACTGACGAGTCGCGGTTTTGTCTCACCAGGGGTGATGGTCGGATTTGCGTTTATCGCCGAAGGAATGAGCATTACACCGAGGTCTGTACCATGGAGCAGGATCGATTTGGAGGTGGAGGGTCCGTCATGGTCTGGGGCGGTATGTCACAGCATCATCGGACTGAGCTTGTTGCTATTGCAGGCAATCTCAACGCTGTGCGTTACAGGGAAGACATCTTCCTCCCTCATGTTGTACCCTTCCTGCAGGCTCATCATGATATGACCCTCCAGCATGACATGCCACCAGCCATACTGCTCGTCCTGTGCATGATTTCCTGCTAGACAGGAATGTCAGTTTTCTGCCATGGCCAGCCCAGATCTCAATCCCATTGAGCACATCTGGGACTTGTTGGATCGGCGGGTGAGGGCTAGGGCCATTCCACACAGAAATGTCTGGGAACTTGCAGGTGCCTTGGTGGAAGAGTAGGGTAACATCTCACAGCAAGAACTGGCAAATCTGGTGCAGTCCATGAGGAGGAGATGCACTGCAGTAGTTAATGCAGCTGGTGGCCACACCAGATACTGACTGTTACTTTTGATTTTAACCCCCCCTTTATTCAGGTACACATTATTCAATTTCTGTTAGTCACATGTCTGTGGAACTTGTTCAGTTTATGTCTCAGTTGTTGAATCTTGTTATGTTCATACAAATATTTACACATGTTAAGTTTGCTGAAAATAAATGCAGTTGACAGTGCGAGGACGTTTCTTTTTTTGCTGTTGTTAACGGCAGATTCTTTTAAATACCTACAATCTCTCCAAACATGCAGTAGTAAGACAGGAACCATGATCCCTCTAGATCTTCTTGCTGTGTTGGACTTATGAACAGACAGTAAAACACACTATTATTAAAATGCACTGTGGGCCCAGTACAGTGGTGGATCCTACATCCAGTAACCTTAACCCCTTTAAATGTAACCCATCAGTTACAATTATCCCTTTCCCAGAACTCTCCATAAACCTTTTTATAACAGGGGTCTTGGGGAAGATACAAATATCTATATTGCCACAAGGCATCACATTCAGCTTTAAATACAATGGTGGTGGTGCAGTAGACTTGGTGGTTGGCAGTTGACTTGCTGGTTGGTAGTTGACTTGGTGTTTGGCAGTTGACTTGCTGGTTGGTAGTTGACTTGGTGTTTGGCAGTTGACTTGGTGGTTGGTAGTTGACTTGCTGGTTGGCAGTTGACTTGGTGGTTGGTAGTTTACCTGGTGTTTGGCAGTTGACTTGGTGGTTGGTAGTTGACTTGGTGGTTGGCAGTTGACTTGGTGGTTGGTAGTGGACCTGTTGGTTGGTAGTTGACTTGGTGTTTGGCAGTTGACTTGGTGGTTGGTAGTTGACTTGCTGGTTGGCAGTTGACTTGGTGGTTAGTAGTTTACCTGGTGTTTGGCAGTTGACTTGGTGGTTGGTAGTTGACTTGGTGGTTGGCAGTTGACTTGGTGGTTGGTAGTTTACCTGGTGTTTGGCAGTTGACTTGATGGTTGGTAGTTGGCAGTTGCCTTGGTGGTTGGCAGTTCACTTATTGTATAGTGGGATTTTGTTTTTGTCATTGTGCTGTTCTGAAGAGGCTGTTTAGCTACTGTTGGCCTCACTCAACAGACTGGTACTCACAGACCCGGTAGTTATTCTCAATGCACAGTCAGTGGATAGTCACTGAGGTCAACGGAGCCTGGCCTGGCCTGCAGGGACAGTAACAGGCATCTGACAGCATACAGAGGGCAGCCTCCTCATGACAGTGTAAACTTCACTTCCCCTCCAGTTCTGATGACAGGCGATAAGGACTGGAAAGCTTGAATGGTGGCTAAATCCTGGCCTGGGTTTTCAAAGAGAGAAACATAATTGCTATGCTTTTAACATCCCCTCCCCGTATGACTAACTTCCTTGGCATACTGAACTTGTCTTCATTATTGGGCGAGGTCCATGTGTGCTGTTTTTTTTAATTTTACTATTATTTAACTAAAGAGCGACAGATTTTTACCTTGTCAGCTCAGGGATTTGATCTAGCAACCTTTCGGTTACTGGCCCAATGCTCTAACCACTAGGCTACCTGCCGCTACCTGCCATTGTGATTTGTCATCCATAGTATTCAGTGCTTAGCAGTTCTTCTGTTCTTTGGTTTTATACAAATAGGGCTGATAGGAGAATATATACTTTTTATTCACATGCATTGACAAATGGCTATATGCTGCTGCCTACATTACATCTTTGTATGAGGCACAAGGCTCTAACCTCAGTAGCCTCGTTGTCCTTTCCAGCTGGGATCCTGTCAGGGGACAGTTGTTGAGAAATACGCTGGTTTCTATTTACTACTGTGACACACCGGGGGGTATTGACTTTTTCACATAATATTATTCTCTGTGAGAAAATGGTAAATTGCCTTTCCTCGGAACCGCGGCAGTTGAATGGAAAGGAGTCAAACGTGGTTTCCAAACTTTCCAAATGTTTGATGTGTTTGACAACATTAAATGTATTCCGGTCCAGTCATTACAATGAGCCCGTCCTCCTATAGCTTCTCCCACCAGCCTCCTCTGGTCTGGACACTGCCCAAGTAGTAGTGCAGCGCTCAGGGGGTCTTTCCTAAATTTTAATGCTTCCCAGATATTGAAGTTGCCTATGGATTGGCAACAATAGCAACATGCCAAAGCACATATTTATCAACAAATGATGATGTAATTTCAACAACAAAAAATGTATGTGATGACGTTATATCAACATGGTAAACTGATTTAATTTGCAAAAAGTCATGAACTTTTAGGAATTTCTTCTTTTTTTCACAAAACTTTAAACTTAAATCTAATGACATGGTGACATTTGTTGTTGATTTCACGTTGAATTCACTTTAGTTGACAACTCAACCCAATGTAAATTAAAGCTAGACTTTGAAACTACATCTGTACCCAGTGGGATTGGATGTGCAACACACTAAGAAAGCCTCCAGTTATGTAGTCTCCAAAAACCTCTCAACACTTCCACCAAATCCTCTGTTTACATGTCCAGTAGGGCAAATGAAGACTTAGTGAGTCATTCTTCTCCTGCTGAAGGTTTCAGAGGGCATGTATTATTTCATAACATGGACACAGTGGACTGTGGCGCTGTGGTGTGGTGGTGGGGACAGGAGGTGGGGAGGGGTGTAACACCGCAGTTTGGAGACAGCACATCCAAGCACCCCGTTTGACTGGAAATGGATGTGACAGACCACTTTGGAGAAAGTAGTAGTATCAGTTCTGTATGTCATCAGTTAGCAGCACTGGGCCTGTTCCCCCTCTCACTTGTCGTCCCATGCTTAACAACACGATGACCTAATCACTCTCAGCTGTGAGAGAAATTGAAAAGATAACCTAACACCCTTTCCAGCCCAAGCCAGTGTATTGATATGAGGCAGCTGGAGAAGGAGTGTGAGTGTAAGAGAAAGAGAGAGGGAGTAGGGGGAGGCGTGGGGTTATCAGCACCTTTCCTCTAGCTCAAAAACAGCCTTTATTTTAGATTCCTTACTCCAAAAATGCTGGATGTCAAGAGGAGTAAAAGGAATATAGCAGAAACAGTGTTATTTATCTCTGATCCTTTGATTGGGCGCCAAACATGGGACTGCAGATGGAAATTAGCTGCTAGCTAAGTCTTCTCTCAAGTGTACTCAGACTGTTTTTGTCCCTGCTCAAATAATTGTCCCTGCTCAAATAAACTTAATAAATCAATAGAATAAATACAGTGCGATAATTTGTCCTAAATTAATTATCGTTGTGAGCACTGTGTGTTCTGTTTCTCATGCCAGGTCAGCTCCCGAGTGGCGCAGCGGTCTAAGGCACTACATCTCAGTGCTAGAGGTGTCACTACAGACCCTGGTTTTATCCCGGGATGTATCACAACCAGCCGTGATCGGGAGTCCCATTGGGCGGTGCACAATTGGCTCAGCGCTGTCTGGGTTAGGGGAGGGTTTGGACTGACTTGACTAGTTAAAGAAAGGTTCAATTAAAATACGTCAAAGTAGGATAGTTTATAGGACCACATAATTCTTATCCTCAATAATTTAACTTCATAATACAGAAGTGATGCTTCTAAACTTTAAAAATACATTGTAGTGTCTAAGACATTTTAATTCCATGGTCTCTTGAATGACCTTAACTAGATGAAGACAGCACAGACCTGAACTGAGCATCACAGTAAACAGGGTGTGTACAGTACAGGAGCGGTTGGAGGGGCACAGGGTTCTCTTTAAACCCACAAATCCTGCTTAATTTCCCCCCCACTGCTCCAGCTGCCTGGGCCCTGCTCCTTTGTCATATTAGATATAGTTTAGTGTTCTGGGTCAGGGGCTCTATTCTGTAGCTGTCAAGGCCTGGAGAATAAGCTGGCCTGGGTCCCGCTGGCAGCCCCACTGTGTCAGGGCCCGAAAGGGACCGCCAGGGGCCGACAGGGACCACCAGGGACCGACAGGCTTACTGCAGATGACAGTTGCACAGCAGTGTGCACGGGGCCCCTGCTGGATGGGAGGGAACAAAACACAATAGAAATGATGACCTTTCCAAGTCCAACCAACGCTCATGTCACACTTAGAGTGTTCACTTAAAAGTAGGAAGAAAGTAGAAAAAAGTTTCCGGTATGTTGTATAGCTGCACATAAACCATTTTCACTGTTGATGGCTTGAACACTTTTGACCTTGTGCAAGACTTGCAATTGTAAGTCTTAAAAACCAACATTGAGTTCAATAGTGTCAACTGGATGGGAGCCATTGATGGGAAGAGTAGCCGCATAGACAGTCTGTTGAAGTGGGCAGGGATACATTGTCTTAGCCTAATCTTTCAGAGCGCCCAGTGGATCTGCTGAATTACTGCTCACAAAGGAACGTCTCTTTCCCAAATCAGACATTTTGAATTCAATGTGGCTTGATAATGTGATTATGGTATTAACCCCGTAGGGTGAGTGGCACCAAGTGACGGCTGTGACTGACAGCGTGAAAGCTCCCAAACGTGTTACTATAACATCCAACCGCATGGGCTGCCAGGAACCTGGCCCGCTGTTAATGCTGTAACTGTAATGCAATTTCTTCACAGTTAAACAGACTAGAATTAAGTCAAACTGAAGTTTGGCACAATCACTTTGAAATTGTGTCTGATGGCAATGCAGTGATGCAAAGTGGGGGGTCATTGTTTCATTGGCTGGAAGAATTGATAAGAGAACAAGGATGCTATTGGTCAAAACCATGCAGTATTTGAATGTTAAACAGTTTTTCATTCCATGGAGGTGATGAACCACAGATATTTAACTCTTAAACTATAAACAGTACAGCTTGGCATATACAAAAAGCATAGAATTTTGGCCTGTCCCAGGCACGTGCACAGATAGAGATCTAGGGGTTCCTGAGCACCTGCACTTTTGCCCTCCTATGAAAAAGGTGCCATTTTAGATTTTACTTTTGGTCCAAAAAAAGTATCTTATTTTAAATGTTAAGAATTGCCCTTCTAGCTACTTTCTCATTTTTTAATCTAGGAAAATCCCCCCTGAAAATTCCCCTGCAGGTTTTTTAACCATTCAAACACAGTGGTGCTAATAACACAAAATTTGGTTTGATTTGATTTAAAGGCCACATCACCTAACTGCTGTCACGTCTACTCCCGCTCCTCCCCTCCAGCGTTCAAAGTCGCCGGCTTACTAACCACCGGTCCTGGCATTCGTCATTACACGCACCTGCATGTCATCATTAGGCACACCTGCACTCCATTACTTCACTGATTACCTCCCCTATATCTGTCACTCCCTTAGTACCATTCTCCAGGCAGTATTGACTATGTGTTTCATGTATGTACGCTACTCGTGGTTCAGGTCCATGAGCCGTTTATTATTAAACTCGCCACTTGCTTCCCAGTGTCCACGTTACAGAATATTGCCTCACCAAATGGAAGCAGCAGGAAATCCGAACATCTCCCAGATGGTCGACTAACAGGATACTTACTTCGTAAGTACCACGACCAGCTGCATGGCGCAACTGGGGTCGGCTATGGAAGAGGTTCTTCGCAGTCTCGAACATGCCTGAGAGGCGTTGCCTTCCACTTGCGGAGGATACTCTTCCACCAGTCGACCCAGCGAGCCAGAACATCAGTCCAATCAGCAGTCCGCCCAGGTCAGTGATGCCCGTTTGTCCCTCCCGAATAAATATGAAGGAACCCCATCTAAATGCCGTGGCTTCCTACTCCAGTGCTCCCTCCATTTAGATGAGAGCCCCCACCACTGAGAGGTCCAAGGTTGCCACGGTTATTTCTCTGCTGACTGCGCAGGCGTTGGAGTGGACTACGGCCGTCTGGGAAAGAGGAGAGGAGCTGGCTTCGTATGAGGGGTTCATGGCTCTGTTAAAAAGACGAATCTAACATTCCTGCATCCCCAATAACATTGTCACCATGGAGGGCTAACCGAGGAGGGTTTGCAGAGGGCCGTCTCACACTGCTGAGGTGAGTTATTTCCTGACAATGCACTGTCTGTTGTGTGTTAATGATTTCATATTGTCTCTGTGCATGGTGCAGTGCAGTCACCTCTATAACCACTTCAGGCTGAACTCAAACAAAACCAACACATCTGAAATATAGTACAGGATCCTACCTCTGCCTCTGTACTGTAGCTGGCTGCCCTCATAGACCTGCATTCAATTTATACTCAGTGAGAAACGAACTTGAGCATCACACAGCAAAACATCAAACTCCATCCTAAAACATTGTAATATCTTAAACAATAAAACTTTATTATAGAGCGAAAGGCCAGTCATGCAATATGTACTGTATGAATTGGAGGCAGCAGTCCAGTTTCAGCCACTGCCTTGCTGAGGTATTGACTTGTGGATTTAAGTTGAAAACACAGCTGTGAAGAGGAACAATGTCTGCATTGGTGCTGTGCTCTCGTTCCCCCGCGCTCCCAGAGGCATTGACATGCTGACCACAGCTCCTCTTCTGTATACATTTCTGTTTAGGAATGGATGGCTTAGGATATTTCCTGTACCTCCGATGTCAGAGGGCTAGGCATCCCTTTCACTTTTTTCCACATTTTGTTACGTTACAGCCTTATTCTAAAATTGATTAAATTGTTTTTTTCCCTCATCAATCTACACACAATACCCCATAATGAGGGCACCAGGCGAGACCCAGATGCAGACACAGGAGGCAGATGGCTAGTCTTTGAAGTTTATTAATAATCCAAAAAGGGTAGGCAAAAAAATGGTTGTGTACAGGCAAAAGGTCAAAACCAGTTCAGAGTCCAGGAGGCACCGAAGGGCAGGCAGGCTCAAGGTCAGGACAGGCAGAATGGTCAGGCAGGCAGAAATGGAGTCCAGAAAACAGGCAAGGGTCAAAACCGGGAGGACTAGCAAAAAGAGAATAGAAAAAGGAGTACGGGAAAACATGCTGGTTGACTTGATAAACATACAAGACAAACTGGCACAGAGACAGGAAACACAGGGATATATACACCGGGAATAATAAGCGACACCTGGAGGGGGTGGAGACAAGGACAGGTGAAACAGATCAGGATGTGACAGTACCCCCCCCCCCCCCCCCCCAGGTATTGGAAACCCCTGCCCCGTGGTCGAACACCCAGGAGGCGTTTTACCGTGTATGCCGGATGGCCATCAATGACACGGGGAGAGGGGGTGGGTCTGGAAACAGAAGACAAAGAACAGTGAGACACGGGCTTAATCCCCACATGGAAAGTAGGGTGAATATGGAGGATACAGGGTAAGAAGAGACGGACAGCAGTGGAACTAAGGACTCTAAGATTGGAAATGGACCAATGAAATGGGGGGACAGTTTGCGGGACTCTACCCGACGGGGCAGGTCCCGTGAGGACTGCCATACCCTCTTTCCCAATGCAGTTGCGGGGATCTGGAGTCCGGCGGCAGGCCGCTTGTTGCCGATACCTGGAGTTGGTCTTCAGAAGTCCTACCCGAGCTCTTCTCCAGGTACGTCGACAGCGGCAGACGAACATCTGGGCCGAGGGTACGTTGACTACCGGTTCTTGTTCTGGGAAGAGAGGAGGCTGATACCCTATGGTTCACTCAAAAGGGGAGAGTCCCATGGCAGAACAGGGAAGGATGTTCCGGGCATACTCTACCCAGACCAGTTGACGGCTCCAGGTAGTGGGGTTGGTTGACACCAGGCATCTTAGGGTGGTCTCCAGGTCCTGGTTAGCTCACTGGCCGTTCGATTGGGTATGGAATCCGGAGGATAGGCTGGCCGACACCCCAATAAGGGTGCAGAACGCCTTCCAAAACTGATATGAGAATTGAGGACCCCGGGTCAGAAACCATTTCCACTAGGAGTCCATAGATCCGGAAGACGTGCTGCACCATGAGCTGGGCCGTTTCCTTGGCAGAGGGAAGTTTGGGGAGAGGGATGAAATGAGCGGCGTTAGAGAACCGATCCACCACTGTCAGAATAACGGTGTTGCCATCAGACGGGGAAGCCCAGTGACAAAGTCCAGAGATATGAGACCAGGGACGATGAGGGACCGGTAGTGGCTGAAGAAGGACAGAAGGAGCTTGCCGTAGAGTCTTGTTCTGGGCGCACACCGTGCATGCGGCGATGAAGGCAGAGATGTCCGTAACCATTGTGGGCCACCAGAAATGTTGTCGGAGGAATGCTATGGTATGGAGGGAACCTGGACGACAGGTTAGCCTGGAGGAATGAGCCCATTCCAGGACCTGGGACCGGACTGAGTTAGGGACAAACAGCCAGTTAGCCGGGTACCCTTCAGGTCCAGGCTGGGAGCGTTGTGCCTTGCAAACCAGGGTCTCAATACCCCAACCCACTGTGGCTGCAAGGCATGAGGTAGGAAGAATGGTTTCGGAGGTCGAGGGTGTGGCAGAGAAACTGTATAGGCAGGAGAGCGTCAGGCTTCACATTTTTAGACCCAGGACGGTAGGAAATGGTGAAGTTGAATCTAGTAAATAAGATCCCACTGAGCCTACCTGGAGTTAAGGCGCTTGGCTGTATGGAGATATTCCACATTTGTATGGTCGGTCCAGACCAAGAATGGCTGTTCTGCTCCTTCCAGCCAGTGCCTCCACTCTTCCAACGCCATCTTGACTGCCAAGAGTTCTCGGTTGCCTACGTCGTAGTTCCTCTCTGGAAGATTGAGACGATGGGACAGGAAGGCACAGGGATTAAGCTTTTTGTCCTGGGCAGATCGCTGGGACAGGATGGCCCCCACTCCAACATCAGAAGCATCAACCTCAACCACAAATTGATGAGACGGGTCCAGATGGATGAGGATGGGTGCTGTTGTGATCCGACGCTTCAGGTCCACAAAGGCTTTGTCGACATCTGGAGACTATGTGAACGGTACCTTGGGGGAGGTGAGTGCCTTGAAGTGGGCTGCCAGGGTGCTGAAACCCCAAATGAAATGCCTGTAGAAGTTAGCAAAGCCTAGGAAACGTTGCAACTGCACCCTGGACGTAGGTTGAGGCCAATCCACCACTGATTTCACCTTTCCAGGATCCATCTGGACATTACCCTCAGCAATGACATATCCCAGAAAGGCGATTGTAGAGCGGTGGAACTCACACTTCTCGGCTTTCACAAACAATTGGTTCTCCAGGAGGCGCTGAAGGACCTGCCTGACATGGAGAACATGTTCTTGGGGCGACCGGGAAAAAATGAGGATGTCGTCAAGGTAGACGAACACAAAATAGTTTAGCATGTCCCGGAGCACATCATTTACCAAAGCCTGGAAGACAGAGACACCAGGAGGGGATGGAGACAATCACAAGGACAAGTGAAACAGATCAGGGTGTGACACATAATGACAAAGAAAAACAGGTTTAGAAATGTGTGCAAATGTATCAAATAAACTGAAATATCACATTTACATAAGTATTCAGATCCTTTACTCAGCACTTTGTTGAAGCACCTTTGGCAGTGATTACAGCCCCGAGTCTTCTTGGGTATAATGCTACATGTTTGCTTGGCACACCTGTATTTGGGGAGTTTCTTCCATTATTCTCTGCAGATATTCTCAAGCTCTATCAGGTTAGATGGTGAGTATCTCTGCACAGCTATTTTCAGGTCTCTCTAAAGATGTTCGATCAGGTTCAAGTCCGGGCTCTGGCTGGTCCACTCAAAGACATGCAGAGACTTGTCCCGAAGCCACTCCTGGATTGTCTTGGCTGTGTGCTTAGAGTAATTGTCCTGTTGGAAGGTGACTCTTTACCACAGTCGGACGTTCTGAGCACTCCGGAGCAGGTTTTCATCAAGGGTCTCTCTGTACTTTGCTTCGTTCATCTTTCCCTCGATCCTGACTAGTCTCCCAATCCCTGCCGCTGAAAAGCTTCCCCACAGCATGATGCTGCCACCACCGCGCTTCACGATAGGGATGGTGCCAGGTTTCCTCCAGACGTGAGGCTTGGCATTCAGGCCACAGAGTTCAATCTTGGTTTCATCAGACAACATAATCTTGTTTCTCATGGTCTGAGTGTCCTTTGGGTGCCTTTTGGCAAACTGAAAGCAAGCTGTCATGTGCCTTTTACTGAGGAGTGGCTTCCATCTGACGACTCTACCATAAAGGCCTGATTGGTGGAGTGCTGCAGAGATGGTTGTTCTCCCATCTCTACAGCGGAAGATCTCTGTCAGAGTGACCATCGGGTTCTTGGTCACCTCCCTGACTGGCGGCCAGATTTAGGAAGAGTCTTGATGATTCCAAACTTCTTACATTTAAGAATGATGGAGGCTGCTGTGTTCTTGGGGACCTTCAATGCTGCAGAAATGTTGTGGTACCCTTCCCCAGATCTGTTCCTCGACACAATCCAGTCTCGGTTCTACGGACAATTCCTTCAACCTCATGGCTTGGTTTTTACTCTGACATGCACTGTCAACTGTGGGACCTTATATAGACAGGTGTGTGCCTTTCCAAATCATGTCCAATCAATTGCATTTACCGCAGGTGGACTCCAATCAAGTTGTAGAAACATCAAGGATGATCAATGGAAACAGGTTTCACCTGAGCTCAATTTTGAGTCCCATAGCAAAGGGTCTGAATACTTATGTGAATAAGGTATTTCTGTTTTTTAAATCGAAGAAATTTGCAAAAATGTCTAAGATCCTGTTTTGCTTTGTCATTATGGGGTACTGTGTGCAGATTGACGTGGAAAACATTTTTTTTAATTCATTTTAGAATAAAGCTGTAACGTAACAAAATGTGGAAAAAGTCAAAGGGTCTGAATACTTTCTGAATGCACTGTATACCCAGAAACACTCATTCTACTGTGGTGGACAGGATGGTGGGGCATGAGTGCCTCCTTCATTAAAGTCTCTTTGTTTTCCTGGGATAAAAGGAAACAAACAGAACTGTACAGCAATGGACCCTACAGTGCCATGAAAAAGTATTTGTCCCCTTTCTGATTTTTGCTATTTTTGCATATATTCTTTTTACACTGATCGTTATCAATTGGTCACATACACATATTTAGCAGATGTTATTGTGGTTGTAGCAAAATGCTTGTGTTCCTAACTCCAGCAGTGTAGTAGTATCTAACAATACATTTACATTTACATTTAAGTCATTTAGCAGACGCTCTTATCCAGAGCGACTTACAAATTGGTGCATTCACCTTATGATATCCAGTGGAACAACCACTTTACAATAGTGCATCTAAATCTTTTAAGGGGGGGGGGGGGGGGGGGGGGTTAGAAGGATTACTTTATCCTATCCTAGGTATTCCTTAAAGAGGTGGGGTTTCAGGTGTCTCCGGAAGGTGGTGATTGACTCCGCTGACCTGGCGTCGTGAGGGAGTTTGTTCCACCATTGGGGTGCCAGAGCAGCGAACAGTTTTGACTGGGCTGAGCGGGAACTGTACTTCCTCAGAGGTAGGGAGGCGAGCAGGCCAGAGGTGGATGAACGCAGTGCCCTTGTTTGGGTGTAGGGCCTGATCAGAGCCTGAAGGTACGGAGGTGCCGTTCCCCTCACAGCTCTGTAGGCAAGCACCATGGTCTTGTAGCGGATGCGAGCTTCAACTGGAAGCCAGTGGAGAGAGCGGAGGAGCGGGGTGACGTGAGAGAACTTGGGAAGGTTGAACACCAGACGGGCTGCGGCGTTCTGGATGAGTTGTAGGGGTTTAATGGCACAGGCAGGGAGCCCAGCCAAAAGCGAGTTGCAGTAATCCAGACGGGAGATGACAAGTGCCTGGATTAGGACCTGCGCCGCTTCCTGTGTGAGGCAGGGTCGTACTCTGCGAATGTTGTAGAGCATGAACCTACAGGAACGGGTCACCGCCTTGATGTTGGTTGAGAACGACAGGGTGTTGTCCAGGATCACGCCAAGGTTCTTAGCACTCTGGGAGGAGGACACAATGGAGTTGTCAACCGTGATGGCGAGATCATGGAACGGGCAGTCCTTCCCCGGGAGGAAGAGCAGCTCCGTCTTGCCGAGGTTCAGCTTGAGGTGGTGATCCGTCATCCCCACTGATATGTCTGCCAGACATGCAGAGATGCGATTCGCCACCTGGTTATCAGAAGGGGGAAAGGAGAAGATTAATTGTGTGTCGTCTGCATAGCAATGATAGGAGAGACCATGTTAGGATATGACAGAGCCAAGTGACTTGGTGTATAGCGAGAATAGGAGAGGGCCTAGAACAGAGCCCTGGGGGACACCAGTGGTGAGAGCACGTGGTGCGGAGACAGATTCTCGCCACGCCACCTGGTAGGAGCGACCTGTCAGGTAGGACGCAATCCAAGCGTGGGCCGCGCCGGAGATGCCCAACTCGGAGAGGGTGGAGAGGAGGATCTGATGGTTCACAGTATCAAAGGCAGCCGATAGGTCTAGAAGGATGAGAGCAGAGGAGAGCGAGTTAGCTTTAGCAGTGCGGAGCGCCTCCGTGATATACCCACATCTAAAATAAATATATAAATATTAGGACGAGCAATGTCAGTGGCATTGACTAAAATACAGTATATACATATGAAATGAGTAAAGCAGTATGTAAACATTATTAAAGTGACTAGTGTTCCATTCTTAAAGTGACCAGTGATTCTATGTACATAGGGCAGCAGCCACTAAGATGCTATTTAACAGTCTGATGGCCTTGAGATGGAAGCTGGTTTTCAGTGTCTTGGTCCCAGCTCAAGACTACTTCCGGCGCCGACCGAGATGGCCGCCTCGCTTCGCGTTCCTTGGAAAATATGCAGTATTTTGTTTTTTTTATGTGTTATTCCTTACATTGGTACCCCAGGTAATCTTAGGTTTCATTACATACAGTCGGGAGGAACTACTGAATATAAGAGCAACGTCAACTCACCACCGTTACAACCAGGAATATGACTTTCCTGAAACGGATCCAGTGTTTTGCCTTCCACCCAATACAATGGATCTGATCCCAGCCGGCGACCCTATGCGACGCCGTAAAAGGGGCAAACGTAGCGGTCTCCTGGTCAGGCTTCGGAGACGGGCACATCGCGCTCCACTCCCTAGCATACTACTCGCCAATGTCCAGTCTCTTGACAATAAGGTTGATGAAATCCGAGCAAGGGTAACATTCCAGAGAGACATCAGAGATTGTAACGTTCTCTGCTTCACGGAAACATGGCTAACTCAAGAGACGCTAACGGAGTCGGTGCAGCCAGCTGGTTTCTTCACGCATCGCGCCGACAGAAACATACATCTTTCTGGTAAGAAGAGGGGCGGGGGTGTATGCCTTATGATTAACGAGACGTGGTGTGATCATAACAACATACAGGAACTCAAGTCATTCTGTTCACCTGATCTAGAATTCCTCACAATCAAATGTCGACCGCATTATCTACCAAGGGAATTCTCTTCGATTATAATCACAGCCGTATATATTCCCCCCCAAGCAGACACATCGATGGCCCTGAACGAACTTTATCTGACTCTTTGTAAACTGGAAACCACACACCCTGAGGCTGCATTCATCGTAGCTGGGGATTTTAACAAGGCTAATCTGAAAACAAAACTCCCTAAATTCTATCAGCATATCGATTGTGCTACCAGGGCTGGTAAAACCTTGGATCATTGTTATACTAACTTCCGCGACGCATATAAGGATTCATCGTAGCTGGGGATTTTAACAAGGCTAATCTGAAAACAAAACTCCCTAAATTCTATCAGCATATCGATTGTGCTACCAGGGCTGGTAAAACCTTGGATCATTGTTATACTAACTTCCGCGACGCATATAAGGCCCTCCCCCGCCCTCCTTTCGGAAAAGCTGACCACGACTCCATTTTGTTGCTTCCAGCCTACAAACAGAAACTAAAACAACAAGCTCCCTCGCTCAGGTCTGTTCAACGCTGGTCCGACCAATCTGATTCCACGCTTCAAGACTGCTTCGATCACGCGGATTGGAATATGTTCCGCATTGCGTCCAACAACAATATTGACGAATACGCTGATTCGGTGAGCGAGTTCATTAGAAAGTGCATTGACGATGTCGTACCCACAGCAACGATTAAAACATTCCCAAACCAGAAACCGTGGATTGACGGCAGCATTCGCGTGAAACTGAAAGCGCGAACCACTGCTTTTAACCAGGGCAAGGTGACCGGAAACATGACCGAATACAAACAGTGTAGCTATTCTCTCCGCAAGGCAATCAAACAAGCTAAGTCCCAGTATAGAGACAAAATAGAGTCGCAATTCAACAGCTCAGACACAAGAGGTATGTGGCAGGGTGTACAGTCAATCACGGATTACAAAAAGAAAACCAGCCCCGTCGCGGACCAGGATGTCTTGCTCCCAGACAGGCTAAATAACTTTTTTGCTCGCTTTGAGGACAATACAGTGCCACTGACACGGCCTGCTACCAAAACCTGCGGGCTCTCCTTCACTGCAGCCGAGGTGAGTAAAACATTTAAACGTGTTAACCCTCGCAAGGCTGCAGGCCCAGACGGCATTCCCAGCCGCGTCCTCAGAGCATGCGCAGACCAGCTGGCTGGTGTGTTTACGGACATATTCAATCAATCCTTATCCCAGTCTGCTGTTCCCACATGCTTCAAGAGGGCCACCATTGTTCCTGTTCCCAAGAAAGCTAAGGTAACTGAGCTAAACGACTACCGCCCCGTAGCACTCACTTCCGTCATCATGAAGTGCTTTGAGAGACTAGTCAAGGACCATATCACCTCCACCCTACCGGACACCCTAGACCCACTCCAATTTGCTTACCGACCCAATAGGTCCACAGACGACGCAATCGCAACCACACTGCACACTGCCCTAACCCATCTGGACAAGAGGAATACCTATGTGAGAATGCTGTTCATCGACTACAGCTCAGCATTTAACACCATAGTACCCTCCAAACTCGTCATCAAGCTCGAGACCCTGGGTCTCGACCCCGCCCTGTGCAACTGGGTCCTGGACTTCCTGACGGGCCGCCCCCACTGGGGCCCCACAAGGGTGCGTTCTGAGCCCTCTCCTGTACTCCCTGTTCACCCACGACTGCGTGGCCATGCACGCCTCCAACTCAATCATCAAGTTTGCGGATGACACTACAGTGGTAGGCTTGATTACCAACAACGACAAGACGGCCTACAGGGAGGAGGTAAGGGCCCTCGGAGTGTGGTGTCAGGAAAATAACCTCATACTCAACAAAACAAAGGAGATGATTGTGGACTTCAGGAAACAGCAGAGGGAGCACCCCCTTATCCACATCGACGGGACAGTAGTGGAGAAGGTGGAAAGTTTTAAGTTCCTCGGTGTACACATCACGGACAAACTGAATTGGTCCACCCACACAGACAGCATTGTGAAGAAGGCGCAGCAGCGCCTCTTCAACCTCAGGAGGCTAAAGAAATTCGGCTTGTCACCAAAAGCACTCACAAACTTCTACAGATGCACAATCGAGAGCATCCTGTCGGGCTGTATCACCGCCTGGTACGGCAACTGCTCCGCCCACAACCATAAGGCTCTCCAGAGGGTAGTGAGGTCTACACAACGCATCACCGGGGGCAAACTACCTGCCCTCCAGGACACCTACACCACCCGATGTCACAGGAAGGCCATAAAGATCATCAAGGACAACAACCACCCAAGCCACTGCCTGTTCACCCCGCTATCATCCAGAAGGCGAGGTCAGTACAGGTGCATCAAAGCAGGGACCGAGAGACTGAAAAACAGCTTCTATCTCAAGGCCATCAGACTGTTAAACAGCCACCACTAACATTTAGCGGCCGCTGCCAACATACTGACTCAACTCCAGCCACTTTAATAATGGGAATTGATGGAAATTATGTAAAAATGTACCACTAGCCACTTTAAACAATGCCACTTAATATAATGTTTACATACCCTACATTACTCATCTCATATGTATATGTATATACTGTACTCTATATCATCTACTGCATCTTGCCATCTTTATGTAATACATGTATCACTAGCCACTTTAAACTATGCCACTTTATGTTTACATACCCTACATTACTCATCTCATATGTATATACTGTACTCTATACCATCTACTGCATCTTGCCTATGCCGTTCTGTACCATCACTCATTCATATATCTTTATGTACATATTCTTTATCCCTTTACACTTGTGTGTATAAGGTAGTAGTTGTGGAATTGTTAGGTTAGATTACTTGTTGGTTATTACTGCATTGTCGGAACTAGAAGCACAAGCATTTCGCTACACTCGCATTAACATCTGCTAACCATGTGTATGTGACAAATAAAATTTGATTTGATGCACTGTACTGACCTTGTCTTCTGGATGATAGCGGGGTGAACAGGCCTTGGCTCGGGTGGTTGATGTCCTTGATGATCTTTTTGGCCTTCCTGTGACATCGGATGCTGTAGGTGTCCTGGAGGGCAAGCAGTGTGCCCCCGGTGATGCGTTGGGCAGACCGCACCACCCTCTGGAGAGCCCTCCATTGAGAGCCCTACAGTTGCGGGTGGTGCAGTTGTGGAGGAATTTTATATTATGAATTGCAATTTGTCGTGGTTAAAGTTACCTAGGTGGCTAATGCTAGCTCAGTGGCTAACATTAACTTCTAGTTGGTCCCAATCCCGGATCCGGGAGCACCCTCATCAGTAAAAAAGCTGACTAGCATAGCCTAGCATAGCGCCACAAGTAAATACTAGCATCTAAATATCATGAAATCACAAGTCCAAGACACCAGATGAAAGATACACATCTTGTGAATCCAGCCATCATTTCTGATTTTTAAAATGTTTTACAGGGAAGACACAATATGTATTTCTATTAGCTAACCACGATAGCAAAAGACACAACTTTTTTTCCCACCATTTTTTTACTGCATAGATAGCTATCACAAATTCGACCAAATAAAGATATAAATAGTCACTAACCAAGAAACAACTTCATCAGATGACAGTCTGATAACATATTTATTGTATAGCATATGTTTTGTTCGAAAAATGTGCATATTTCAGGTATAAATCATAGTTTTACATTGCAGCCACCATCACAACTCTCACCAAAGCAACTAGAATAACTACAGAGAGCAACGTGAATTACAAAAAATACTCATCATAAAACATTTATGAAAAATACACAGTGTACAGCAAATGAAAGACAAAGATCTTGTGAATCCAGCCAATATTTCAGATTTTTTAAGTGTTTTACAGCGAAAACACAATATAACATTATATTAGCTTACTACAATAGCCAACCACACAGCAGCATTGATTCATGCACGTTAGCGATAGCGAATAAACCAGCAAAAGATATTAAATTTTTCACTAACCTTCTCAAAACTTCATCAGATGACTGTCCTATAACATCATATTACACAATACATATATGGTTTGTTCGAAAATGTGCATATTTAGCGGCACAAATCGTGGTTATACAATGAGAATAGTAGCCAAGCTGCAAACAAAATGTCGGGAAAAATCTTGGGAGAGGAACCTAATCTAATCAATAACTAATCATAAACTTGACTAAAAAATACAGGTTGGACAGCAAATGAAAGATACATTAGTTCTTAATGCAACCGCTGTGTTAGATTTTTAAAATTAACGTTACTACGACATACAGCGTGCGTTAAAGCGAGACCGCACCGAAATTAATGGCGGAATAATAGTTTAATATTTTTCAACAGAACAACGAATTAACATCATAAATAGTTCTTACTATTTGATGAGCTTCCATCAGAATCTTGTGCAAGTTGTCCTTTGTCCAGAAGAATCGTTGCTCGGTTGTAGATTGTCGTCTTCAACTTTGGAATTAGCAGCAAACATTAGCCATGTGGCGAAGACGTGTCCAACTCACTATAACGCAGCACAAATGAAATACCGAAAATCGCAATATACTGATATAAACTGATATAACTCGGTTTAAAATAACTACATTATGATGTTTTTAACACCTATATCGAATAAAATCAGAGCCGGATATATCTAACGCCTATAACGAGAGCTTTTCAGAATGCAATCCTGAGGTCTGTCTCGCGTCATGACGAACGTTGAAAAGACTGCACACCCGGTTCCAAGAGCTTTTATACGGCCTCAGAACTACCCAGACACCCCATTCTAATTCTCACTGCTTACTGACATCTAGGGGAAGGCGTATGCAGTGCATGTAGACCCATAGATTACATGCAAATTTATAAACTGACCCTGGAACAGAGCCCCCGATTTCAGATTTTTCAGTTCCTGACAGGAAGTTTGCTGCAAAATGAGTTCTGTTTTACTCACAGATATAATTCAAACGGTTTTAGAAACTAGAGAGTGTTTTCTATCCAATAGTAATAATAATATGCATATTGTACGAGCAAGAATTGAGTACGAGGCAGTTTAATTTGGGAACGAGTTTTTACAAAGTCGAAATGGCGCCCCCCTATTGAGAAAAGGTTTAAGCTAGGCTAGGGGTTAAGGTTAGTTATCCTAAGTCATTCTAAATTATTTTATCGCAGCCGTTTTCCAAAGCTTTGAAGTTATGGAAGACACCATAACCGAAAAAGTCCTTCTCTGTTTCATAAGTCATTTTTTGATATATAGCGCCGTGAAATCATATTTGCCCCCTTTCTGGTTTTCTGTGTTTCTGTATATTTTTGACACTGAATGTTATCAGATCTTCAACCAAACCTAATATATAGATAAAGGGACCCAAGCGAACAAATAACAAACATTTGACACTTATTAAAAAAAAAATTAAACAGTTATGCAACACCCAATGCTCCTGTGTGAAAAAGTAATTGCCCACTTGTTAGGTTGTATCATATCTGGCGAAAACCAATGCCCCTGTGTGAAAAAGTAATTGCCCACTTGTTAGGTTGTATCATATCTGGCGAAAACCAATGTCGTTCAAAAAGTTCCACTTATCTAATCTCTCCATAAAAAATCTTCCAGGAGTCTTGACGATCATTCAGATGCGGGCCTCCCGGGTGGCGCAGTGGTCTAAGGCATTGCTGTGCCACCAGAGATTCTGGGTTTGAGCCCAGGCTCTGTCGCAGCAGCCGGCCACGACCGGGAGGTCCATGGGGCGACACACAATTGGCCCAGCGTCGTCCGGGTTAGGGAGGGTTTGGCCGGCAGGGATATCCTTGTCTCATCGCGCACTAGCGACTCCTGTGGCGGGCCGGGCACAGTGCACGCTGACCAGGTCGCCAGGTGTACGGTGTTTCCTCCGACACATTGGTGCGGCTGGCTTCCGGGTTGGATGTGCGTTGTGTCAAGAAGCAGTGCGGCTAGGTTGGGTTGTGTTTCGGAGGACGCATGGCTCTCGACCTTCGCCTCTCCCGAGTCCGTACTGGAGTTGCAGCAATGAGACGAGACTGTAACTACTATCAATTGGATACCATGAAATTGGAGAGAAAAAAAGGGGTAAAAAATAAATAAATAAGATCATCCAGATGCTTCCAGGTGCTTTTTGGCAAACTTGAGTCTACTTTTTGGACGACATGGGTCACGTTATGTCAGGCGAAAACCGAACACTGCATTCCACAGTAGGAACTTCATACCAATGGTTAAGCATGGTGGTGGTAATGTGTTGGTTTGGGGATGCTTTGCTGCCATTGTAGAAACCATGAATTCTGCTCTGTCAGACAATTCTACAGGAGAATGTCAAGCTGTCTGTCCGTGAGCTGAAGCTGAGCGCAGCTGGGTCACGTAGCAAGACAATGATCCAAAACACACATGCAAGTCTACATCAGAATGGCTGAAAAGCAACAAATGTAAAGTTTTGGAATGGCCTAGTCAAAGTCCAGACCTAAACCGGAATGTGATTTTGTGGCAGGACCTGAAACGAGCATTTCCTGCAAAAATAAAAATTGCTGCGTTAAAGCCGTTCTGTATGGAAGAGTGGACCAAAATCCCTACACAGTAATGTGAGAGATTGTAACCAAATGCTTCCTGTAGTTGTTGATCAGTCATTGCAGCTAAAGGTGGCACAATCAGTTATTGAGTGTAAGGGAGCAATTACTTTTCACACAGGGGCATAATTTTGTTTATAGTTAAAAAAAAAAATCTATATAATTGTCAAATGTTTGTTATTTGTTCCCTTTATCTGATAACATTCAGTGTCAAAAATATACAGAAAACCAGAAAGGGGGCAAATATGATTTCACTATATATCCCAAACTTACTTATGAAACAGAGTAGGACTTCTTCGGTTATGGTGTCTCCTATAAACTTTGGAAAACTGTTGCGATAAAATAATTTCGAATGACTTCATCCTATTGTAGGATATCCATTCATCATCCAAAGAAGGAAATTACAACCATCCTAGAAAACCGTTGAAAGTAGGATCAGTGTAGAGTGGTGTTGGTCATTTTGTGTTCATCGTGTGCCCATGTGAATGTTTTACCACAGATGGGGGGTCACTCCATTACTACAGAGTGCCTGGTCCGGCCACTGGATGGTCAGCTCAGCTGTGTTCAGCGGTTTGGGAAAAGTCCAGTTTGTGTAAGTGATACAGCTAGTGCTTCATGCCGGCTTATTCGGTTCCCCTCCTAGCCCAAGGGGAAGGTATGCGAAGCAGCCTGAAGCAGTGAGATTAGCCCTCTGCAGCCCCAGCTGCAATGTTTTCACATTTACTCCCTCTTTGTCACCACAGGATTCAGTTTCACATTGTGCCATCATGATGGTCATAACTCTGTTTTTGTCACACTGCTTTGCTTTAGCTTGGCCAGGTCGCAAAAAGAAGAAGTTACAGGTCTGTGAGAGCCAGAAATCTTTCTTGTTTGTAGGTGACCAAATACTTATTTTCCACCATAATTTGCAAATAAATTCATTAAAAATCCTACAATGTGATTTTCTGGATTTTTTTTTCTCATTTTGTCTGTCATAGTTGAAGTGTACCTATGATGAAAATTACAGGCCTCTCATCTTTTTAAGTGGGAGAACTTGCACAATTGGTGGCTGACTAAATACTTTTTTGCCCCACTGTATTTGGTTAACTTTAGCTAGCTATGCCAATCGGTTTCTATGCTAGTACTCTATGGATTGGGATTATGGTTAATTGTTTAGCTGGCTAGGTAGCAACATGTCTAAACAAAAGACCCCAAGTTAAAGCTTGCTGTTAGCTAGCTAGCTAACATTAGATGGCTGGCTTGCTAGCTAACATTATGTGTATGAACTGTGTGTAGTGATATCTCAGAATGCCATTTCGCATCTATTTTATAATAATGTTAAAATATTTGTACCTGGAATTAGTCTTTCAGCAACAGTAGAACACACCTGACTCTCCTCCACCAGTCACACAAGGAGAATGGTCTAATGCCTCCCATCAAAAAGAGAGCTGGCCCAAGCAAGCACAGGTTACACCTGAAGCCTGGGGACTTGCAGCGAGTGGTGAACTTTATCAACAACTACGCAGAGGATAAGGCAATAGTATTACCAGGACGACACCCAAGACACAAACCCTTTGGTGGCAAGCTACTGCCATCCCATGTGGCAAAAGCAGCAGTGTGGTGTATCACCAAGTGTTGTCATTGATTCCTTGTAATGTAAAGCATAAAGACGTTTTGATTATTTAATTGACCTCCAACATAATTGGCACTACTTTTATTGATCTCACATTATTTTGGTATTTTCCAGATGTACGTGTAGTCGGGCTGTCTTCCTTCAGGAACCTGTGGCGAAAATTGCTGCGCCACAGCTCAAGCACTAAGCCCAGGACAGACCTGTGCTGGCAGTGCCAGGGGAACAACTGGCAGATCTGAAGACTTGATAATCTGCCAGAAGCTGTTAAGTCAGCCAAGCTGAAGAAGCAAGAGCAGCATTTCCTGCTTGTTCAGTGAGCGATCTGTCTACCAGAAGATGGTTGCTGACTGCAAGACCACCCCTGTCAAGGCTTGCAGTTGTCTCTGGGTTTGCTCAACAAGTAAGCAACATTTCCTCCTTTATACTGATTTAAGGACATAGATGGATAGACACAATATATATATATATATATATATATATATATATATATATATATATATATATATATATATATATATATGGGAGACAGGCAAATACCTTTCACTGAGCTGTGTAAAGACAGACTGAGACAATTAATTGTAATTTCTTAATGTTCTTTTGTTGTTTGCAGGTGCACTATCCTTCTGACCCTATGCAGCCAGGTCCCATCTACTTTTAACTCCTCGCAAGTATGGCTTGTTTGGTGTCTGCTGTGAAGGAATACCACAGCAAGTCGACTACTTGATTGATGAAGGCATGTCATACAGCAAAGGCAGTAGCGCAGTCATCATGTGACTGCGCTACTGCCTTTGCTGTATGACATGCCTTCATCAATCAAGTAGTCGACTTTTACAGGGGTCAACATCCCACAGCTGGTTGGACTGGATGATGGTACGGTGCAGGTGGAAAGCTATGGCTGGCAACAACACCTGACTCCGTACTTCAGGCCGCTGCCACAGATCAAGCAGTACCAACACTTCAGGTGAAAATCATTTTCATTGCATTATATGAGATTATTCGTAACTTGGGAGGTGAATTGATGTTGTAATGTCTTCTAATTTTTTGTTGTTATTTCCTATTTTACAGCTTCGGACAGACCAGTCATTAGCACTATCTGCAGTGCCTCTATTCGAATGACTCTATCCTAACACACACGCCATACGTTGCTGCTACTATTTTTTTTTTATCCTGCTGCTCAGCCACTTTACCCCTGATTGTATGCATATAACTACCTCATCTATCACTGATATCGTTATTGCTCTTGTACATACTGTATATTTAATATTGACATTTATCTATTTCTGGTATTGCTACTATGCAAGTAACCATTTGACTGTACTGTTTACACCTTCTGTAGAGACCCATCCAATTAGCAAGATGTGGCCAGTGGTGTAAAAATACTTTAAAGTACTACTTAAGTATTTTTGGGGGGTATCTGTACTTTACTTAACTATTTATATTATTGGCAACTTTTACTTCACTACATTCTGATTTTTAAAAACGTTTTACTCCATTCATTTTCCCTGACACCCAAAAGTACATTACATTTTAACAGGAAAATTGTCCAATTCACACACTTATCAAGAGAACATCGCTGGTCATCCCTACTGCATCTGGCAGACTCATTAAACACAACTGCTTAGTTTGTAACTTATGTTGGAGTGTGCCCCTGACTATCCGTCAATAAAAAATACATTTAAAAAAAGCAACAATTTGTGCCTTCTGGTTTGCTTAATATAAGTAATTTGAAATTATTTATACATTTACTTCTGATACTTAAGTACATTTTAGCAATTACATTTACTTTTGATACATAATTATTTTTAAAACCAAATACTTTTACTCAATTAGTATTTTACTGGGTGATGTTTACTTGAGTCCTTTTCTATTAAGTTATCTTTACTTTTACTCAAGTATCACAATGTAGTACTTTTGCCACCACTGGATGTGGCTGGGGTTATAGCATTTATTTCACGTGGCCCATCCAATTTAGACAAGTGTGTCTGGGTAAGCGTCATCTAATATTTTGGACACTTTCTGTTTGTGGAATTTGTCCTTATTGTAAGCTACTACTTTTACCACTTTTAGTCTTAATCTTTACTACACTACTCACTGTTTAGCACATGACCTCACATGTGAATTGTTAAAGAGATGAGTGGGGTTGGCTTAAGAGGATGTGAACAATGCTGAATGGGTGTAGACAAAGGAGAGCTCTACAGTAGGTACCAAAACATTCAAAGGCCATTTTCTCAAAAGTGAGTTTACAAGTTCATCAACTTTCAAAGCAAAATTACTTTCCCATTGTTCCTCAAATGCAGTGTATGATATACCATTTTGTTGCTCCGAATCTCTACTTTTATCCAATGTAAAAAAACACAATTTCTAATTTTGCTACATAAGGCCGATTATGAGTCAGTCAGTGACAGCTAGCAAGAGGCACATCATTCACGCACAACAGAGTGAGAGAGAGAGCAATGACGTGGTGCACATATGTCACCCATTTCAGGAAGCTAGGCGTATGTTGCAAGTCACTACTTTACAGGAGAGGCATTTGAACGTCTTTATTATATATATTTTTTGTGTGTTTTTGGGCAGACATTTGTTCTGGAGCATGTGAACTTTCATGTGCCTTAATAACAAACTTGTATTCCATCTGTAAATACGAGTAAAATTACGAGCCTAGTTGGTTTAGCCATGGAAAAAGCCAGGAACCTTCCCGTTAGCCATGATTGGTTGAGATGATGGATGGCCTGGACATGCTGGGAGAAGAGTTTGGATTGGTCTGCCATTTAGCATGCTTCTGTTTATAATGTGAGCTGCTCCATATGTGTTGATAATCCTTTCTACCGTGGCTTTTTTGAATGATATAACGTTAGCCATCGAGAACTAGAAAGGTTTTGCTACCTTTCTCAACATTGATGCCCACAATTTAACAGGCTCTATCGACAGATCAATTGGAAAAAGTTGTGATGGGCTACTTTCTGCACACGCCACAGTCAGTGTGAACTGGAGTGACTTGACAACGCTGGCCAAACAAGATTTAGCTACAAACAAAATGGAGTTAAATGGTTCCAATCTTTTGCGAAGCGTTCATGTGTACGGGTAAGAGCTACCTTTTCAGATATAAGTTTCTACTTTTGTCAGAAACTAGCTTTCATAGCAAGTTAAAGCGTACTATTAGCTAGCTAGCAAACATTAGCTTACTGGCTCGCTAGCTAACATTACGTGTATGATCGGTGTAATAATATTATTCAAATCAGAAATGCATTTGCATTGCTAGTTATAGCCTAATGTTAGCTAGCTAGCTAACATTGAACCTAGTTGGTTAGCTTTAGCTACCTGCAAATTCATACTACAGCTATGAAAATCAGTTTGTATTGGTGGTAGTAGTATGAATTAGGAATATCTTGGTTCATTGTCTAGCTAGCTACGTCTAAACAATAGACTCAACTTTGCCAGATGATTACATGACCCATCAAGTTAGCCAGGTGTATCTGGGGGTGATTATGGCCATCTATTGTATTTCATGACAATAGTGACCCATCTACTTTGCTAGATGTGGCTGGGGGGGGTGGTTATAGCATTTATTTCACATGACCCATCAATTTAGACAAGTGTGTCTGGGTAAGCGTCATCTAATAATTATAAAATATTTATAAAATATTTTTATCTGGACACTTTCTGTTTTTGATATTTCTGTTATGCAAATATGCAAGTAACCATTTCACTGTACCGTTTACACCTTCTGTATCCTGTGCATGTGACAAATAAACTTAGACTGTAATGTGAAGAACAACATAACCTGCATCAAAGTCAGATTAGGATATAGGCCAAGGACTAGATAAAGTGTGTTTTTACCTTGAGTTTTTCCTTATTGTAGGCTTCTACTTTTACCAATTAGTCTTGAAATGTTTGGTTGTTTACTACACAACTCACTCTGTTTAGCACATGGCCTCACATGTGAATCCTTAAAGCGATAGGTGGGGTCAAGGCTTAAGAGGATGTGAACGATGCTGCATAGATGTACACAAAGAGCTCTCCAGTGGATGTACCAACACATTCTAGGGCCATTTTCTCAAAAGTGGGGTTACAAGTTTATCAACTTTCAAAGCAGAATTACTTTCCCATTGTTCCTCAACTGCAGTGTATGAAATACCATTTTCAAGCTCAGAGTCTCCAATTTTATCCAATGTACAAAACACCATTTTAAATTTTGCTACATAGGACCGAATCCAGGTGGTGGGTCACATATCTGCACGTGTGACAGTGCGCAAATTTCGGGGACCACTTTTGGTTCGTGAGGGCTACTTTCAGAACTATTGGCTAAAAAGTATACAAAAGTACTGGTCTCTTTAAAGGGCAGGTGATTGGGGTGAATTAGGGGTGGTGAAAAACGACAATGACAGTTATTGCCTGGGCATTCTTTTTAATGTGAATGTTTACATAATACCTAAATACTTCACATAAATGTGATTCAGATGGGTAATTATCAAATATTAGACCAGGGTGAAATACCACAATCAACTATTGGTGGTCAAATATTGATTGGCTTGTAATCAGGGAGGAATGACAAGTCTGTGTTCCACAGTTGGGCTTCCACCATGCCTAGCTCTGAGAATGGAACAACTCAACCAGGCCATTGTTGGTGGAAAATGAGCAATCCAGTCTGCCCCTATGAACTCAAGGCAGAGTGGATAAAATACATTGCTGCAACATATAGTTAATTTAAATCCATGTTTATTTGCTGTATACACTTCTGTCTACTGTGTTACCTATCGTAAAAACAATACAGATATTATAGAAACAAAATCAAGACTTTCTCTCTCCATGTTTGTTGCAGACATTTCCCTCTTCTTGTTTGGAGTCTATTGGACATCTTGTAGTGCTCACACTTTATTTTAGCTCCTTTCACGAGGGAGCACTGACCACGGACTGCCTTTGTAGTTTGTGAACCAAACACACGGCTGTGCGCAGACTGAGAGGGATCCCTTTTGGCCCTGCGGTTTCCTGAAATTCTCCATCTGTAACTGTTCCGTTTTCAACATGCTCTGGAGGAAAGAATGGATTCATATATTCTTCAACACATTCAATGTATTTTGTCATTCTGGAGAGTATTATTTCAACAAAAGTGTTCTTTTTCAGCACATCAAACTTAACATCTCTTAATATTTTAAACCTGAAGTATTTTCTTTAACCTAAATCATTGGTCTGTCCCAGCGGTGTGTCTGGGTTAAGAGACCCTGGGTAAACGAAAATAGGTATTTCAAAAATTCATTCTTAACAAGTTTCAAAGGATTTTCAAAACTTCTCTTTTCCTTCACCATTCCCTCATCCTCTAAAGTTCATGATCGGATTGTCTAGATGACGAGGGTAGGGGGGAGGCCGCAGCTAAATGACATGAGGCAGTGACCTCAACGGAAGCTACTGCAGCTGATAAAGGAGTGAATTTTTTCTCTCTCTTATTACGCACCGCTATCATGTTCAGTGGGTCCTATTGGGACTCCATGGCAAAGGACAATGGCCAACCAGGGTGTTCCTAATCTCCATCTGTGATACTAACCACTGGCAGGGAGGTTGGCCCACAGAGCAGCCGGAACAGGAGAGCGGACAGAAGAGGGAGGGTGGGGGAAAGGGGGGGCGGAGGGCAACGGAGGGGAGAGGGAGGGTAGCAGATAGGGAGGGAGTGAGGGAGGAAGAGATGGAGGGTGGGGGATGTGGAGGGAGGGCAGGGAGAGGAAGGAAAGGGGGGCGAGGAGGGAGGGAGGGCAGGGGAGAGGGAGGGTGGGTGGGGGAGAGGGAGGGAGGGAGGGTGGGGGAGAGGGTGGGGGAGAGGGAGGGCAGGGGCGGAGAGTGGCAGATAGGGAGGGAGTGAGGAAGGAAGAGATGGAGGGTGGGGGAATTGGAGGGAGGGCAGAGAGAGGAAGGAAAGGAAGGGGGAGAGGGAGGGGACAGAGAGGGAGGGAGGGATGGCAGGAGAGAGGGAAGGAGGGCGTGGGAGAGGAAGGGCGGGGTAGAGGGAGGGCGAGGGAGAAAGGATGGGGATGAACAGAGAGAACCTCTGCTTTTTTCCAGGACTTGTGGCTGCCATACTATTTTTTCCCAAAGTGTCTTAATGCAGTATCAATTGGTAACTGCTCTCTTCAAAACCAATATCAACTGCAATCTGTACATTCTCAGACTAATTTCTCATGATTATGAATGTATTATAAAATCAGTAGTAGTATTAGTACTACTACTAGCAGTAGTAAGGAAAACGTATGCATGACTTCCAAGTGTTTCAGCACAAGAAGAAGTATTATTACCATCTGAGCAACTCTTTATGAGTATGGAAAGCATTTGCCATTGACAAGATACATTTCCAACTCTGACATTCCCCAATTACTAGATTACTAATAAAGTAATACTTTCCTTCCCAGACCACATGGATATACGGCTGTAGAAGCACACATAGGTTACAGATAAGATTAAATAAATATAGCACCCTACATCCGATTTGGATCAAACTTTTTCCTGCCAATGAGTAAGACTTGAGGATCCTAAAAATTGTCAAAAGCCACCCAATGACCCGCCACACCCCATGCCAATCCCAAGCAGAGCGGCAGGTCGCCTAGCGGGTAAGAGCACTGGGCCAGTAACCGAAAGGATGACCACACAATTTATTTTCATAATGAGACCAATCTATTGGTTTTCTACCTAAAGTTGCAAAGGAAAATGCTGTGATCTATTTAATAAACACAAGACCATCAAATGGATAAGAGTGTGGCGGTATAGCAGGGATAGCGGCACCTAGTGGCCAAAACATGGTACTTTCACACTACTTTATGGTAAATAATGCAAGCGACTTCAATTACAAATTTCTCTGAACAGAGGGAAAAAAACATCACCAGATTCACAGGGAATACATTACAATCTGAGATGGTGGGTGTCAATCATATTTTTGTGCTTTTTGAGGCATAACGACCCTCTACTGTTAATTAATGTATTTAAGGAAACGATCATGATTATTGCAGCTGCCCTTTGACCTGGAAACCACTATTTGCCCTTCAAAGCCCAGCAGTACAGGACTGGGATCTGGTTTCTGTTCCAAAATTACACACCCTGTCATTTTGTTATTCTTAGGGTTCAAACTGAGAATTATTTGAAAACCGCAGGAAAACAATTCTAGTTTATAAAAAGTACATACCAACCGTCTAACTGCATTTGAATGCTATGGCTCTCCCCAAATACTTCTGTCGGTGTTCAAATCAAGAGGGAGGACATTTCAATAAACCAGCTGTCACGTTCCTGACCTGTTTTCCTTTTTCTTGTATTTATTTAGTTGGTCAGGGCGTGAGTTGGGTGGGTTTGTCTATGTTTGATTTTCTATGTTGGGATGTTTGTGTTCGGCCGGGTATGATTCTCAATCAGAGACAGCTGTCAATCGTTGTCCCTGATTGAGAATCATACTTAGGCAGCCTGGGTTTCACGTGTGTGTGGTGGGTGTTTGCATCTCGTGTCAGTGTTCGTGCCACACGGGACTGTTTTCGGTTTGGTTACGTTTGTTGTTTTGTATCTTGAAGTGTTCTGTTTTACTTTCATTAAATAATGAACACTAACCACTCTGCGTTTTGGTCCTCTCCTTCTGTCAGCGAGGACAGCCGTTACACCAGCATATGATTATATTGAATTAAAATGGCAGAAGCATTAACATGTTGACTATGTTTCTCGAGGCATGCTAGAAAAAGTCACAAAAAAATACATTTCTGTTACACTGGCCACCTAATCCTCCACAGGAGCTCTGGTGTGGTTTTAGAAGAGACTGGAAGATATGTTTCTGTTACAGAATGTCCATATGCTCAGTCCAGCTCTAGAAATTGTTCTGATAAAACTGTCCAATGTCTTGCACCCACTGTATTGGTTATATGCTCGTAGTCCTTCATATTATACTAAAAGCTCTACCAGAACAAAATAATTTTACACCAGAATTGGATTGCAAATTAGCAACAGATGAATATCCTTAAACATAATTAGAATATTTAGGCTGTAGTTTTTAACCTGATGATTTCGTCAGTCCATTCTGCTTATCTCTGAGGAGATCCTCTGAGATACACTGTTAAGTGGTGTTTTTTGGCCCACTACCCTTTAAGAGTATTATCTATCTGAGGTTTGTCTAGCTGTGTTCAAACAGTAGGTTACCATATGAAAATGTGCTACATTACTGTGTTCAAGTTTCTCCCAAAGTCACACTGAGCTTGGATTTCCAGCATTCTATGTTGTCTTTTGACTCTTGATGGGAAGCATGGCTGCATTTTGATGTGTGCTTTTTGTTTGAGGCTTCCTGTTGCAAAAGAAACTAGTCTACCCATCCTTTAATTCATCCAGACTATCTGGTTGAGTTTGGATGGAGACCACAGGACAGCGCTCTGCATTACACGAGGATGCTCTACCACAGATAATGGTCGAATGACTGTTTTCACATTCTCTTTCAATACATTTGTTTCCCCAAATTAGCACTGCATGCAACTCTGGGAAAGACAGTTTTCCAATTAACCTTATGGACAAACCATATGTTTTCAGTCACCACTGTGGAATAAGCATGCTATTATAGAGATACAGTATCATACTTAATAATATTATAAAAATGCTGCATGATGGAACATGTGTAAACATGTGTGGGTACAGCCTGGACGATTGCAAAATTACATTTACATTTAAGACAGGAACATGTTGTTTCAGGTGATAATAAAACATGTTTCTTTTAGTTAATTACTTTCTAGCAAGTCAAGTTTGCTTGGAGCAGCTAGCTCTAAAACTAGCTTGGAAACAGCCATGGATTGTGCACCTTCCATTATTTAATCAAATAAAATTGAATTTGTCACATACACGTGTTTAGCAGATGTTATTGTAGCGAAATGCTTGTGTTTCTAGCTTCAACAGTGCAGTAATATCTAACAAGTAATAGCTAACAATTTCACAACAATACACACAATATACACACATCTAACTTAAAGGAATGGAATTAAGAATATATACATATTTGGACGAGGAATATCAGAGCGGCATAGACTAAGATACAGAAGAATAGAATAGAATACAGTATATACACATATGAGATGAGTAATGCAGAATATGTAAACATTATTAACGTGACTAGTGTTCCATTATTAAAGTGGCCAGTGATTTCAAGCAGCTGCATCTAATGTGCTAGTGATGGCTATTTAATAGTCTGATGGCTTTGAGATAGAAGCTGTTTTTCAGTCTCTTTGTTCCAGCTTTGATGCACCTGTACTGAGCTCGCCTTCTATTTGATAGCGGGGTGAACAGGCAGTGGCTCAGGTGGTTGTTGTCCTTGATGATCTTTTTGGCCTTCCTGTGACATCAGGTGCTGTAGGTGTCCTGGAGGGCAGGTAGTTTGCCCCCGGTGATGTGTTGGGCAGACCGCACCACCCTCTGGAGAGCCCTGCGGTTGCGGGTGGTGCAGTTGACGTACCAGGCGGTGATACAGCCCGACAGGATCCTCTCAATAGTGCATCTGTAACATTTTGTGAGGGTTTTAGATGCTAAGCCAAATTTCTCCAGCCTCCTGAGGTTGAAGAGGCGCTGTTGCGCCTTCTTCACCACACTGTCTGTGTGGGTGGACCATTTCAGTTTGTCATTGATGTGTACACCGAGGAACTTGAAGCTTTCCACCTTCTCCACTGCGGTCCCTTCGATGTGGATAGGGGGGGTGCTCCCTCTGCTGTTTCCTGAAATCCAGGATGGAGTTCCTTTGTTTTGTTGATTTTCCTGGCACCACACTCCCAGGGTCTTAATGATGAGCTTGGAGGGTACTATGGTGTTGAATGCTGAGCTATCGTCAATGAACAGCATTCTTACATAGGTATTCCTCTTGTCCAGATGGGATAGGGCAGTGTGATGGTGATTGCACCGTCTGTGGACCTATTGGGGCGGTAAGCAAATTTAAGTGGGTCTAGGATGTCAGGTAAGGTGGAAGTGATATGATCCTTTACAAGTCTCTCAGAGCACTTCATGATGAAAGAAGTGAGTGCTATGGAGTGGTAGTCATTGTGTTCAGTTATCTTTGCCTTCTGGGTACAGGAACAATGGTGAACATCTTGAAGCATGTGGGGACAGCAGACTGGGATAGGGAGAGATTGAATGTCCGTAAACACTCCAGCCAACTGTTCTGCGCATGCTCTGAGGACGCGGCTAGGGATGCCGTCTGGGCCGGTAGCCTTGCGAGGGTTAACACACTTAAATCTATTACTCACGTCGGGCATGGAGGAGGAGGGCCCACAGTCTTTGGTAGCAGGCCGCGTCGGTGGCACTGTGTTATCCTCAAAGTGGGCGAAGAAGGTGTTTAGCTTGTCCGGGAAAGCAAGACGTCGGTGTCCGCTACGTGGCTGGTTTTCCCTTTGTAGTCTGTGATTGTCTGTAGACCCTGCCACATATGTCTCATGTCTGAGCCGTTGAATTGCGACTCCACTTTGTCTCTATATACCGACGTTTTGGCTGTTTGATTGCCTTACGGAGGGAATAACTACATTGTTTGTATTCGGCCATATTCCCAGTCACCTTGCCATGGTTAAATGCAATTGCTTTCAGTTTTGCGTGAATAGTGCCATCTATCCACAGTTTCTGGTTAGGGTAGGTTTTAATAGTCACAGTGGGTACCACATCTCCTATACACTTCCTGATAAACTCAGTCACCGTATCAGTGTATTTGTCTATGTTGTTCTTGGAGGCTACCCAGAACATATCCCAGTCCGCGTGAACAAAACAATCTTGAAGCGTGGATTCCGATTGGTCAGACCAGCGTTGAATAGTCCTTAGCATGGGTACTTCCTGTTATAGGAAGGTAGGAGCAAAATGGAGTCGTGATCAGATTTGCCAAAAGGAGGGCGGGGAAGAGCCTTGTAGGCATCCTGGAATTTGGAGTAGCAGTGGTCAAGTGTTTTAGAAGCGCGAGTACTACAGTCAATGTGTTGATAGAACTTCAGTAACCTTTTACTCAAATTTGCTTTGTTAAAATCCCCAGCTACAATAAATGAAGCCTCAGGATATGTGGTTTCTAGTTTGCACAAAGTCCAGTGAAGTGCTTTGAGAGCCGTCGTGTTATTGGCTTGAGGGGGAATATACACGGCTATGACTATAATTGAAGAGAATTCTCTTGGGAGGTAATATGGTCGGCATTTGATTGTGAGGTATTCAGGTTGGACTTGAGGACTTGAGTTCCTGTATGTTATCACAATCACACCATGAGTAGTTAATCATGAAACATACACCCCCACCCTTCTTCTTCCCGGAGAGATATTTATTCCTGTCTGCGTGATGAAGTGAGAACCCAACAGATGTCTCTCTAGAAGGAAATCCTCACCCTGAGCTCATCAAGTTTATTACCCAGAGACTGAACAATAGCGAGTAATATACTCAGAGGTGGTGGGTGGTGTGTGCGCCTCCGGAGTCGGACTAGAAGTCCACTCCGAGTACCTTTTTTCCGTCGGCGGTGTTTTGGATCAGCCTCTGGAATCAGTAAAATTGCCCTGGGGGGTACGAACAAAGGATCTGATTTGGGAAAGTCGTATTCCTGGTCGTAATGCTGGTGAGTTACCGCCACTCTGATATCCAAAAGTTACTCCCGGCTGTATGTAATAACACAAATTCCACACAAATTCTGAATTGAGTGGAATTTAGCTGGAATTGTCCCAAACTTGTAAATAAAAAAGACTCCTAATGTTCATGTTATTGTGTAGTGTAACAGGATCTCAGAGGCAGGGGAAGTATTTTCGAGTGAGGCTCCTTGTAGGGCTGCTGATACTGACGTCAGCTCCTCTCTGGTTAGAAAAGAAATCGGGTGAAATTAAATCAATAGCACACACTCAAATATGGGTCCCTTCCCTCCTCCCATACTCTCATGAGAGAACCTGAGGCATCTGTTTTCAGACACTTAATCAAGCACATTTAACTCTTAGTGAAGTATACCTTTGGCTTGTGTTACCATTGTAAGATATCATCATAGATATTATTTATTATAGGTTTTATTCAGAGCATACAGCTGCTTAAAATACCATGATGAAAAGAAGGAATGAAAAAGACAGAAGTAGAGAGCAAATACCTTCAAGATTTTTGTGATTGATTTGGTCCAAAACAAAATAATCTTAAACACAGTTTTGTTGAGTGTGGGAGCCAAGATCGTGTGAGCAGTTTGTTATAGACCGCTGCTAACAATTGTAAAACAGGACTGCTGTTTGAATGACAAGACCAGACACAGTTGTACTGATGATTTCTCTTAATATTTTCTCTTCAAATAGGATGCGGTCTGATGATAAAACAAATATGAATCAATAACATTTCCTAAAAACCAATAATTCTGCTGTTAAGATGATGTCCTGTGCTATCTGTTTTTTCTTTCTCCTTTGTTCTTTCACAACACTGTACTCCTGTCTTTTTTATGTGTAAAACCAGAAAGCCATTTTCAGGACATTTAATTAGTGTTTATAAAGAGCCAGCTTGACCCTGATATGGGTGGGATGTCTTACCCCCGGGAGAAGGGGACTGGCACCCTCCCATCCTGCCCAGTGAATGAAAATCCAATGGGAGATTACATCTTCAAACGCTGCCAAATATCATTCTACTGCAACTAAGACCTTTAGCCAAATGAACTCGATACCTAGAATCCTTTCACTGGAGTGGTCCGTTCTCAACCCCCTCTTCCTTCTGGCAGGAGTGACGGCGCTGCCGGTGAACAAATCGTTTCCAGCTCAGGTCACATACGGGATGTTTAATCTGAGGGAAGTCCAGATGTGTGCCACACAACCACAAGGAAGCAGTGCCTCTTGTGTTTATGATTATTATGATTTGCTTGGGCGGCTCAGACACTGGCTCTCTGAGGAAAGCAAATGTGCTACACAGACTTCAGATCAATGACCTTCAAGTGATGCACCAGCAAACAATGAAAAATAAACAACATACATTTCACCGTTGTGGTCAGGTAAATCTGTTATGACCATTGCCACATTTTCAATGGCAAAATAAATACAACACAATCAACAAGATTAATCTTACCATTGTGAGAAAGGGCTCTATAGATCAGTATAAATGTTGCAAAACTTTTCACAGACAATAAACAAGTCTGCCCTTACACAGATTTCTCTGAGAGAGTGGAGCAGTTTGTCTGGAATGTCTTCACTTTTTTAATGTTTCCCCTGTTATCAGCTCAGCAGAGATAGAGGGAGTGGCAGAACTTGCTGAGTAGAGTTTATATCCTGGCTTGGCAGAAGTTTCTCAGAGCTGAGCTGTCTCTGTGTGTGTAAATGGACTGGGATGAAGTCACTGCCGTTATGACAACAGAGCCCTGCAGCCTTGACAAGACCCCAGAATTTGGGTCTTGCTCCACCCAACACACACAGCTCACTCATTGTGTTTATCTAAAAAAACACAACATTGTTGACTCACCCTGTTGCAGGTGGTGCAGAAAGACAACAGGTTTTCATTAGATTCTGAGAAAAAGCAAAACCAAAAATTACATTCCAGAACTAACCTTTTGGCAGGTTTATCGCAGCAAGAGCCATGCACAGTGTCCTCTTATGATAACACTGTTCTTTCATTGTGTAAATCCTACCTTTACCCAATTAATACTGAGCCCTGCAGACCCAGGTTACAACAGTTTCAACAATCTGTCATTCAGACCAGCTGTTCAAGCATTAACAAACACCTTGTTCAGGTCCTATTTAAACATGTCAAGAGATACCTGACTGCAGTCAAAGAGGCTATGTGCTTCTTGGAAATGGACTCAACCATTCTTACATGGAATCACATGACCATCAATCAATCAATCAAGTTTATTTTATATAGCCCTTCGTACATCAGCTGATATCTCGAAGTGCTGTACAGAAACCCAGCCTAAAACCCCAAACAGCTAGTAATGCAGGTGTAGAAGCACGGTGGCTAGGAAAAACTCCCTAGAAAGGCCAAAACCTAGGAAGAAACCTAGAGAGGAACCAGGCTATGAGGGGTGGCCAGTCCTCTTCTGGCTGTGCCGGGTGGAGATTATAACAGAACTATGCCAAGATGTTCAAAAATGTTCATAAGTGACAAGCATGGTCAAATAATAATCATGAATAATTTTCAGTTGGCTTTTCATAGCCGATCATTAAGAGTTGAAAAACAACAGGTCTGGGACAGGTGGCGGTTCCATAACCGCAGGCAGAACAGTTGAAACTGGAATAGCAGCAAGGCCAGGCGGACTGGGGACAGCAAGGAGTCACCACGCCCGGTAGTCCCGACGTATGGTCCTAGGGCTCAGGTCCTCCGAGAGAAAGAAAGAGAGAAGGAGAAAATTAGAGAGAGCCAAGATTTTCAAAATGTTCATAAATGACAAGCATGGTCAAATAATAATCAGGAATAAATCTCAGTTGGCTTTTCATAGCCGATCATTAAGAGTTGAAAACAGCAGGTCTGGGACAGGTAGGGGTTCCGTAAACGCAGGCAGAACAGTTGAAACTGGAATAGCAGCAAGGCCAGGTGGACTGGGGACAGCAAGGAGTCATCATGCCCGGTAGTCCTGACGTATGGTCCTAGGGCTCAGGTTCTCAGAGAGAGAGAAAGAAAGAGAGAACGAGAGAATTAGAGAGAGCATACTTAAATTCACACAGGACACTGGATAAGACAGGAGAAGTACTCCAGGTATAACCAACTGACCCTAGCCCCCCGACACATAAACTACTGCAGCATAAATACTGGAGGCTGAGACAGGAGCGGTCAGGAGACACTGTGGCCCCATCTGAAGAAACCCCCGGACAGGGCCAAATAGGAAGGATATAACCCCACCCACTTTGCCAAAGCACAGCCCCCGCGCCACTAGAGGGACATCTTCAACCACCAACTTACAATCCTGAGACAAGGCCGAGTATAGCCAACAAAGATCTCCACCACAGCACAAACCAAGGGGGGGCGCCAACCCAGACAGGAAGATCACGTCAGTAACTCAACCCACTCAAGTGACGCACCCCTCCTAGGGACGGCATGAAAGAGCACCAGTAAGCCAGTGACTCAGCCCCTGTAATAGGGTTAGAGGCAGAGAATCCCAGTGGAGAGAGGGGAACCGGCCAGGCAGAGACAGCAAGGGCGGTTCGTTGCTCCAGAGCCTTTCCGTTCACCTTCACACTCCTGGGCCAGACTACACTCAATCATATGACCTACTGAAGAGATAAGTCTTCAGTAAAGACTTAAAGGTTGAGACCGAGTCTGCGTCTCTCACATGGGTAGGCAGACTGTTCCATAAAAATGGAGATCTATAGGAGAAAGCCCTGCCTCCCGCTGTTTGCTTAGAAATTCTAGGGACAATTAGGAGGCCTGCGTCTTGTGACCGTAGCGTACGTATTGGTATGTACGGCAGGACCAACTCGGAAAGATAGGTAGCAGCAAGCCCATGTAACGCTTTATAGGTTAACAGTAAATGTGGCCTCCCGGTTGGCATAGTGGTCTACGGCACTGCATCGCAGTGCTAGCTGTGCCACTAGAGATCCTGGTTCGAGTCGCCAGGTGTACGATGTTTGCTCTGACACATGGCTTCCGGGTTCAGTGGGCATTGTGTCAAGAAGCAGTGCAGCTTGGTTGGGTTGTGTTTCGGAGGACGCCTGGCTCTCGACGTTTGCCTCTCCCGAGTCCGTACGGGAGTTGCAGCGATGTGACAAGACTGTAACTACCAATTGAATACCACGAAATTGGGGGAGAAAAAGGGAAAAAATATATATTTAATAAAAGGAATCACATGACCATTGTGTCACCAGATCAAATTGACACTTTTGTATTTCATTTATCTTAATTGAGAGGCTAATATGTTCAATGTGAGCTAGTGCACGACGGAGCACACACATGCTGTAACAAACGTGCATAAAATAGCCAGGAATAAGAGATTCTGGAAGTTGGTCAGCGCAGTAATAATAGTGTATTGATAGGAAAATCAAAGGGGTTCATCACCAGTGGTGTAAAAATACTTTAAAGTACTACTTAAGTAGTTTTTTTGGATATATGTACTTTACTATTTATATTTTTGGCAACTTTTACTTTTACTACATTCCTAAAGACAATTCTGTACTTTTTACTCCATATATTTTCTCTGACACCCAAAAGTACTTGTTACATTTTGAATGCTTAGCAGGACAGAAAATGGTCCAATTCGCACACTTATCAAGAGAACATACCATGTCATCCCTACTGCCTCTAATCAGGCGAACTCACTAAACACAAAAGCGTTGTTTTTAAAGTATGTCTGAGTGTTGCAGTGTGACCCTGGCTATCCGTAAATAAACAAAAAACAAGAAAATTGTGTCGTGTGGTTTGCTTAATTTTAAATTATTTGTACTTTTACTTTTGATACTTAAATATATTTTAGCAACTACATTTACTTTTGATACTTAAGTGTATTTAAAACCAAATACTTTTAGGCTTTTACTCAAGTAGTATTTTACTGGGTGACTTTCACTTTTACTTGAGTCATTTTCTTTTGAAGTATCTTTACTTTTACTCAAGTATGAGAATGTAGTACTTTTTCCACCACTGTTCACCACAAACAACAAAATCATTATTAAAACATCAACACCAAATCAATAGTCCTGTCAGACCTAAGAGTCCAAGGAGCAAATTCACGAAGTATCTTAACTAAAAAAACCTTAGTCCTACCAAAACCTCTGGTTGAGTCCAAGTTCAAGCCCAGAGAAATCCTAAAAGGAAAACCCCTAAAACAGGACAAGAAAAAAACTAAACCTGAAATGTAAAGGAAGGTGATGGCTCTGAACTATTTCATGTCTATTTTTCTGGAATGTAGAGAAAAGAGGCCTGCAATCCCTCTTTGCAGCAAACAATGCTCTTAAATTATGGGCCTGCAATCTAATTCAAATCAAATCAAATTTGTATTAGTCACATGCGCCGAATACAACAGACCTTACACTGAAATGCTTACTTACGAGCCCCGTAACCAACAGGGCAGTTGGTTACGGGAAAAAATACAGATGAGAATGAGAGAGAAAAGTAACAAGTAATTAAAGAGCAGCAGTAAAAAATAACAATATATACAGGGGGGTGCCGGTACAGACTCAATGTGCGGGGGCACCGGTTATTTGAGGAAGTATGTGAATGTCGGTAGAGTTATTAAAGTGACTATGCATAGATGACAACAGTGTGGTGAAGGGGGGGGGGGCAAGCATCCTGGATGGCAGGAAGCTTGGCCCCAGTGATGTACTGGTCCGTTCGCACTACCTTCTGTAGTGCCTTGCGGTCGGAGGCCGAGCATTTGCCATACCAGGCAGTGATGCAATCAGTCAGGATGCTCTCGATAAAGCAGCTGTAGAACCTTTTGAGGATCTGAGGACCCATGCCAAATCTTTTCAGTCTCCTGAGGGGGAATAGGTTTTGTCGTGCCCTCTTCACGACTGTCTTGGTGTGCTTGGACCATGTTAGTTTGTTGGTGATGTGGACACCAAGGAACTTGAAGCTCTCAACCTGTTCCACTGCAGTCCCGTTGATGAGAATGGGGGCGTGCTCGGTCCTCTTTTTCCTGTGGTCCACAATCATCTCCTTTATCTTGATCATGTTGAGGTAGAGGTTGTTGTCTTGGCACCACACGGCCAGGTCTCTGACCTCGTACCCTATAGGCGTTCTCGTCGTTGTTGGTGATCAGGCCTACCACTGTTGTGTCATCGGCAAATTTAATGATGGTGTTGGAGTCGTGCCTGGCCATGCAGTCATGAGTGAAAAGGGAGTACAGAGCGGGGCTGAGCATGCACCCCTGAGGGGACCCTGTGTTGAGGATCAGCGGGGCGGATGTGTTGTTCCCTACCCTTACCACCTGGGGGCGACCCGTCAGGAAGTCCAGGATCCAGTTGCAGAGGGAGGTGTTTAGTCCCAGGGTCCTTAGCTTATTGATAAGCTTTGAGTGCACTATGGTGTTGAACGCTGAGCAGTAGTCAATGTATAGCATTCTCACAAAGGTGTTCCTTTTGTCTAGGTGGGAAAGGGCAGTGTGGAGTGCAATAGAGATTGCATCATCTGTGGATCTGTTTGGGTGGTATGCAAATTGGAGTGGGTCTAGAGTTTCTGGGATGATGGTGTTGATGTGAGCCATGACCAGCCTTTCAAAGCACTTCATGGCTACAGACGTGAGTGCTACGTGTCGGTAGTCATTTAGGCAGGTTACGTTAGTGTTCTTGAGCACAGGCACTATGGTGGACTGCTTAAGACATGTTGGTATTACAGACTCAGTCAGGGAGAAGTTGAAAATGTCAGTGAAGACACTTGCTAGTTGGTCAGCTCATGCTCGCAGTACACGTCCTGGTAATCCGTCTGGCCCTGCGGCCTTGTGAATGTTGACCTATCTAAAGGTCTTACTCACATTGGTTGCGGAGAGCGTGATCACACAATCTTCCGGTACAGCTGGTGCTCTCATGCATGTTTCAGTGTTATTTGCCTTGAAGCGAGCATAGAAGTAATTTAGCTCGTCTGATAGGCTTATGTCACTGGGCAGCTCTCGGCTGTGCTTCCCTTTGTAGTCTGTAATGGTTTGCAAGCCCTGCCACATCAGAGCCGGTGTAGTACGACTCAATCTTAGTCCTGTATTGACGCTTTTCCTGTTTGATGGTTCATTGGAGGGCATAGCGGGATTTCTTATAAGCTTCCGGGTTAGAGTCCCGCTCCTTGAAAGCGGCAGCTCTAGCCTTTAGCTCAGTGCGGATGCTGCCTGTAATCCATGGCTTCTGGTTGGGGTACGTGCCATTGGAGGAATCCTGGAACATATTCCACTCTGTGCTAGAAAAACAGTCCTGTAGCTTAGCATCTGCTTCCTCTGACCACTTTGTTATTGATCTAGTCACTGGTGCTTCCTGCTTTAATTTTTGCTTGTAAGCAGGAATCAAGAGGATAGAATTATGGTCAGATTTTCCAAATGGAGGGCGAGGGAGAGCTTTGTATGAGTCTCTGTGTGTGGAGTATAGATAGTCCAGAGTTCTTTCCCCTCTGGTTGCACATTTAACATGTGGATAGAAATTTGGTAAAACTGATTTAAGTTCCCCTGCATTAAAGTCCCCGGCTACGCCTTTGGGTGAGCTTTTTCTTGTTTGCTTATGGCAGAATACAGCTCATTCAATGCTATCTAAGTGCCAACCTCTGACTGAGGTGGTATGTAAACAGCCACGAAGAATACAAACGAGAACTCTCTCGGTAGGTAGTGGGGTCTACAGCTTATCATGATGAGCTATAGCACCAGCTGTTATTTACAAAAATATATAAATCAGCCGACCCTTGTCTTACCAGATGCCACTGTTCTATCCTGCCGGTACATCGTATAACCAGCCAGCTGTATGTTGATATTGTCGTCGTTCAGCCACGACTCTGTGAAGCATAAGATGTTACAGTTTTTAATGTCTTGTTGGTAGTTTAATCTTCCCCGTAACTCTGCGGTTTTGTTGTCCAAATATCGCACGTTTGCTAGCAGAATTGAGGGAAGTGGGGGTTTATTTGATCACCTTCGAATTCTCAGAAGGCAGCCCACTCTCCGGCTCCTCTTTCTCCGCCTCCTCTTCACGCAGATCACGGGGGTCGGGACCTGTTCCCGAGGGAGCCGTATATCCTCGGGCTCGTCAGAGTCGTGAAAGAAGAACAAGCATTCTGCTAGTCCGTGGTGAGTAATCGCAGTCCTGATGTCTAGAAGGTATTTTCGGTCATAAGAGACGGTAGAGGCAACATTATGTACAAAATAAGTACAAAAATAAGTTACAAACAATGCAGATAAACAAACAAAAAAACACAATCTGTTGGGGGCATGTAAAACATCTGCCTTCTGCTCCGGCGCCATCTTACCAGCCATCTTACCAAGATGGGTTAACCTGTGGGTTAGACATGCCTCCAACCACACCCTCACCTGCACCCTTAAAGGCCTCCTGCTTAAATTATGCAAAAATTATGAAGTATACTCCAGTCAACTTAAATAACTAAAACCAGGTAGAAATTATAAATTGTGTAGAAACTATAATGAACCTATATATGTGTATATATTGTTTTTTTTACCCCCCTTTTCTCCACAATTTCTATCTTGTCTCATCGCTGCAACTCTCCAATGGGCTTGGGATGCGAAAGTCGAGTCATGTGTCCTCCAAAACATGACCCGCCAAACCTCACTTCTTAACACCAGCCCGCTTAACCCGGAAGCCAGCTACACCAACGTGTCTGAGGAAACACTGTTCCACTGACGACCGAGGTCAGCCTATTGGCACCCGGCCTACCACAAGGAGTCGCTAGAGCGCAATGAGCCAAGTAAAGCCCCACCGGCCAAACCCTTCCTTAACCCGGCCGATGCTGGGCCAATTGTGCGCCGCCCTATGGGACTCCCGATCACGGCCGGTTGTGATACAGCCCGGGATCGAACCCAGGTCTGTAGTGATGCCTCTAGCACTGCGATGCAGTGCCTTAGACCGCTGCACCCCTCGGGAACCCCGAACATATATTATCTTCAATCACAGTATTTTCAATATAGAGTTATTAGCAGCGCAGGTTTGCGTATTTGGTTGATTTGGCGCCCCCCTTGGGTTGTGCCGTGGTGGAGATCTTTGTGGGCTATACTCGGCCTTGTCTCAGGATGGTAAGTTGGTGGTTGAAGATATCCCTCTAGTGGTGTGGGGGCTGTGCTTTGGCAAAGTGGGTGGGGTTATATCCTGCCTGAGGTGCTGACTTGTTGCACCCTCGACAACTACTGTGATTATTATTATTTGACCATGCTGGTCATTTATGGACATTTGAACATCTTGGCCATGTTCTGTTATAATCTCCACCCGGCACAGCCAGAAGAGGACTGGCCACCCCTCATAGCCTGGTTCCTCTCTAGGTTTTGGCCTTTCTAGGGAGTTTTTCCTAGCCACCGTGCTTCTACACCTGCATTGCTTGCTGTTTGGGGTTTTAGGCTGGGTTTCTGTACAGGACTTTGAGATATCAGCTGATGTAAGAAGGGCTATATAAATACATTTGATTTTGTTGTCTCAAACCAGTGAGCTTAACATTCTTTATCAAGAATATGAATATGAATATCAAGAGTCCTGTTTGAGGAATGTTTTCCCAGTTCCCACCTTACAGAAGTGATCATATTTATGCAGGATGGATGGACAGAACAAGATGTATTGAGGTGCATGTACAGTATTGGCAGGGCTGACTCGGTCTACAGTACACACACACACACACACACACACACACACACACACACACACACACACACACACACACACACACACACACACACACACACACACACACACACACACACACACACACACACACACACACACACACCACAGCTGGGGTGGTCTAGCCTAGAGGTAGGGGGTGCCAGACTGGAGTGGTGGTTTATAGAGGGATAATGATCATGTACAGTAACATAAACAAAGGGACAATTTCAGATGTGTATGCATTTCTGTGGCTCTTTTTCTAGTGAGGATAACTGTAGCAAACATTCAGATCCCCCTGTCTCCTCCATATGAGTCTCATTTGTCTTCCTGTATTGTTTTCTTCTTGTGGTAGCTGATATGACCTTGGGAGGTTATTGAATAGACTAAATAGACCAATTGTGTTTGATATACAGTGTTTCTCTGTCCTCTTTCCCCTGTCTGTGATATGTCTGTGTCCCTTAAGGTCAATGGCCTCCTCTGCCCAGGTGCTTCTCTCCATCTCTCTATGGGTCTCTCCGTTTCGAATCGGTCCCTTCAGGCTCTACCGCTCTATCCCCCTCTCTTTCTTATCCGTAAAGAGAGTTCAAGAGATGGGAGAATAGTAAAACAATGGATGAGGGAGAGAGAGAGAGAGAGAAGCGGGTAGTGGAGGAATGAGAGAGGGCAGAGCTGTGAGTAATAGGTTGGGGTGCGAGGACATACTACAGAGACACAGCAGGGCTAACAGTTACTATAAAAATCAGCTCAGTCACTGTCATTACGTACTCAGAGGAGAAGGAGGAGGAAGGAGAAAAATGCCTGGACTAAAACACAAAGTCTTAGTAGAATGCAAAACAGGACGTTAGAGAAATGGCGGATTCAGTTACGTTGTAGTGTACTGTAGCTATTTGGGATGATGCACATAATTATGTATTTGAGAATTACACATCATGAGATGCTGAACGTCTTGACTGAAACCTCTGAACCCCTCTGGGTGACTTGAGGATCTTATTCGTCTAACAGCAAACCGAACATGTTATTGTTTATCTGAAAACCATGAAATTCCTCAGGGTTTAATGTGTTTACAAGCCACAATTACTGTGGGGATCCATTCCACTGCCATCAAAGCCTTCTCTACATGCCAACGCTCAGATGTTAATTGATGAAGGATGCCACCACACAAATATATCTATAGACATTTGGGATGGTTTGTCAAAAAATGTCAATGCAAAGAAGAATGTTCTCCAATGTTCGCTTGGTGAGGAGATGTGTTCAAAGGCAAACTAAATGGTATGGGTACAGGTAACCAATTCATCATCAGACTGAAATGACATTTAAGAGGAAGCAGAGCCATTAAATCAAACCAAAATGTCACTGGAAAACAAGTTATCTAACAATACACTTCCTGGATTGGTGATGTTGCCAACAATGGTCGTCATGGGAACAGTTGGAAGTCAGGGAAAACCTCAGCAAAGAAGCCAGCCATGTTTCACCACTTTGGGACGAATGCATCTTTAAAAAAAATATATATATTTAACCTTTATTTAACCAGGTAGGCCAGTTGAGAACAAGTTCTCATTTACAACTGCGACCTGGACAAGATAAACAAAAAAAGTGTGAAAAAAAACAACACAGAGTTTCACATGGGATAAACAAACGTACAGTCAATAACACAATAGTAACATCTGTATACAGTGGGTGCAAATGAAGTAAGGAGGTAAGGCAATAAATAGGCCAATAGTGGCGACATAATTACAATTTAGCAATTTACACTGGAGTGATATACTCTATGTGCAGATGAGGATGTACAAGTAGAAATACTGGTGTGCAAAAGAGCAGAAAAACAAAAACAAATATGGGGATGAGGTAGGTAGTTGGTTGGATGGGCTATTTACAGATGGGCTGTGTACAGATGCAGCGATTGGTAAGCTGCTCTGATAGCTGATGCTTAAAGTGAGTGAGGGAGATATAAGGCTCCAACTTCAGTGATTTTTGCAAAAAAGAGGTGTTGGCTTTGGGGACGACCAGTGAAATATACTTGCTAGAGAGTGTGCTACGTGTGGGTGTTGCTATGGTGACGAGTGAGCTGAGATAAGGCGGAGCTTTAGGTAGCAAATACTTATAGATGACCTGGAGCCAGTGGGTTTGGCGACGAAGGACCAGCCAATGAGAGCATACAGGTCGCAGTGGTGGGTAGTATATGGGGCTTTGGTGACAAAACGGACGGCACTGTGATAGACTGCATCCAATTTGCTGAGTAGAGTGTTGGAGGTTATTTTGTAAATAACATTGCCGAAGTCAAGGATCTGTAGGATAGTCAGTTTTATGAGGGTATGTTTGGCAGCATGAGTGAAAGAGGCTTTGTTGCAAAATAGGAAGCCTATTGCTTAAGCCTATGCTTAATGTGAGTCTGGAAGGAGAGTTTACAGTCTAGCCAGACACCTAGGTATTTACAGTTGTCCACATATTCTAAGTCAGAACCGTCCAGCGTAGTGATGCTAGTCGGGCGGGCGGGTGCGGGCAGCAATCGGTTGAAGAGCATGCATTTAGTTTTACTAGCATTTAAGAACAGTTGGAGGCCACGGAAGGAGAGTTGTATGGCTTTGAAGCTCGTTTGGAGATTTGTTAACACAGTGTCCAAAGAAGGGCCAGATGTTTACAGAATGGTACCATCTGCGTAGAGGTGGATCAAAGAATCACCAGCAGCAAGAGCAACATCATTGATATTTACAGAGAAAAGAGTCGGCCCGAGAATTGAACCGTGTGGCACCCCCATAGAGACTGCCAGAGGTCCAGACAACAGGCCCTCCGATTTGACACATTGAACTCTGTCTGAGAAGTAGTTAGTGAACCAGGTGAGGCAGTCATTTGAGAAACCAAGGCTGTTGAGTCTGCTGATAAGAATGTGGTGATTGACAGAGTCAAAAGCCTTGGCCAGGTCGATGAACACGGCTGCCCACTACTGTCTTTCATCGATGGCGGTTATGATATCGTTTAGGACCTTGAGCGTGGCAGAGGTGCACAAGTGATCAGCTCGGAAACCAGATTGCATAGCGGAGAAGGTACGAATGGGATTCAAAATGGTCTGTGATCTGTTTGTTCACTTAGATTTCGAAGACTTTAGAAAGGCACGGGATATAGGTCTGTAACAGTTTGGGTTTGGGTCAAGAGTGTCTCCAGCTTTGAAGAGGGGGATGACCGTGGCCGCTTTACAATCTTTAGGAATCTCAGACGATACGAAAGAAAGATTGAACAGACTAGTAATAGGGGTTGCAACAATGGTGGCGGATAATTTTAGGAAGAGATGGTCTAGATTGTCTAGCCTAGCTGATTTGTAGGGATCCAGATTTTGACGCTCTTTCAGGACATCAGCTGTTTGGACTTGGCTGTAGGAGAAGCGGGGGGGGGGGGGGGGGGGGGGGGGCTTGGGCCAGTTGCTGCGGGGGGTGCAGAGCTGTTGGCCGGGGTTGGAGTAGCCAGGTGGAAAGCATGGCCAGCCGTAGAGAAATGCTTATTGAAATTCTTGATTATCATAAATTTATCAGTGGTGACAGTGTTTCCTAGTCTCAGTGCAATGGGCAGCTGGGAGGAGGTAGTCTTATTCTCCATGGATTTACAATGTCCCAAAACTTTTTGAAAAAGCTAGCCTTTGCTTTCCTAACTGACTGTGTGTATTGGTTCCTGACTTCCTTGAAAAGTTGCATATCGAGGGGACTATTCGAAGCTAGTGCAGTACGCCACAGGGTGTTTTTGTGCTGGTCAAGGGCAGTCAAGTCTGGATTGAACCAAGGGCTATATCTGTTCTTAGTTCTACATTTTTTGAAAGGGGCATGCATATTTAAGATGGTGAGGAAAGCACTTTTAAAGAACAACCAGGCATCCTCCTGGACACAATGCAGATAGTTCAGGTAGCCAATATGCGGGAGCACTGGTTGGTTGGCCCAATTGAGGTAGTATGTACATGAATGTATGGTTAAAGTGACTATGCATATATGATAAACAGAGAGTGGCAGCAGCGTAAAAAAATGGGTTGGGGGGGCACACAATGCAAATAGTCCGGGTAGCCAGTTGATTACCTGTTCAGGAGTCTTATGGCTTGGGGGTAAAAACTGTTGAGAAGCCTTTTGTCCTAGACTTGGCACTCCGGTACCCCTTGCCATGCGATAGTAGAGAGAACAGTCTATGACTGGGGTGGCTGGGATCTTTGACAATTTCTAGGGCCTTTCTCTGACACCGCCTGGTGTAGAGATCCTGGATGGCAGGCAGCTTAGCCCCAGTGATGTACTTGGCCGTACGCATTACCTTCTGTAGTGCCTTGCGGTCAGAGGGTGAGCAATTGCCGTACCAGGCAGTGATGCAACCATTCAGGATGCTCTCGATGTTGCAGCTGTAGAACCTTTTGAGGATCTCAGGACCCATGCCAAATCTTTTTAGTTTCCTGAGGGGGTATAGCCTTTGTCGTGCCTTCTTCACGACTGTCTTGGTGTGTTTGGACCATTCTTTTTTTTTTTTTTTTTTTTTTTTTTTTTTTTTTTTTTGGGGTGTTTGGACCATTCTAGTTTGTTGTTGATATGGACACCAAGGAACTTGATGCTCTCAACCTGCTCCACTACAGCCCCGATGAGAATGGGGGTCCTCCTTTTCCTGTAGTCCACAATCATCTCCTTAGTCTTGGTTATGTTGAGGGATAGGCTGTTATTCTGGTACCACCCACCAGGTCTCTGACCTCCTTCCTATAGGCTGTCTCGTCGTTATCGGTGATCAGGCCTACCACTGTTGTGTCGTCTGCAAACTTCATGATGGTGTTGGAGTCGTGCCTGGCCATGCAGTCGTGGGTGAACAGAGTACAGGAGAGAGCTGAGCACGCACCCCTGGGGAGCTCCAGTGTTGAGGATCAGTGTGGCAGATGTGTTGCTACCTACCCTCACAACCTGGGGGCGGCCCGTCAGGAAGTCCAGTGTTCTTGGGCACAGGGACTATGGTGTTCTGCTTGAAACATGTTGGTATTACAGACTCAATCAGGTACATGTTGAAAATGTCAGTGAAGACACCTGCCAGTTGGTCAGCACATTCCTGGAGCACACGTCCTGGTAATCCGTCTGGCCCCGCAGCCTTGTGTATGTTGACCTGTTTAAAGGTCTTACTCACGTCGGCTACGGAGAGCGTGATCACACAGTTGTCCGGAACAGCTGATGCTCTCATGCATGCCTCAGTGTTGCTTGCCTCGAAGCGAGCATAGAAGTGATTTAGCTCGTCTGGTAGGCTCGTGTCACTGGGCAGCTTGCGGATGTGCTTCTCTTTGTAGTCTGTAATAGTTTGCAAGCCCTGCCACATAAAACGAGCATTGGAGCCGGTGTAGTATGATTCAATCTTAGCCCTGTATTGACTCTTTGCCTGTTTGATGGTTCATCGCAGGGCATAGCAGGATTTCTTATAAGCTTCCGGGTTAGAGTCCCGCACCTTGAAAGCGGCAGCTCTACCCTTTAGCTCAGTGCGGATGTTGCCTGGGATTCATGGCTTCTGGTTGGGGTATGTACGTACAGTCACTGTGGGGACAACGTCCTCGATACACATATTGATAAAGCCTGTGATTGATGTGGTGTACTCCTCGATGCCATCGGAAGATTCCCGGAAAACATGTTCCAGTCTGTGATAGCGAAACAGTCCTGTAGTTTAGCCTCTGCTTCATCTGACCACTTATTTATAGACCGAGTCACTGGTGCTTCTTGCTTTAATTTTTGCTTGTAAGCAGGAATCAGGAGGATAGAGTTGTGGTCGGATTTACCAAATGGAGGGCGAGGGAGAGCTTTGTACGCGTCTCTGTGTGTGGAGTACAGGTGATCTAGAATTTTTTTCCCTCTGGTTGCACATTTAACATGTTGATAGAAATTTGGTAGAACTGATTTCAGTTTCCCTGCATTAAAGTCTCCGGCCACTAGGAGCGCCGCCTCTGGGTGAGCGGTTTCCTGTTTGCTTATTCCCTTATGCAGCTGACTGAGTGCGGTCTTAGTGCCAACATCTGTCTGTGGTGGTAAATAAACAGCCACGAAAAGTATAGCAGAAAACTCTCTGGGTAAGTAGTGTGGCCTGCAATTTATCACAATATACTCTACTTCAGGCGAGCAAAATATAGAGACTTTGTTAGATTTCATGCACCAGCTGTTGTTTACAAATATGCACAGACCGTCCCCCCCCCCCCCCCCCCCCCCCCGTCTTACCGGAGTGTGCTGTTCTATCTTGCCGGTGCAGCGTATATCCCGCTAGCTGAATATCCATGTCGTCATTCAGCCACGATTCCGTGAAACATAGGATATTACAGTTTTTGATGTCCCATTGGTAGGATATTTGTATTCGTACCTCGTATAATTTATTGTCCAATGATTGCACGTTGGCGAGTAGTATTGACGGTAACGGCAGCTTTCCCACTCGCCTTCTCCGGGTCCTGACCAGGCATCCGGCTCTTTATCTTCTGTACCTCAAAAAAAAAAAAATTCTTGGGGGGGGGCTAAGAGGTAGTGGGCCAAGGGCAGGTAGGAGACCTGCGCCCACTTCACAGGCTAACCGTGGAGAGCGGGAGTACGGGCGAACACCGTGTTACGCAGTAGAGCGTACGGTGTCTCCTGTACGTGTGCATAGCCCGGTGCGGGTTATTCCACCTCCCCGCACTGGTAGGGCTAGATTGAGCGTTGAGCCGGATGTCATGAAGCCGGCTCTACATATCTGGCCACCAGTACGTCTCCTTGGGCCGGCTTACATGGCACCAGCCTTACGCATGGTGTCCCCGGTTTGCCTACATAGCCCGGTGCGGGTTATTCCACCTCCCCGCACTGGTCGGGCGACGGGGAGCATTCAACCAGGTAAGGTTGGGCAGGCTCAATGCTCAAGGGAGCCAGTACGCCTGCACGGTCCGGTATTTCCGGCGCCACCTCCCCGCCCCAGCCCAGTACCACCAGTGCCTACTCCACGCACCAGGCTTCCAGTGCGTTTCCAGAGCCCTGTTCCTCCTCCACGCACTCTCCCTATGGTGCGTGTCTCCAGCCCAGTGCCTCCAGTTCCGGCACCACGCACTAAGCCTCCTGTGCGTCTCCAGAGCCCTGTACGCACTGTTCCTTCTCCCCGTACTCGTCCTGATGTGCGTGCACTCAGCCCGGTGCCACCAGTGCCGGTACCACGCACCAGGCCTATAGTGCGCTTCGAGAGGTCAGTGTGCCCTGTCCCTGCTCCCCGCACTAGGCTTGAAGTGCGTGTCTCCAGTCCGGTGCCTCCAGTTCCGGCACCACGTACCAGGCCTACAGTGCGTCTCAGCCGGCCAGAGTCTGCCGTCTGCCCAACGGCGCCTGAACTGTCCGTCTGCCAAGCGCCGCATGAACTGCCCGTCTGTATTGAGCCTTCAAAGCCGCCCGTCTGCCATGAGCCTGCAAAGCCGCCCGTCTGCCATGAGCCTACAGAGCCTTCCGCCAGACAGGAGCCGCTAGAGCCTTCCGCCAGACAGGAGCCGCTAGAGCCTTCCGCCAGACAGGAGCAGCCAAAGCCTTCCGCCAGACAGGATCAGCCAGAGCCATCCGTCTCCGCAGCGCCATCTGAGCCATCCGTCTCCGCAGCGCCATCTGAGCCATCCGTCTCCTCAGCGCCGTCTGAGCCATCCGTCTCCCCAGCGCCGTCTGAGCCATCCGTCTCCCCAGCGCCGTCTGAGCCATCCGTCTCCCCAGCGCCGTCTGAGCCATCCGTCTGTCCCGAGCCATTAGAGCCGCCCGTCTGTCCCGAGCCGTCAGAGCCGTTAGTCAGTCAGGAGCCGCTAGAGCCATTCGTCAGTCAGGATCTGCCAGAGCCGCCAACCAGACAGGATCTGCCAGAGCCGCCAACCAGACAGGATCTGCCAGAGCCGCCAACCAGACAGGATCTGCCAGAGCCGCCAACCAGACAGGATCTGCCAGAGCCGTCAGCGAGCCATGAGCGTCCAGAGCCGTCAGCCAGCCATGAGCGTCCAGAGCCGTCAGCCAGCCATGAGCGTCCAGAGCCGTCAGCCAGCCATGAGCGTCCAGAGCCGTCAGCCAGCCATGAGCGTCCAGAGCCGTCAGCCAGCCATGAGCGTCCAGAGCCGTCAGCCAGCCATGAGCGTCCAGAGCCGTCAGCCAGTCATGAGCTGCCCCTCAGCCCAGAGCGGCCATTTATCCAGAACTGCCCCTCAGTCCAGAGCTGTCTCTCTGTCCGGAGCTGCCCTTCAGTCCGGAGTTGCCCCTCTATCCTGAGCTACCTCTCTATCCTGACCTACCTCTCTGTCCTGTGCTATATCTCTGTCCTGAGCTACCTTATCCCGGTGCTGCCCCTTGTCCCGGTGCTGCCCCTTATATTAAGGTTACCATTAAAATTAAGTGGGTGTAAGATGAGGGTGGTCATTCTAAGGGGGAGACGTAAGCTGGGATTGACTATGGTGGGGTGGGGACCTCGCCCAGAGCCTGAGCCACCACCGTGGTCAGATGCCCACCCAGACCCTCCCCTAGACTTTGTGCTGGTGCGCCCGGAGTTCGCACCTTGAGGGGGGGGTTATGTCACGTTCCTGACCTGTTTTCTGTTAGTTTTGAATGTGTTAGTTGGTCAGGACGTGAGTTTGGGTGGGCAGTCTATGTTTTCTGTTTCTATGTTGGTTTAAAGGGGGACCTGATATGGCTCTCAATTAGAGGCAGGTGGTTTTCATTTCCTCTGATTGAGAGTCATATTAAGGTAGGTGTTTTCACACTGTTTGTTGTGGGTGGTTGTCTCCTGTGTCTGTGTTTGTCGCGCCACACGGGACTGTCTCGGTTTGTTTGTACGTTCGTTCTTTTGTGTAGTCATTTTCCTGTTCATGCGTTCTTCACGTTATATGTAAGTTCGTGTCCAGGTCTGTCTACATCGTTTATTTGTTTTGTAGTTTATCAAGTCTATTTCGTTTCGTCTTCGTCTTGTTTAATAAATATATCATGTCATATCACGAAGCTGCATTTTGGTCGAATCACTACTCCTCCTTTTCGGATGAAGAGGAGGAGGAACGCCGTTACAATAGTTAACATTATAGTTATTGGCCTTAACTCTGACACGTAATTATTATCACAACAGAACTAGCCGACTACTCGGTCTAGCTAACGTTAGCAAACTTGAATAAAATAAATATAAAATTACACTTATACACTAACAATTATTTACTTTAATTTTATACTATATACATTTACTCTTTCAAATAATTTAATCTGGAAGTAAAGTGGAAGTCCCTTCCATTGTTTGGTTGTGCCCATAGCAACAATCAGAAATCAGGTGGATAGGCCTTGGTTGTTGCTGAACACTTTACTTGGTGCTTTGACATTGTTTTTAGCTAGGGTCATTGAGACTTGGTACTGTACACTCTTAGAAAAAAAGGTTCCAAAAGGGTTCTTTGGCTGTCCCAATAGGATAACCCATGTTGGGTTCTTCAAAGGGTTCTCCTATGGGGACAGGCGAAGAACCCTTTAGGTTCTAGATAGCACCATTTTTTAAAAAGAGTCTAACAACAGTTGATCCCCCTCAGATGACTCCTTATTCTATTATTGTAAACAATTTTGCTCGCTCTCCACCACTTTATCCCTACCTTCTCTCTGCCTCTCGATCCCTCTCTCTCTCTTTCTCTCTCCTTCTCTACCACATGCACTTTTACCCTGCACCCTTAAGTAGATACGTTAAGCCTTCTAAAATCCCATTAACTGCAAGCTTCCAGGTCACCTCAGCAGCTAACATTTCATTGCATCAGTACTGCGGTTGTTTGGAAGGTGCATGTTAATCGAAGAGTGCTGTTGTTGGGTGCCTTACATAAGGGGTGTGACCCTGACATATGAAGCATTATCACAATTACACACTCCCTGCAACCTCTCGCTTCAGCCCTGTAGCCCTTTGGCTCAGCACTGAGCGAGAGTGGGACAGTTACACTGACACTCCACACACACACACTCTATACTGTAACCATGCAGGGAAATGTGCAGTCAATACACACAATATTTGAAGGCAGGACACAAATACATACTCTTATCTGAATGGAAGAAGCATAGTTAGTGTGTAAATCAGTGGAGGCTGCTGAGGGGAGGATGGCTCACAATAATGGCTGGAACGGAGCAAATGGAATGGCATCAAACACATGGAAACCATTCCACTATTCTGCTCCGGTCATTACCACGAGCCCATCCTCCCCAATTAAGGTGCTACCAACCTCCTGTGGTTTAAAGAGATACCACTATCCTATTGTTTACAAGTTGCCTATGAGAAATATGTGTTCCTAGAGGAAGAGCTGGATTGATAAGAGAGAGGGGGATACGGAGGAAGGGAAACAGAGTGTGAGGGGCAAGAGGGTAGTGCAGTGTACCTTTATTTACAACCTTCACAGAGGAATGAGCTCAGAGCACAGCTGCATCTCCAGGCAAAGATTAGAGGGAGAAAAAAGACAGAGTCAAACCAGAGATCATCCCTGTTCCCCAGACTCAGCATCAAAGTCCTGTAAACTCAGCAGGGAGGTAAACCACAAGCATGGCTAAAGACTCAGAGACACAAACACACACACACACACACACACACACACACACACACACACACACACACACACACACACACACACACACACACACACACACACACACACACACACACATACACAGGCCGTGTACGGAATCTGGCTTACTTAAACCCCATAGTCTACATACCATTTAGCACATACTGTTTAGTAAAAATGAATGCAGCAAGCAACAAATATCAGCATACTAGGCTTATGCTACTGAGAATGTGTCATCGAATGCACAATTGCGTTGATTCCCGCCATTAGTTTATTTTGGTACAGCATGTCCCCTCAACTGATTATCAGCTTTTGTCAGACACATGGGTCCCGAAAGACGATTCTCTTCCTCAATAGTGTGAAGCGAAATCTACTAGATGGAATGCTGAAATGAGTATGACATCCTGGCATTTAAAGCATACTACATTTTAGAAATTTCACATACTATAAAACTTTATTTTTTCGCATATCCAAAATGCCTACCATTTAGAACACAAGTACGGGTATTGGGACACAACCACACACACCTAACATGCTGAACATGCACATAAACAGGACAGAAGCTACGGCCAAGGGACAGATACGCAAACAAACAGGAAGATTCTGTGCAAAGAGCAGCCTAGGTTAGGAGGTGAGGTGACAAAGTCCCTCAGCATGAGATTGTTAGTGTAAGAAAGTGGTACACATCCAAGCAAACAGTCATTTTCCAGCTTTTCTCAAGCTGTGAGAGAGTAGTGATGACAGGGGCTGGCATGTAAAGTAATACTCAGGTAATAACACAGTTTGTGTTTTCAGAAGCAGTGTGAAGTGGACGTTAAGGTAATAGTTGACAGTAGTAATTATGGTATCAGGGGAGAGTGGTGACAGGGACAGCCTGAAGTAGTGCTAGTTAGTGGTTGGACTCAGTGCTAGCCTTGTCCCATGAGCTACATCTCTACGACCTTTTCCCCTGACTGAGGTGAGAACAGGAGCGATCTGAAACTTAAACACACACACACGCACGCACGCACGCACGCACGCACGCACGCACGCACGCACGCACGCACGCACGCACGCACGCACGCACGCACGCACGCACGCACGCACGCACGCACGCACGCACGCACACACACACACACACACACACACACACACACACACACACACACACACACACACACACACACACACACACACACACACACACACACACACACACACACACACACACACACACACACACACACAGGGAAAAAGGACACGAGATTGGCTAATAAATCCAAGCTCTCTCTCATAACAGGACCATATTTTCCTTAAAACCTAAAGGTTAATCACAGCATACTTTCAAAATGAGCAGGAAACAAAAAGAAAAGCATTAATTTCTAATGATCATTCTCCTCATGTTCCCACTGTGTATTATTATGATTTCTCATTGGGGATTTATATTGTTCCGTACTACTGAGGTATGTGTTTATGGGGGGTACCCTGGGAGTGGTGAAATGAGCTGGGGTTGACAGAGCCGACCAGGCCCCAGCCCGCAACCCAGGCCGCTCCCCCCTCAGGTGGTGCGTATACTGGGGTCCCAGGCCAGGCTTCCCCATAGGGCTGGCTGACCCAGGTCCCTCAGCACATCCCAATGAGGCCCAGGATGCAGTGGTAGCAGAGCAGTGCTTAGACCATGCTAACCTCAACTCCCAGAGCTGCTCAACATTAGCAAGACAAAGGAGCTGATTATGGAGTACAGGAAACAGAGGGGTGAGCACGTCCTCAACCACATCGTTGGGGCTGTAATGGAGCGGGTTGAGAGCTTCAAGTTCCTGGGTGTCGACATCACTAAGGAATCAGCATGGACAACACACACTCACACACTTGTGAAGAGGGCACAACAATGCCTCTTCCACCTCAGGAGGCTGAATATATTTGGCATGGGCCCTCAGATCCTCAAAAAGGTATACAGCTGCATCATTGAGAGCATCTTGACTGGCTGCATCACCGCAAGACGCTACAGAACGTGGTGAGTACGACCCAGTACATCACTAGGGCCGACCTCCCTGCCATCCAGGATCTCTATGCCAGGCGGTGTCAGAGGAAGGCACCAAAAATGGTCAAAGACTCCAGCCACTCAAGCCATAGACTGTTCTCTCTGCTACCACACAGCAAGCAGTACCAGTGGACCAAGTCTGTAACCGAAAGGACCCTGAACAGCTTCTACCCCCAAGCCATAAGACTGCTAAACAAGACTACTAAATAGCTAATCAAATGGCTACCAGGACCCTACAATGACCCTTTTGTTAACTAACTCTCTTGCACTGACTCTATGCACAGACACTGGACTTTACACACACACTCACACATACTTACACCCCAACACATACATACACACACTCATACGCCGACACACACATAACATGTGCACACATGCATACCAACGCCACACACACTCATACTATCTACCTTGTTGCCATGTCACTTTACCCCTACCTACAGTACCAGTCAAAAGTTTGGACACACCTACTCATTCAAGGGTTTTTCTTTATTTTTACTATTTTCTACATTTTAGAATAATAGTGAAGACATCAAGACTATGAAATAACACATATGGAATCATGTAGTAACCAAAAAGGTGTTAAAAAAATCAAAATATATTTTATATTTGAGGTTCTTCAAAGTAGCCACCCTTTGCCTTGATGACAGCTTTACACACTCTTGGTATTCTCTCAACCAGCTTCATGAGGTAATCACCTGGAATGTTAAAAGTTAATTTGTGGAATTTCTTTCCTTCTTATGCGTTTGAGCCAATCAGTTGTGTTGTGACAAGGTAGAGGTGGTATACAGAAGATGGCCTTTCACCGAATAAGGCTAAGTACATATTATGTCAAGAACAGCTTAAATAATCAAAGAAAAACTACAGTCCATCATTACTTTAAGACATGAAGGTAAGTCAATCCGGAAAATTTCAAGAACTTTGAAGGTTCTTCAAGTGCAGTCGCAAAAACCATCAAGCACTATGATGAAACTGGCTCTCATGAGGACCGCCACAGGAAAGGAAGACCCAGAATTACCTCTGCTGCAGAGGATAATTTCATTACCAGCCTCAGAAATTGCAGCCCAAATAAATGCTTCACAGAGGTCAAGTAACAGACACATCTCAACATCAACTGCTCAGAGAACACTGTGTGAATCAGGCCTTCATGGTCGTATTGCTGCAAAGAAAGCACTACTAAAGGACACCAATAATAAGAAGAGAATTGCTTGGGCTAAGAAACACGATCAATGGACATTAGACTGGTGGAACTCTGTCCTTTGGTCTGATGAGTCCAAATTTGAGATTCTTGCTTCCAACCGCCGTGTCTTTGTGTCTAGGTGAACGCATGATCTACGCATTTGTGGTTCCCACTGTGAAGCATGGAGGAGGAGGTGTGATGGTGTGGTGGTGCATTGCTGGTGACACTGTCATTGATTTATTTAGAATTCAAGTCACACTTATCCAGCATGGCTATCATAGTATTCTGCAGAAACACCAGATGACCTGGCCTCCACAATCACCCGACCTCAACCCAATTGTAGAAAATAGTAAACATAAAGAAAAACCCTTGAATGAGTAGGTGTGTCCAAACTTTTGACTGGTACTGTATATGTACTGTACATACAATGCATTCGGAAAGTATTCAGAGCCCTTCACTTTCTCCACATTTTGTTACATTATAGCCTTATTCTAAAATGCATTAAATTGTTTTTTCCCCCTCATCAATTTACACACAATACCCCATAATGACAAAGCAAAATCAGGTTTTTATAAATTTTTGCTAATTATAAAAAACTGAAATATCACATTTTCTTAAGTATTCAGACCGTTTACTCAGTATTTTGTTGAATCACCTTTGGCAGTGATTACAGCCTTGAGTCTCCTTGGGTATGATGCTACAAGCTTGGCTTAATTGGGGAGTTTCTCCCATTCTTCTCTGCAGATCCCCTCAAGCTCTGTCAGATTAGATGGGGAGTGCCGCTGCACAGCTAGTTTTCATCAAGGATCTCTCTGTACTTTGCACCGTTCATCTTTCCCTCAATCCTGACTAGTCTCCCAGTCCCTGCCGCTGAAAAACATCCCCACAGTTTGATGCTCCCACCACCATGTTTCACTGTAGAGATGGTGCCAGGTTTCCTTCAGAAGTGACACTTGCCATTCAGACTAAAGAGTTCAATCTTGGTTTCATCAGACCAGAGAATCTTGTTTCTCATGGTCTGAGTCCTTTATGTGCCTTTTGGCAAACTCCAAGCGGGCTGTCATGTGCCTTTTACTGAGGAGTGGCTTTCGTCTGGTCACTCTACCATAAAGGTCTGATTGGTGGAGTTCTGCAGAGATGGTTGTCCTTCTGGAAGGTTCTCCCATCTCCACAGAGGAACTCTGGAGCTCTTTCTGGTTCTTGGTCACCTCCCTGACCAAGGCCCTTCTCCCCCAATTGATCAGTTTGGCCGTGCGTCCAGCTCTAGGAAGAGTCTTGGTGGTTCCAAACTTCTTCCATTTAAGAGTGATGGAGGCCACTGTGTTCTTGGGGACCTTCAATGCTGCAGAAATGAGTTGGTACCCTTCCCCAGATCTGTGCTTTGACACAATCCTATCTCGGAGCTCTACGGACAATTCCTTCGACCTTCCTTCCTTGGCTTGGTTTATGCTCTGATATGCACTGTCAACTGTGGGACCTTATATAGACACGTGTGTGCCTTTCCAAATCATGTCCAATCAATTGAATTTACCACAGGTGGACTCCAGTCAAGATATAGAAACATCTCAAGGATGATCAATGGAAACAGGATGCACCTGAGCTCAATTTTTGAGTCTCATAGCAAAGGGTCTGAATACTTTTTTAAAAATGGTATCAGTTTTTTATTTTCAATAAATGTTCAAAATGTCTAAAAAACTGTTTTCACTTTGTCATTATGGGGCATTGTGTGTAGAATGATGAGGAAAAACATTTATTGAATCCATTTTAGAAAAGGCTGTAATGTAACCAGACATGGAAAAAGTCTGGTGTCTGAATACTTTCTGAATGCACTGTATCTACGTCATTGACCTTGTGCCCCTACACACCGACTCTGTACTGGTACTCCCTGTATGTTATTCGTTATTCACTGTGTATTTATTCCTTGTGTCACTATTTCTATTTTATACATTATGTTTTATCTTTAACTCTGCATTGTTGGTTAATGACTTGTAAGCAAGCATTTCACTGTTAGTTTACACCTGTTGTTTACAAAGCATGAGATAAATAACATTTTGTTAATTTGCTTGGATTTGCTACTGCTGGTACAAACACACACCTCCTAGGAACATGTCTCTGTCTCTAACATATAGTCTCAGTAGCACTCGTCCTGATGGTTCTCAGGTCGCCAGCCTCTAGTCCCCCGAGCCCCTCTGAAAGATAATTCCCCAAACAGCTTCATTAGAAGGGGGAAGAAAGGGAGAACCTAGTGGTGTGGCTGAGGAACAGAGGGCAGATGAAAGAGCTGCTAATGGACAGAGCTATGTGGCTGATAAAGCCTCAAGACATCTCAATACCTGAGATGAATGGATGACTGATAGAATGCTCCACGCAAACAGCGGGGAAAACGCACAAATATGTTCTCAGCTTTACTGACAGACTGTGACCAGACTGAGTGGAAATCATTGCTGCTGATGCACTCAAATCTCTCAAGACACCTCAAACTCCATCTCACCCTGACTCTTACATCCATGCTGTGTGTTCGTATGTAGTGTATGTGAATGTGGGTTTTGTGTGAGTGTCAGTGTAGTGTGTGAGTGAGTGAGTGAGTGAGTGTATATATAGTTGTGTACACTGAGTGCACAAAACATTATGAACAACTGCTCTTTCCGAAACATAGACTGACCAGGTAAATCCAGGAGAAAGCTAGGATCCCTTATTGATGTCACTTGTTAAATCCACTTCAATCAGTGTAGATGAAGGGGAGGAGACAGGTTAAAGAAGGATTTTTAAACCTTGAGACAATTGAGACATTGTCCGCTCCTGATATTCTAAGAATATTCTAAGAATTAATTCGTGTTGGGCCGGCCCAGGCTTATGGTTTGCGCAACATTATAGCTTATGTTTGAGACCAACGCATGGCTGTTGCTGTAGTGTAGAGAGAAGTGTTAGTGAGAGAGAGAGAAGTGTTAGTGAGAGAGAGAGAAGTGTTAGTGAGAGAGAGAGAAGTGTTAGTGAGAGAGAGAGAGAGAGAAGTGTTAGTGAGAGAGAGAGAGAGAAGTGTTAGTGAGAGAGAGAGAGAGAGAAGTGTTAGTGAGAGAGAGAGAGAAGTGTTAGTGAGAGAGAGAGAGAGAGAGAGAGAGAGAAGTGTTATTGAGAGAGAGAGAGAGAGAGAGAAGTGTTAGTGAGAGAGCGAGAGAGAGAGAGAGAGAAGTGTTAGTGAGAGAGAGAGAGAGAGAGAGAGAGAGAGAGAGAGAGAGAGAAGTGTTAGTGAGAGAGAGAGAGAGAAGTGTTAGTGAGAGAGAGAGAGAGAGAGAGTATTAGTGAGAGAGAGAGAGAGAGAGAGTATTAGTGAGAGAGAGAGAGAGAGAGAGAGAGAGAGAGAGAGAGAAGTGTTAGTGAGAGAGAGAGAGAGAGAAGTGTTAGTGAGAGAGAGAGAAGTGTTAGTGAGAGAGAGAGAGAGAGAGAAGTGTTAGTGAGAGAGAGAGAGAGAAGTGTTAGTGAGAGAGAGAGAGAAGTGTTAGTGAGAGAAGTGTTAGTGAGAGAGAGAGAGAGAGAAGTGTTAGTGAGAGAGAGAGAGAGCGAGAGAGAAGTGTTAGTGAGAGAGAGAGCGAGAGAGAAGTGTTAGTGAGAGAGAGAGCGAGAGAGAAGTGTTAGTGAGAGAGAGAGCGAGAGAGAAGTGTTAGTGAGAGAGAGAGCGAGAGAGAAGTGTTAGTGAGAGAGAGAGCGAGAGAGAAGTGTTAGTGAGAGAGAGAGAGAGAAGTGTTAGTGAGAGAGAGAGAGAGAAGTGTTAGTGAGAGAGAGAGAGAGAGTATTAGTGAGAGAGAGAGAGAGAGAGAGAGAGAGAGAGAGAGAGAGAGAGAAGTGTTAGTGAGAGAGAGAGAGAGAGAAGTGTTAGTGAGAGAGAGAGAAGTGTTAGTGAGAGAGAGAGAGAGAGAGAGAGAAGTGTTAGTGAGAGAGAGAGAGAGAAGTGTTAGTGAGAGAGAGAGAGAAGTGTTAGTGAGAGAAGTGTTAGTGAGAGAGAGAGAGAGAGAGAGAAGTGTTAGTGAGAGAGAGAGAGAGCGAGAGAGAAGTGTTAGTGAGAGAGAGAGCGAGAGAGAAGTGTTAGTGAGAGAGAGAGCGAGAGAGAAGTGTTAGTGAGAGAGAGAGCGAGAGAGAAGTGTTAGTGAGAGAGAGAGCGAGAGATAAGTGTTAGTGAGAGAGAGAGCGAGAGAGAAGTGTTAGTGAGAGAGAGAAGTGTTAGT